>NW_026045661.1:0-337877 GCF_023898315.1 Schistocerca nitens
TGGGTGAGCAACTGGCACGAAACACTGTGACTCTCTTAGGGTAACCAATATCTCGTCACCAGTATAATCACATCTTCAAAGTCAAGAAACCGCTGGCAAGAGTAACGATGTTTCTCTTAAGATACACAACTAGTGGCGTATCGCTTCAGGCAGACTGGCCACAGTATCTCAAAATTTGTATTTGTGTGAGCAACTGGCAGAAAGCACTATGACTCTCTTAAGGTAGCCAATGCCTCGTCACCAACATAATCACATCACCAACTTCAAGAAACCGCTTGCAAAGGTAACGAAGCTTCTCATAAGATACACAGCTAGTGGGGTGTCACTTGAGGCAGACTGGCCAAAGTATCAAAAAAATGTGTATTTGGGTGAGCAACTAGCAGGAATCACTATGACACTCATAGGGTAGCCAATGCCTCGTCACCAGCATAATCACATCAGCAACTTCAAGAAACCCCTGGCAAAAGTTACAATGACTCTTAAGATACACAACTAGTGGCGTAGCTATCAGGCAGACTGGAAAGAGTATCTAAAAAATGTGTATTTGGGTGAAGAACTGGCAGGAATCTCTATGACTCTCTTGAGGTAGCCAATGCCTCGTCACCAGCAGAATCAAATCAGCAACTTCTAGAAACCCCTGGCAAAAGTAACGATGTTTCTCTTAAGATACACAACTAGTGGCGTATCGCTTCAGGCACACTGGAAACAGTATCTAAAAAATGTGTATTTGGGTGAGCAACTGGCACGAAACACTGTGACTCTCTTAGGGTAACCAATATCTCGTCACCAGTATAATCACTTCTTGAAAGTCAAGAAACCGCTGGCAAGAGTAACGATGTTTCTCTTAAGATACACAACTAGTGGCGTATCGCTTCAGGCAGACTGGCCACAGTATCTCAAAATTTGTATTTGTGTGAGCAACTGGCAGAAAGCACTATGACTCTCTTAAGGTAGCCAATGCCTCGTCACCAACATAATCACATCACCAACTTCAAGAAACCGCTTGCAAAGGTAACGAAGCTTCTCATAAGATACACAGCTAGTGGGGTGTCACTTGAGGCAGACTGGCCAAAGTATCAAAAAAATGTGTATTTGGGTGAGCAACTAGCAGGAATCACTATGACACTCATAGGGTAGCCAATGCCTCGTCACCAGCATAATCACATCAGCAACTTCAAGAAACCCCTGGCAAAAGTTACAATGACTCTTAAGATACACAACTAGTGGCGTAGCTATCAGGCAGACTGGAAAGAGTATCTAAAAAATGTGTATTTGGGTGAAGAACTGGCAGGAATCTCTATGACTCTCTTGAGGTAGCCAATGCCTCGTCACCAGCAGAATCAAATCAGCAACTTCTAGAAACCCCTGGCAAAAGTAACGATGTTTCTCTTAAGATACACAACTAGTGGCGTATCGCTTCAGGCACACTGGAAACAGTATCTAAAAAATGTGTATTTGGGTGAGCAACTGGCACGAAACACTGTGACTCTCTTAGGGTAACCAATATCTCGTCACCAGTATAATCACTTCTTGAAAGTCAAGAAACCGCTGGCAAGAGTAACGATGTTTCTCTTAAGATACACAACTAGTGGCGTATCGCTTCAGGCAGACTGGCCACAGTATCTCAAAATTTGTATTTGTGTGAGCAACTGGCAGAAAGCACTATGACTCTCTTAAGGTAGCCAATGCCTCGTCACCAACATAATCACATCACCAACTTCAAGAAACCGCTTGCAAAGGTAACGAAGCTTCTCATAAGATACACAGCTAGTGGGGTGTCACTTGAGGCAGACTGGCCAAAGTATCAAAAAAATGTGTATTTGGGTGAGCAACTAGCAGGAATCACTATGACACTCATAGGGTAGCCAATGCCTCGTCACCAGCATAATCACATCAGCAACTTCAAGAAACCCCTGGCAAAAGTTACAATGACTCTTAAGATACACAACTAGTGGCGTAGCTATCAGGCAGACTGGAAAGAGTATCTAAAAAATGTGTATTTGGGTGAAGAACTGGCAGGAATCTCTATGACTCTCTTGAGGTAGCCAATGCCTCGTCACCAGCAGAATCAAATCAGCAACTTCTAGAAACCCCTGGCAAAAGTAACGATGTTTCTCTTAAGATACACAACTAGTGGCGTATCGCTTCAGGCACACTGGAAACAGTATCTAAAAAATGTGTATTTGGGTGAGCAACTGGCACGAAACACTGTGACTCTCTTAGGGTAACCAATATCTCGTCACCAGTATAATCACTTCTTGAAAGTCAAGAAACCGCTGGCAAGAGTAACGATGTTTCTCTTAAGATACACAACTAGTGGCGTATCGCTTCAGGCAGACTGGCCACAGTATCTCAAAATTTGTATTTGTGTGAGCAACTGGCAGAAAGCACTATGACTCTCTTAAGGTAGCCAATGCCTCGTCACCAACATAATCACATCACCAACTTCAAGAAACCGCTTGCAAAGGTAACGAAGCTTCTCATAAGATACACAGCTAGTGGGGTGTCACTTGAGGCAGACTGGCCAAAGTATCAAAAAAATGTGTATTTGGGTGAGCAACTAGCAGGAATCACTATGACACTCATAGGGTAGCCAATGCCTCGTCACCAGCATAATCACATCAGCAACTTCAAGAAACCCCTGGCAAAAGTTACAATGACTCTTAAGATACACAACTAGTGGCGTAGCTATCAGGCAGACTGGAAAGAGTATCTAAAAAATGTGTATTTGGGTGAAGAACTGGCAGGAATCTCTATGACTCTCTTGAGGTAGCCAATGCCTCGTCACCAGCAGAATCAAATCAGCAACTTCTAGAAACCCCTGGCAAAAGTAACGATGTTTCTCTTAAGATACACAACTAGTGGCGTATCGCTTCAGGCACACTGGAAACAGTATCTAAAAAATGTGTATTTGGGTGAGCAACTGGCACGAAACACTGTGACTCTCTTAGGGTAACCAATATCTCGTCACCAGTATAATCACTTCTTGAAAGTCAAGAAACCGCTGGCAAGAGTAACGATGTTTCTCTTAAGATACACAACTAGTGGCGTATCGCTTCAGGCAGACTGGCCACAGTATCTCAAAATTTGTATTTGTGTGAGCAACTGGCAGAAAGCACTATGACTCTCTTAAGGTAGCCAATGCCTCGTCACCAACATAATCACATCACCAACTTCAAGAAACCGCTTGCAAAGGTAACGAAGCTTCTCATAAGATACACAGCTAGTGGGGTGTCACTTGAGGCAGACTGGCCAAAGTATCAAAAAAATGTGTATTTGGGTGAGCAACTAGCAGGAATCACTATGACACTCATAGGGTAGCCAATGCCTCGTCACCAGCATAATCACATCAGCAACTTCAAGAAACCCCTGGCAAAAGTTACAATGACTCTTAAGATACACAACTAGTGGCGTAGCTATCAGGCAGACTGGAATGAGTATCTAAAAAATGTGTATTTGGGTGAAGAACTGGCAGGAATCTCTATGACTCTCTTGAGGTAGCCAATGCCTCGTCACCAGCAGAATCAAATCAGCAACTTCTAGAAACCCCTGGCAAAAGTAACGATGTTTCTCTTAAGATACACAACTAGTGGCGTATCGCTTCAGGCACACTGGAAACAGTATCTAAAAAATGTGTATTTGGGTGAGCAACTGGCACGAAACACTGTCACTCTCTTAGGGTAACCAATATCTCGTCACCAGTATAATCACATCTTCAAAGTCAAGAAACCGCTGGCAAGAGTAACGATGTTTCTCTTAAGATACACAACTAGTGGCGTATCGCTTCAGGCAGACTGGCCACAGTATCTCAAAATTTGTATTTGTGTGAGCAACTGGCAGAAAGCACTATGACTCTCTTAAGGTAGCCAATGCCTCGTCACCAACATAATCACATCACCAACTTCAAGAAACCGCTTGCAAAGGTAACGAAGCTTCTCATAAGATACACAGCTAGTGGGGTGTCACTTGAGGCAGACTGGCCAAAGTATCAAAAAAATGTGTATTTGGGTGAGCAACTAGCAGGAATCACTATGACACTCATAGGGTAGCCAATGCCTCGTCACCAGCATAATCACATCAGCAACTTCAAGAAACCCCTGGCAAAAGTTACAATGACTCTTAAGATACACAACTAGTGGCGTAGCTATCAGGCAGACTGGAAAGAGTATCTAAAAAATGTGTATTTGGGTGAAGAACTGGCAGGAATCTCTATGACTCTCTTGAGGTAGCCAATGCCTCGTCACCAGCAGAATCAAATCAGCAACTTCTAGAAACCCCTGGCAAAAGTAACGATGTTTCTCTTAAGATACACAACTAGTGGCGTATCGCTTCAGGCACACTGGAAACAGTATCTAAAAAATGTGTATTTGGGTGAGCAACTGGCACGAAACACTGTGACTCTCTTAGGGTAACCAATATCTCGTCACCAGTATAATCACATCTTCAAAGTCAAGAAACCGCTGGCAAGAGTAACGATGTTTCTCTTAAGATACACAACTAGTGGCGTATCGCTTCAGGCAGACTGGCCACAGTATCTCAAAATTTGTATTTGTGTGAGCAACTGGCAGAAAGCACTATGACTCTCTTAAGGTAGCCAATGCCTCGTCACCAACATAATCACATCACCAACTTCAAGAAACCGCTTGCAAAGGTAACGAAGCTTCTCATAAGATACACAGCTAGTGGGGTGTCACTTGAGGCAGACTGGCCAAAGTATCAAAAAAATGTGTATTTGGGTGAGCAACTAGCAGGAATCACTATGACACTCATAGGGTAGCCAATGCCTCGTCACCAGCATAATCACATCAGCAACTTCAAGAAACCCCTGGCAAAAGTTACAATGACTCTTAAGATACACAACTAGTGGCGTAGCTATCAGGCAGACTGGAAAGAGTATCTAAAAAATGTGTATTTGGGTGAAGAACTGGCAGGAATCTCTATGACTCTCTTGAGGTAGCCAATGCCTCGTCACCAGCAGAATCAAATCAGCAACTTCTAGAAACCCCTGGCAAAAGTAACGATGTTTCTCTTAAGATACACAACTAGTGGCGTATCGCTTCAGGCACACTGGAAACAGTATCTAAAAAATGTGTATTTGGGTGAGCAACTGGCACGAAACACTGTGACTCTCTTAGGGTAACCAATATCTCGTCACCAGTATAATCACTTCTTGAAAGTCAAGAAACCGCTGGCAAGAGTAACGATGTTTCTCTTAAGATACACAACTAGTGGCGTATCGCTTCAGGCAGACTGGCCACAGTATCTCAAAATTTGTATTTGTGTGAGCAACTGGCAGAAAGCACTATGACTCTCTTAAGGTAGCCAATGCCTCGTCACCAACATAATCACATCACCAACTTCAAGAAACCGCTTGCAAAGGTAACGAAGCTTCTCATAAGATACACAGCTAGTGGGGTGTCACTTGAGGCAGACTGGCCAAAGTATCAAAAAAATGTGTATTTGGGTGAGCAACTAGCAGGAATCACTATGACACTCATAGGGTAGCCAATGCCTCGTCACCAGCATAATCACATCAGCAACTTCAAGAAACCCCTGGCAAAAGTTACAATGACTCTTAAGATACACAACTAGTGGCGTAGCTATCAGGCAGACTGGAAAGAGTATCTAAAAAATGTGTATTTGGGTGAAGAACTGGCAGGAATCTCTATGACTCTCTTGAGGTAGCCAATGCCTCGTCACCAGCAGAATCAAATCAGCAACTTCTAGAAACCCCTGGCAAAAGTAACGATGTTTCTCTTAAGATACACAACTAGTGGCGTATCGCTTCAGGCACACTGGAAACAGTATCTAAAAAATGTGTATTTGGGTGAGCAACTGGCACGAAACACTGTGACTCTCTTAGGGTAACCAATATCTCGTCACCAGTATAATCACATCTTCAAAGTCAAGAAACCGCTGGCAAGAGTAACGATGTTTCTCTTAAGATACACAACTAGTGGCGTATCGCTTCAGGCAGACTGGCCACAGTATCTCAAAATTTGTATTTGTGTGAGCAACTGGCAGAAAGCACTATGACTCTCTTAAGGTAGCCAATGCCTCGTCACCAACATAATCACATCACCAACTTCAAGAAACCGCTTGCAAAGGTAACGAAGCTTCTCATAAGATACACAGCTAGTGGGGTGTCACTTGAGGCAGACTGGCCAAAGTATCAAAAAAATGTGTATTTGGGTGAGCAACTAGCAGGAATCACTATGACACCCATAGGGTAGCCAATGCCTCGTCACCAGCATAATCACATCAGCAACTTCAAGAAACCCCTGGCAAAAGTTACAATGACTCTTAAGATACACAACTAGTGGCGTAGCTATCAGGCAGACTGGAATGAGTATCTAAAAAATGTGTATTTGGGTGAAGAACTGGCAGGAATCTCTATGACTCTCTTGAGGTAGCCAATGCCTCGTCACCAGCAGAATCAAATCAGCAACTTCTAGAAACCCCTGGCAAAAGTAACGATGTTTCTCTTAAGATACACAACTAGTGGCGTATCGCTTCAGGCACACTGGAAACAGTATCTAAAAAATGTGTATTTGGGTGAGCAACTGGCACGAAACACTGTGACTCTCTTAGGGTAACCAATATCTCGTCACCAGTATAATCACTTCTTGAAAGTCAAGAAACCGCTGGCAAGAGTAACGATGTTTCTCTTAAGATACACAACTAGTGGCGTATCGCTTCAGGCAGACTGGCCACAGTATCTCAAAATTTGTATTTGTGTGAGCAACTGGCAGAAAGCACTATGACTCTCTTAAGGTAGCCAATGCCTCGTCACCAACATAATCACATCACCAACTTCAAGAAACCGCTTGCAAAGGTAACGAAGCTTCTCATAAGATACACAGCTAGTGGGGTGTCACTTGAGGCAGACTGGCCAAAGTATCAAAAAAATGTGTATTTGGGTGAGCAACTAGCAGGAATCACTATGACACTCATAGGGTAGCCAATGCCTCGTCACCAGCATAATCACATCAGCAACTTCAAGAAACCCCTGGCAAAAGTTACAATGACTCTTAAGATACACAACTAGTGGCGTAGCTATCAGGCAGACTGGAATGAGTATCTAAAAAATGTGTATTTGGGTGAAGAACTGGCAGGAATCTCTATGACTCTCTTGAGGTAGCCAATGCCTCGTCACCAGCAGAATCAAATCAGCAACTTCTAGAAACCCCTGGCAAAAGTAACGATGTTTCTCTTAAGATACACAACTAGTGGCGTATCGCTTCAGGCACACTGGAAACAGTATCTAAAAAATGTGTATTTGGGTGAGCAACTGGCACGAAACACTGTGACTCTCTTAGGGTAACCAATATCTCGTCACCAGTATAATCACTTCTTGAAAGTCAAGAAACCGCTGGCAAGAGTAACGATGTTTCTCTTAAGATACACAACTAGTGGCGTATCGCTTCAGGCAGACTGGCCACAGTATCTCAAAATTTGTATTTGTGTGAGCAACTGGCAGAAAGCACTATGACTCTCTTAAGGTAGCCAATGCCTCGTCACCAACATAATCACATCACCAACTTCAAGAAACCGCTTGCAAAGGTAACGAAGCTTCTCATAAGATACACAGCTAGTGGGGTGTCACTTGAGGCAGACTGGCCAAAGTATCAAAAAAATGTGTATTTGGGTGAGCAACTAGCAGGAATCACTATGACACTCATAGGGTAGCCAATGCCTCGTCACCAGCATAATCACATCAGCAACTTCAAGAAACCCCTGGCAAAAGTTACAATGACTCTTAAGATACACAACTAGTGGCGTAGCTATCAGGCAGACTGGAATGAGTATCTAAAAAATGTGTATTTGGGTGAAGAACTGGCAGGAATCTCTATGACTCTCTTGAGGTAGCCAATGCCTCGTCACCAGCAGAATCAAATCAGCAACTTCTAGAAACCCCTGGCAAAAGTAACGATGTTTCTCTTAAGATACACAACTAGTGGCGTATCGCTTCAGGCACACTGGAAACAGTATCTAAAAAATGTGTATTTGGGTGAGCAACTGGCACGAAACACTGTGACTCTCTTAGGGTAACCAATATCTCGTCACCAGTATAATCACTTCTTGAAAGTCAAGAAACCGCTGGCAAGAGTAACGATGTTTCTCTTAAGATACACAACTAGTGGCGTATCGCTTCAGGCAGACTGGCCACAGTATCTCAAAATTTGTATTTGTGTGAGCAACTGGCAGAAAGCACTATGACTCTCTTAAGGTAGCCAATGCCTCGTCACCAACATAATCACATCACCAACTTCAAGAAACCGCTTGCAAAGGTAACGAAGCTTCTCATAAGATACACAGCTAGTGGGGTGTCACTTGAGGCAGACTGGCCAAAGTATCAAAAAAATGTGTATTTGGGTGAGCAACTAGCAGGAATCACTATGACACTCATAGGGTAGCCAATGCCTCGTCACCAGCATAATCACATCAGCAACTTCAAGAAACCCCTGGCAAAAGTTACAATGACTCTTAAGATACACAACTAGTGGCGTAGCTATCAGGCAGACTGGAATGAGTATCTAAAAAATGTGTATTTGGGTGAAGAACTGGCAGGAATCTCTATGACTCTCTTGAGGTAGCCAATGCCTCGTCACCAGCAGAATCAAATCAGCAACTTCTAGAAACCCCTGGCAAAAGTAACGATGTTTCTCTTAAGATACACAACTAGTGGCGTATCGCTTCAGGCACACTGGAAACAGTATCTAAAAAATGTGTATTTGGGTGAGCAACTGGCACGAAACACTGTCACTCTCTTAGGGTAACCAATATCTCGTCACCAGTATAATCACTTCTTGAAAGTCAAGAAACCGCTGGCAAGAGTAACGATGTTTCTCTTAAGATACACAACTAGTGGCGTATCGCTTCAGGCAGACTGGCCACAGTATCTCAAAATTTGTATTTGTGTGAGCAACTGGCAGAAAGCACTATGACTCTCTTAAGGTAGCCAATGCCTCGTCACCAACATAATCACATCACCAACTTCAAGAAACCGCTTGCAAAGGTAACGAAGCTTCTCATAAGATACACAGCTAGTGGGGTGTCACTTGAGGCAGACTGGCCAAAGTATCAAAAAAATGTGTATTTGGGTGAGCAACTAGCAGGAATCACTATGACACTCATAGGGTAGCCAATGCCTCGTCACCAGCATAATCACATCAGCAACTTCAAGAAACCCCTGGCAAAAGTTACAATGACTCTTAAGATACACAACTAGTGGCGTAGCTATCAGGCAGACTGGAATGAGTATCTAAAAAATGTGTATTTGGGTGAAGAACTGGCAGGAATCTCTATGACTCTCTTGAGGTAGCCAATGCCTCGTCACCAGCAGAATCAAATCAGCAACTTCTAGAAACCCCTGGCAAAAGTAACGATGTTTCTCTTAAGATACACAACTAGTGGCGTATCGCTTCAGGCACACTGGAAACAGTATCTAAAAAATGTGTATTTGGGTGAGCAACTGGCACGAAACACTGTCACTCTCTTAGGGTAACCAATATCTCGTCACCAGTATAATCACTTCTTCAAAGTCAAGAAACCGCTGGCAAGAGTAACGATGTTTCTCTTAAGATACACAACTAGTGGCGTATCGCTTCAGGCAGACTGGCCACAGTATCTCAAAATTTGTATTTGTGTGAGCAACTGGCAGAAAGCACTATGACTCTCTTAAGGTAGCCAATGCCTCGTCACCAACATAATCACATCACCAACTTCAAGAAACCGCTTGCAAAGGTAACGAAGCTTCTCATAAGATACACAGCTAGTGGGGTGTCACTTGAGGCAGACTGGCCAAAGTATCAAAAAAATGTGTATTTGGGTGAGCAACTAGCAGGAATCACTATGACACTCATAGGGTAGCCAATGCCTCGTCACCAGCATAATCACATCAGCAACTTCAAGAAACCCCTGGCAAAAGTTACAATGACTCTTAAGATACACAACTAGTGGCGTAGCTATCAGGCAGACTGGAATGAGTATCTAAAAAATGTGTATTTGGGTGAAGAACTGGCAGGAATCTCTATGACTCTCTTGAGGTAGCCAATGCCTCGTCACCAGCAGAATCAAATCAGCAACTTCTAGAAACCCCTGGCAAAAGTAACGATGTTTCTCTTAAGATACACAACTAGTGGCGTATCGCTTCAGGCACACTGGAAACAGTATCTAAAAAATGTGTATTTGGGTGAGCAACTGGCACGAAACACTGTCACTCTCTTAGGGTAACCAATATCTCGTCACCAGTATAATCACATCTTCAAAGTCAAGAAACCGCTGGCAAGAGTAACGATGTTTCTCTTAAGATACACAACTAGTGGCGTATCGCTTCAGGCAGACTTGCCACAGTATCTCAAAATTTGTATTTGTGTGAGCAACTGGCAGAAAGCACTATGACTCTCTTAAGGTAGCCAATGCCTCGTCACCAACATAATCACATCACCAACTTCAAGAAACCGCTTGCAAAGGTAACGAAGCTTCTCATAAGATACACAGCTAGTGGGGTGTCACTTGAGGCAGACTGGCCAAAGTATCAAAAAAATGTGTATTTGGGTGAGCAACTAGCAGGAATCACTATGACACTCATAGGGTAGCCAATGCCTCGTCACCAGCATAATCACATCAGCAACTTCAAGAAACCCCTGGCAAAAGTTACAATGACTCTTAAGATACACAACTAGTGGCGTAGCTATCAGGCAGACTGGAATGAGTATCTAAAAAATGTGTATTTGGGTGAAGAACTGGCAGGAATCTCTATGACTCTCTTGAGGTAGCCAATGCCTCGTCACCAGCAGAATCAAATCAGCAACTTCTAGAAACCCCTGGCAAAAGTAACGATGTTTCTCTTAAGATACACAACTAGTGGCGTATCGCTTCAGGCACACTGGAAACAGTATCTAAAAAATGTGTATTTGGGTGAGCAACTGGCACGAAACACTGTGACTCTCTTAGGGTAACCAATATCTCGTCACCAGTATAATCACATCTTCAAAGTCAAGAAACCGCTGGCAAGAGTAACGATGTTTCTCTTAAGATACACAACTAGTGGCGTATCGCTTCAGGCAGACTGGCCACAGTATCTCAAAATTTGTATTTGTGTGAGCAACTGGCAGAAAGCACTATGACTCTCTTAAGGTAGCCAATGCCTCGTCACCAACATAATCACATCACCAACTTCAAGAAACCGCTTGCAAAAGTAACGAAGCTTCTCATAAGATACACAGCTAGTGGGGTGTCACTTGAGGCAGACTGGCCAAAGTATCAAAAAAATGTGTATTTGGGTGAGCAACTAGCAGGAATCACTATGACACTCATAGGGTAGCCAATGCCTCGTCACCAGCATAATCACATCAGCAACTTCAAGAAACCCCTGGCAAAAGTTACAATGACTCTTAAGATACACAACTAGTGGCGTAGCTATCAGGCAGACTGGAAAGAGTATCTAAAAAATGTGTATTTGGGTGAAGAACTGGCAGGAATCTCTATGACTCTCTTGAGGTAGCCAATGCCTCGTCACCAGCAGAATCAAATCAGCAACTTCTAGAAACCCCTGGCAAAAGTAACGATGTTTCTCTTAAGATACACAACTAGTGGCGTATCGCTTCAGGCACACTGGAAACAGTATCTAAAAAATGTGTATTTGGGTGAGCAACTGGCACGAAACACTGTGACTCTCTTAGGGTAACCAATATCTCGTCACCAGTATAATCACTTCTTGAAAGTCAAGAAACCGCTGGCAAGAGTAACGATGTTTCTCTTAAGATACACAACTAGTGGCGTATCGCTTCAGGCAGACTGGCCACAGTATCTCAAAATTTGTATTTGTGTGAGCAACTGGCAGAAAGCACTATGACTCTCTTAAGGTAGCCAATGCCTCGTCACCAACATAATCACATCACCAACTTCAAGAAACCGCTTGCAAAGGTAACGAAGCTTCTCATAAGATACACAGCTAGTGGGGTGTCACTTGAGGCAGACTGGCCAAAGTATCAAAAAAATGTGTATTTGGGTGAGCAACTAGCAGGAATCACTATGACACTCATAGGGTAGCCAATGCCTCGTCACCAGCATAATCACATCAGCAACTTCAAGAAACCCCTGGCAAAAGTTACAATGACTCTTAAGATACACAACTAGTGGCGTAGCTATCAGGCAGACTGGAAAGAGTATCTAAAAAATGTGTATTTGGGTGAAGAACTGGCAGGAATCTCTATGACTCTCTTGAGGTAGCCAATGCCTCGTCACCAGCAGAATCAAATCAGCAACTTCTAGAAACCCCTGGCAAAAGTAACGATGTTTCTCTTAAGATACACAACTAGTGGCGTATCGCTTCAGGCACACTGGAAACAGTATCTAAAAAATGTGTATTTGGGTGAGCAACTGGCACGAAACACTGTGACTCTCTTAGGGTAACCAATATCTCGTCACCAGTATAATCACATCTTCAAAGTCAAGAAACCGCTGGCAAGAGTAACGATGTTTCTCTTAAGATACACAACTAGTGGCGTATCGCTTCAGGCAGACTGGCCACAGTATCTCAAAATTTGTATTTGTGTGAGCAACTGGCAGAAAGCACTATGACTCTCTTAAGGTAGCCAATGCCTCGTCACCAACATAATCACATCACCAACTTCAAGAAACCGCTTGCAAAGGTAACGAAGCTTCTCATAAGATACACAGCTAGTGGGGTGTCACTTGAGGCAGACTGGCCAAAGTATCAAAAAAATGTGTATTTGGGTGAGCAACTAGCAGGAATCACTATGACACTCATAGGGTAGCCAATGCCTCGTCACCAGCATAATCACATCAGCAACTTCAAGAAACCCCTGGCAAAAGTTACAATGACTCTTAAGATACACAACTAGTGGCGTAGCTATCAGGCAGACTGGAAAGAGTATCTAAAAAATGTGTATTTGGGTGAAGAACTGGCAGGAATCTCTATGACTCTCTTGAGGTAGCCAATGCCTCGTCACCAGCAGAATCAAATCAGCAACTTCTAGAAACCCCTGGCAAAAGTAACGATGTTTCTCTTAAGATACACAACTAGTGGCGTATCGCTTCAGGCACACTGGAAACAGTATCTAAAAAATGTGTATTTGGGTGAGCAACTGGCACGAAACACTGTGACTCTCTTAGGGTAACCAATATCTCGTCACCAGTATAATCACTTCTTGAAAGTCAAGAAACCGCTGGCAAGAGTAACGATGTTTCTCTTAAGATACACAACTAGTGGCGTATCGCTTCAGGCAGACTGGCCACAGTATCTCAAAATTTGTATTTGTGTGAGCAACTGGCAGAAAGCACTATGACTCTCTTAAGGTAGCCAATGCCTCGTCACCAACATAATCACATCACCAACTTCAAGAAACCGCTTGCAAAGGTAACGAAGCTTCTCATAAGATACACAGCTAGTGGGGTGTCACTTGAGGCAGACTGGCCAAAGTATCAAAAAAATGTGTATTTGGGTGAGCAACTAGCAGGAATCACTATGACACTCATAGGGTAGCCAATGCCTCGTCACCAGCATAATCACATCAGCAACTTCAAGAAACCCCTGGCAAAAGTTACAATGACTCTTAAGATACACAACTAGTGGCGTAGCTATCAGGCAGACTGGAAAGAGTATCTAAAAAATGTGTATTTGGGTGAAGAACTGGCAGGAATCTCTATGACTCTCTTGAGGTAGCCAATGCCTCGTCACCAGCAGAATCAAATCAGCAACTTCTAGAAACCCCTGGCAAAAGTAACGATGTTTCTCTTAAGATACACAACTAGTGGCGTATCGCTTCAGGCACACTGGAAACAGTATCTAAAAAATGTGTATTTGGGTGAGCAACTGGCACGAAACACTGTGACTCTCTTAGGGTAACCAATATCTCGTCACCAGTATAATCACTTCTTGAAAGTCAAGAAACCGCTGGCAAGAGTAACGATGTTTCTCTTAAGATACACAACTAGTGGCGTATCGCTTCAGGCAGACTGGCCACAGTATCTCAAAATTTGTATTTGTGTGAGCAACTGGCAGAAAGCACTATGACTCTCTTAAGGTAGCCAATGCCTCGTCACCAACATAATCACATCACCAACTTCAAGAAACCGCTTGCAAAGGTAACGAAGCTTCTCATAAGATACACAGCTAGTGGGGTGTCACTTGAGGCAGACTGGCCAAAGTATCAAAAAAATGTGTATTTGGGTGAGCAACTAGCAGGAATCACTATGACACTCATAGGGTAGCCAATGCCTCGTCACCAGCATAATCACATCAGCAACTTCAAGAAACCCCTGGCATAAGTTACAATGACTCTTAAGATACACAACTAGTGGCGTAGCTATCAGGCAGACTGGAATGAGTATCTAAAAAATGTGTATTTGGGTGAAGAACTGGCAGGAATCTCTATGACTCTCTTGAGGTAGCCAATGCCTCGTCACCAGCAGAATCAAATCAGCAACTTCTAGAAACCCCTGGCAAAAGTAACGATGTTTCTCTTAAGATACACAACTAGTGGCGTATCGCTTCAGGCACACTGGAAACAGTATCTAAAAAATGTGTATTTGGGTGAGCAACTGGCACGAAACACTGTCACTCTCTTAGGGTAACCAATATCTCGTCACCAGTATAATCACATCTTCAAAGTCAAGAAACCGCTGGCAAGAGTAACGATGTTTCTCTTAAGATACACAACTAGTGGCGTATCGCTTCAGGCAGACTGGCCACAGTATCTCAAAATTTGTATTTGTGTGAGCAACTGGCAGAAAGCACTATGACTCTCTTAAGGTAGCCAATGCCGCGTCACCAACATAATCACATCACCAACTTCAAGAAACCGCTTGCAAAGGTAACGAAGCTTCTCATAAGATACACAGCTAGTGGGGTGTCACTTGAGGCAGACTGGCCAAAGTATCAAAAAAATGTGTATTTGGGTGAGCAACTAGCAGGAATCACTATGACACTCATAGGGTAGCCAATGCCTCGTCACCAGCATAATCACATCAGCAACTTCAAGAAACCCCTGGCAAAAGTTACAATGACTCTTAAGATACACAACTAGTGGCGTAGCTATCAGGCAGACTGGAAAGAGTATCTAAAAAATGTGTATTTGGGTGAAGAACTGGCAGGAATCTCTATGACTCTCTTGAGGTAGCCAATGCCTCGTCACCAGCAGAATCAAATCAGCAACTTCTAGAAACCCCTGGCAAAAGTAACGATGTTTCTCTTAAGATACACAACTAGTGGCGTATCGCTTCAGGCACACTGGAAACAGTATCTAAAAAATGTGTATTTGGGTGAGCAACTGGCACGAAACACTGTGACTCTCTTAGGGTAACCAATATCTCGTCACCAGTATAATCACTTCTTGAAAGTCAAGAAACCGCTGGCAAGAGTAACGATGTTTCTCTTAAGATACACAACTAGTGGCGTATCGCTTCAGGCAGACTGGCCACAGTATCTCAAAATGTGTATTTGGGTGAGCAACTGGCAGAAAGCACTATGACTCTCTTAAGGTAGCCAATGCCTCGTCACCAACATAATCACATCACCAACTTCAAGAAACCGCTTGCAAAGGTAACGAAGCTTCTCATAAGATACACAGCTAGTGGGGTGTCACTTGAGGCAGACTGGCCAAAGTATCAAAAAAATGTGTATTTGGGTGAGCAACTAGCAGGAATCACTATGACACTCATAGGGTAGCCAATGCCTCGTCACCAGCATAATCACATCAGCAACTTCAAGAAACCCCTGGCAAAAGTTACAATGACTCTTAAGATACACAACTAGTGGCGTAGCTATCAGGCAGACTGGAATGAGTATCTAAAAAATGTGTATTTGGGTGAAGAACTGGCAGGAATCTCTATGACTCTCTTGAGGTAGCCAATGCCTCGTCACCAGCAGAATCAAATCAGCAACTTCTAGAAACCCCTGGCAAAAGTAACGATGTTTCTCTTAAGATACACAACTAGTGGCGTATCGCTTCAGGCACACTGGAAACAGTATCTAAAAAATGTGTATTTGGGTGAGCAACTGGCACGAAACACTGTGACTCTCTTAGGGTAACCAATATCTCGTCACCAGTATAATCACTTCTTGAAAGTCAAGAAACCGCTGGCAAGAGTAACGATGTTTCTCTTAAGATACACAACTAGTGGCGTATCGCTTCAGGCAGACTGGCCACAGTATCTCAAAATGTGTATTTGGGTGAGCAACTGGCAGAAAGCACTATGACTCTCTTAAGGTAGCCAATGCCTCGTCACCAACATAATCACATCACCAACTTCAAGAAACCGCTTGCAAAGGTAACGAAGCTTCTCATAAGATACACAGCTAGTGGGGTGTCACTTGAGGCAGACTGGCCAAAGTATCAAAAAAATGTGTATTTGGGTGAGCAACTAGCAGGAATCACTATGACACTCATAGGGTAGCCAATGCCTCGTCACCAGCATAATCACATCAGCAACTTCAAGAAACCCCTGGCAAAAGTTACAATGACTCTTAAGATACACAACTAGTGGCGTAGCTATCAGGCAGACTGGAATGAGTATCTAAAAAATGTGTATTTGGGTGAAGAACTGGCAGGAATCTCTATGACTCTCTTGAGGTAGCCAATGCCTCGTCACCAGCAGAATCAAATCAGCAACTTCTAGAAACCCCTGGCAAAAGTAACGATGTTTCTCTTAAGATACACAACTAGTGGCGTATCGCTTCAGGCACACTGGAAACAGTATCTAAAAAATGTGTATTTGGGTGAGCAACTGGCACGAAACACTGTCACTCTCTTAGGGTAACCAATATCTCGTCACCAGTATAATCACATCTTCAAAGTCAAGAAACCGCTGGCAAGAGTAACGATGTTTCTCTTAAGATACACAACTAGTGGCGTATCGCTTCAGGCAGACTGGCCACAGTATCTCAAAATTTGTATTTGTGTGAGCAACTGGCAGAAAGCACTATGACTCTCTTAAGGTAGCCAATGCCTCGTCACCAACATAATCACATCACCAACTTCAAGAAACCGCTTGCAAAGGTAACGAAGCTTCTCATAAGATACACAGCTAGTGGGGTGTCACTTGAGGCAGACTGGCCAAAGTATCAAAAAAATGTGTATTTGGGTGAGCAACTAGCAGGAATCACTATGACACTCATAGGGTAGCCAATGCCTCGTCACCAGCATAATCACATCAGCAACTTCAAGAAACCCCTGGCAAAAGTTACAATGACTCTTAAGATACACAACTAGTGGCGTAGCTATCAGGCAGACTGGAAAGAGTATCTAAAAAATGTGTATTTGGGTGAAGAACTGGCAGGAATCTCTATGACTCTCTTGAGGTAGCCAATGCCTCGTCACCAGCAGAATCAAATCAGCAACTTCTAGAAACCCCTGGCAAAAGTAACGATGTTTCTCTTAAGATACACAACTAGTGGCGTATCGCTTCAGGCACACTGGAAACAGTATCTAAAAAATGTGTATTTGGGTGAGCAACTGGCACGAAACACTGTGACTCTCTTAGGGTAACCAATATCTCGTCACCAGTATAATCACATCTTCAAAGTCAAGAAACCGCTGGCAAGAGTAACGATGTTTCTCTTAAGATACACAACTAGTGGCGTATCGCTTCAGGCAGACTGGCCACAGTATCTCAAAATTTGTATTTGTGTGAGCAACTGGCAGAAAGCACTATGACTCTCTTAAGGTAGCCAATGCCTCGTCACCAACATAATCACATCACCAACTTCAAGAAACCGCTTGCAAAGGTAACGAAGCTTCTCATAAGATACACAGCTAGTGGGGTGTCACTTGAGGCAGACTGGCCAAAGTATCAAAAAAATGTGTATTTGGGTGAGCAACTAGCAGGAATCACTATGACACTCATAGGGTAGCCAATGCCTCGTCACCAGCATAATCACATCAGCAACTTCAAGAAACCCCTGGCAAAAGTTACAATGACTCTTAAGATACACAACTAGTGGCGTAGCTATCAGGCAGACTGGAAAGAGTATCTAAAAAATGTGTATTTGGGTGAAGAACTGGCAGGAATCTCTATGACTCTCTTGAGGTAGCCAATGCCTCGTCACCAGCAGAATCAAATCAGCAACTTCTAGAAACCCCTGGCAAAAGTAACGATGTTTCTCTTAAGATACACAACTAGTGGCGTATCGCTTCAGGCACACTGGAAACAGTATCTAAAAAATGTGTATTTGGGTGAGCAACTGGCACGAAACACTGTGACTCTCTTAGGGTAACCAATATCTCGTCACCAGTATAATCACTTCTTGAAAGTCAAGAAACCGCTGGCAAGAGTAACGATGTTTCTCTTAAGATACACAACTAGTGGCGTATCGCTTCAGGCAGACTGGCCACAGTATCTCAAAATTTGTATTTGTGTGAGCAACTGGCAGAAAGCACTATGACTCTCTTAAGGTAGCCAATGCCTCGTCACCAACATAATCACATCACCAACTTCAAGAAACCGCTTGCAAAGGTAACGAAGCTTCTCATAAGATACACAGCTAGTGGGGTGTCACTTGAGGCAGACTGGCCAAAGTATCAAAAAAATGTGTATTTGGGTGAGCAACTAGCAGGAATCACTATGACACTCATAGGGTAGCCAATGCCTCGTCACCAGCATAATCACATCAGCAACTTCAAGAAACCCCTGGCAAAAGTTACAATGACTCTTAAGATACACAACTAGTGGCGTAGCTATCAGGCAGACTGGAAAGAGTATCTAAAAAATGTGTATTTGGGTGAAGAACTGGCAGGAATCTCTATGACTCTCTTGAGGTAGCCAATGCCTCGTCACCAGCAGAATCAAATCAGCAACTTCTAGAAACCCCTGGCAAAAGTAACGATGTTTCTCTTAAGATACACAACTAGTGGCGTATCGCTTCAGGCACACTGGAAACAGTATCTAAAAAATGTGTATTTGGGTGAGCAACTGGCACGAAACACTGTGACTCTCTTAGGGTAACCAATATCTCGTCACCAGTATAATCACATCTTCAAAGTCAAGAAACCGCTGGCAAGAGTAACGATGTTTCTCTTAAGATACACAACTAGTGGCGTATCGCTTCAGGCAGACTGGCCACAGTATCTCAAAATTTGTATTTGTGTGAGCAACTGGCAGAAAGCACTATGACTCTCTTAAGGTAGCCAATGCCTCGTCACCAACATAATCACATCACCAACTTCAAGAAACCGCTTGCAAAGGTAACGAAGCTTCTCATAAGATACACAGCTAGTGGGGTGTCACTTGAGGCAGACTGGCCAAAGTATCAAAAAAATGTGTATTTGGGTGAGCAACTAGCAGGAATCACTATGACACTCATAGGGTAGCCAATGCCTCGTCACCAGCATAATCACATCAGCAACTTCAAGAAACCCCTGGCATAAGTTACAATGACTCTTAAGATACACAACTAGTGGCGTAGCTATCAGGCAGACTGGAATGAGTATCTAAAAAATGTGTATTTGGGTGAAGAACTGGCAGGAATCTCTATGACTCTCTTGAGGTAGCCAATGCCTCGTCACCAGCAGAATCAAATCAGCAACTTCTAGAAACCCCTGGCAAAAGTAACGATGTTTCTCTTAAGATACACAACTAGTGGCGTATCGCTTCAGGCACACTGGAAACAGTATCTAAAAAATGTGTATTTGGGTGAGCAACTGGCACGAAACACTGTCACTCTCTTAGGGTAACCAATATCTCGTCACCAGTATAATCACATCTTCAAAGTCAAGAAACCGCTGGCAAGAGTAACGATGTTTCTCTTAAGATACACAACTAGTGGCGTATCGCTTCAGGCAGACTGGCCACAGTATCTCAAAATTTGTATTTGTGTGAGCAACTGGCAGAAAGCACTATGACTCTCTTAAGGTAGCCAATGCCTCGTCACCAACATAATCACATCACCAACTTCAAGAAACCGCTTGCAAAGGTAACGAAGCTTCTCATAAGATACACAGCTAGTGGGGTGTCACTTGAGGCAGACTGGCCAAAGTATCAAAAAAATGTGTATTTGGGTGAGCAACTAGCAGGAATCACTATGACACTCATAGGGTAGCCAATGCCTCGTCACCAGCATAATCACATCAGCAACTTCAAGAAACCCCTGGCAAAAGTTACAATGACTCTTAAGATACACAACTAGTGGCGTAGCTATCAGGCAGACTGGAAAGAGTATCTAAAAAATGTGTATTTGGGTGAAGAACTGGCAGGAATCTCTATGACTCTCTTGAGGTAGCCAATGCCTCGTCACCAGCAGAATCAAATCAGCAACTTCTAGAAACCCCTGGCAAAAGTAACGATGTTTCTCTTAAGATACACAACTAGTGGCGTATCGCTTCAGGCACACTGGAAACAGTATCTAAAAAATGTGTATTTGGGTGAGCAACTGGCACGAAACACTGTGACTCTCTTAGGGTAACCAATATCTCGTCACCAGTATAATCACTTCTTGAAAGTCAAGAAACCGCTGGCAAGAGTAACGATGTTTCTCTTAAGATACACAACTAGTGGCGTATCGCTTCAGGCAGACTGGCCACAGTATCTCAAAATGTGTATTTGGGTGAGCAACTGGCAGAAAGCACTATGACTCTCTTAAGGTAGCCAATGCCTCGTCACCAACATAATCACATCACCAACTTCAAGAAACCGCTTGCAAAGGTAACGAAGCTTCTCATAAGATACACAGCTAGTGGGGTGTCACTTGAGGCAGACTGGCCAAAGTATCAAAAAAATGTGTATTTGGGTGAGCAACTAGCAGGAATCACTATGACACTCATAGGGTAGCCAATGCCTCGTCACCAGCATAATCACATCAGCAACTTCAAGAAACCCCTGGCAAAAGTTACAATGACTCTTAAGATACACAACTAGTGGCGTAGCTATCAGGCAGACTGGAATGAGTATCTAAAAAATGTGTATTTGGGTGAAGAACTGGCAGGAATCTCTATGACTCTCTTGAGGTAGCCAATGCCTCGTCACCAGCAGAATCAAATCAGCAACTTCTAGAAACCCCTGGCAAAAGTAACGATGTTTCTCTTAAGATACACAACTAGTGGCGTATCGCTTCAGGCACACTGGAAACAGTATCTAAAAAATGTGTATTTGGGTGAGCAACTGGCACGAAACACTGTGACTCTCTTAGGGTAACCAATATCTCGTCACCAGTATAATCACTTCTTGAAAGTCAAGAAACCGCTGGCAAGAGTAACGATGTTTCTCTTAAGATACACATCTAGTGGCGTATCGCTTCAGGCAGACTGGCCACAGTATCTCAAAATTTGTATTTGTGTGAGCAACTGGCAGAAAGCACTATGACTCTCTTAAGGTAGCCAATGCCTCGTCACCAACATAATCACATCACCAACTTCAAGAAACCGCTTGCAAAGGTAACGAAGCTTCTCATAAGATACACAGCTAGTGGGGTGTCACTTGAGGCAGACTGGCCAAAGTATCAAAAAAATGTGTATTTGGGTGAGCAACTAGCAGGAATCACTATGACACTCATAGGGTAGCCAATGCCTCGTCACCAGCATAATCACATCAGCAACTTCAAGAAACCCCTGGCAAAAGTTACAATGACTCTTAAGATACACAACTAGTGGCGTAGCTATCAGGCAGACTGGAATGAGTATCTAAAAAATGTGTATTTGGGTGAAGAACTGGCAGGAATCTCTATGACTCTCTTGAGGTAGCCAATGCCTCGTCACCAGCAGAATCAAATCAGCAACTTCTAGAAACCCCTGGCAAAAGTAACGATGTTTCTCTTAAGATACACAACTAGTGGCGTATCGCTTCAGGCACACTGGAAACAGTATCTAAAAAATGTGTATTTGGGTGAGCAACTGGCACGAAACACTGTCACTCTCTTAGGGTAACCAATATCTCGTCACCAGTATAATCACATCTTCAAAGTCAAGAAACCGCTGGCAAGAGTAACGATGTTTCTCTTAAGATACACAACTAGTGGCGTATCGCTTCAGGCAGACTGGCCACAGTATCTCAAAATTTGTATTTGTGTGAGCAACTGGCAGAAAGCACTATGACTCTCTTAAGGTAGCCAATGCCTCGTCACCAACATAATCACATCACCAACTTCAAGAAACCGCTTGCAAAGGTAACGAAGCTTCTCATAAGATACACAGCTAGTGGGGTGTCACTTGAGGCAGACTGGCCAAAGTATCAAAAAAATGTGTATTTGGGTGAGCATCTAGCAGGAATCACTATGACACTCATAGGGTAGCCAATGCCTCGTCACCAGCATAATCACATCAGCAACTTCAAGAAACCCCTGGCAAAAGTTACAATGACTCTTAAGATACACAACTAGTGGCGTAGCTATCAGGCAGACTGGAAAGAGTATCTAAAAAATGTGTATTTGGGTGAAGAACTGGCAGGAATCTCTATGACTCTCTTGAGGTAGCCAATGCCTCGTCACCAGCAGAATCAAATCAGCAACTTCTAGAAACCCCTGGCAAAAGTAACGATGTTTCTCTTAAGATACACAACTAGTGGCGTATCGCTTCAGGCACACTGGAAACAGTATCTAAAAAATGTGTATTTGGGTGAGCAACTGGCACGAAACACTGTGACTCTCTTAGGGTAACCAATATCTCGTCACCAGTATAATCACATCTTCAAAGTCAAGAAACCGCTGGCAAGAGTAACGATGTTTCTCTTAAGATACACAACTAGTGGCGTATCGCTTCAGGCAGACTGGCCACAGTATCTCAAAATTTGTATTTGTGTGAGCAACTGGCAGAAAGCACTATGACTCTCTTAAGGTAGCCAATGCCTCGTCACCAACATAATCACATCACCAACTTCAAGAAACCGCTTGCAAAGGTAACGAAGCTTCTCATAAGATACACAGCTAGTGGGGTGTCACTTGAGGCAGACTGGCCAAAGTATCAAAAAAATGTGTATTTGGGTGAGCAACTAGCAGGAATCACTATGACACTCATAGGGTAGCCAATGCCTCGTCACCAGCATAATCACATCAGCAACTTCAAGAAACCCCTGGCAAAAGTTACAATGACTCTTAAGATACACAACTAGTGGCGTAGCTATCAGGCAGACTGGAAAGAGTATCTAAAAAATGTGTATTTGGGTGAAGAACTGGCAGGAATCTCTATGACTCTCTTGAGGTAGCCAATGCCTCGTCACCAGCAGAATCAAATCAGCAACTTCTAGAAACCCCTGGCAAAAGTAACGATGTTTCTCTTAAGATACACAACTAGTGGCGTATCGCTTCAGGCACACTGGAAACAGTATCTAAAAAATGTGTATTTGGGTGAGCAACTGGCACGAAACACTGTGACTCTCTTAGGGTAACCAATATCTCGTCACCAGTATAATCACTTCTTGAAAGTCAAGAAACCGCTGGCAAGAGTAACGATGTTTCTCTTAAGATACACAACTAGTGGCGTATCGCTTCAGGCAGACTGGAAACAGTATCTCAAAATTTGTATTTGTGTGAGCAACTGGCAGAAAGCACTATGACTCTCTTAAGGTAGCCAATGCCTCGTCACCAACATAATCACATCACCAACTTCAAGAAACCGCTTGCAAAGGTAACGAAGCTTCTCATAAGATACACAGCTAGTGGGGTGTCACTTGAGGCAGACTGGCCAAAGTATCAAAAAAATGTGTATTTGGGTGAGCAACTAGCAGGAATCACTATGACACTCATAGGGTAGCCAATGCCTCGTCACCAGCATAATCACATCAGCAACTTCAAGAAACCCCTGGCAAAAGTTACAATGACTCTTAAGATACACAACTAGTGGCGTAGCTATCAGGCAGACTGGAAAGAGTATCTAAAAAATGTGTATTTGGGTGAAGAACTGGCAGGAATCTCTATGACTCTCTTGAGGTAGCCAATGCCTCGTCACCAGCAGAATCAAATCAGCAACTTCTAGAAACCCCTGGCAAAAGTAACGATGTTTCTCTTAAGATACACAACTAGTGGCGTATCGCTTCAGGCACACTGGAAACAGTATCTAAAAAATGTGTATTTGGGTGAGCAACTGGCACGAAACACTGTGACTCTCTTAGGGTAACCAATATCTCGTCACCAGTATAATCACATCTTCAAAGTCAAGAAACCGCTGGCAAGAGTAACGATGTTTCTCTTAAGATACACAACTAGTGGCGTATCGCTTCAGGCAGACTGGCCACAGTATCTCAAAATTTGTATTTGTGTGAGCAACTGGCAGAAAGCACTATGACTCTCTTAAGGTAGCCAATGCCTCGTCACCAACATAATCACATCACCAACTTCAAGAAACCGCTTGCAAAGGTAACGAAGCTTCTCATAAGATACACAGCTAGTGGGGTGTCACTTGAGGCAGACTGGCCAAAGTATCAAAAAAATGTGTATTTGGGTGAGCAACTAGCAGGAATCACTATGACACCCATAGGGTAGCCAATGCCTCGTCACCAGCATAATCACATCAGCAACTTCAAGAAACCCCTGGCAAAAGTTACAATGACTCTTAAGATACACAACTAGTGGCGTAGCTATCAGGCAGACTGGAATGAGTATCTAAAAAATGTGTATTTGGGTGAAGAACTGGCAGGAATCTCTATGACTCTCTTGAGGTAGCCAATGCCTCGTCACCAGCAGAATCAAATCAGCAACTTCTAGAAACCCCTGGCAAAAGTAACGATGTTTCTCTTAAGATACACAACTAGTGGCGTATCGCTTCAGGCACACTGGAAACAGTATCTAAAAAATGTGTATTTGGGTGAGCAACTGGCACGAAACACTGTGACTCTCTTAGGGTAACCAATATCTCGTCACCAGTATAATCACTTCTTGAAAGTCAAGAAACCGCTGGCAAGAGTAACGATGTTTCTCTTAAGATACACAACTAGTGGCGTATCGCTTCAGGCAGACTGGCCACAGTATCTCAAAATTTGTATTTGTGTGAGCAACTGGCAGAAAGCACTATGACTCTCTTAAGGTAGCCAATGCCTCGTCACCAACATAATCACATCACCAACTTCAAGAAACCGCTTGCAAAGGTAACGAAGCTTCTCATAAGATACACAGCTAGTGGGGTGTCACTTGAGGCAGACTGGCCAAAGTATCAAAAAAATGTGTATTTGGGTGAGCAACTAGCAGGAATCACTATGACACTCATAGGGTAGCCAATGCCTCGTCACCAGCATAATCACATCAGCAACTTCAAGAAACCCCTGGCAAAAGTTACAATGACTCTTAAGATACACAACTAGTGGCGTAGCTATCAGGCAGACTGGAATGAGTATCTAAAAAATGTGTATTTGGGTGAAGAACTGGCAGGAATCTCTATGACTCTCTTGAGGTAGCCAATGCCTCGTCACCAGCAGAATCAAATCAGCAACTTCTAGAAACCCCTGGCAAAAGTAACGATGTTTCTCTTAAGATACACAACTAGTGGCGTATCGCTTCAGGCACACTGGAAACAGTATCTAAAAAATGTGTATTTGGGTGAGCAACTGGCACGAAACACTGTGACTCTCTTAGGGTAACCAATATCTCGTCACCAGTATAATCACTTCTTGAAAGTCAAGAAACCGCTGGCAAGAGTAACGATGTTTCTCTTAAGATACACAACTAGTGGCGTATCGCTTCAGGCAGACTGGCCACAGTATCTCAAAATTTGTATTTGTGTGAGCAACTGGCAGAAAGCACTATGACTCTCTTAAGGTAGCCAATGCCTCGTCACCAACATAATCACATCACCAACTTCAAGAAACCGCTTGCAAAGGTAACGAAGCTTCTCATAAGATACACAGCTAGTGGGGTGTCACTTGAGGCAGACTGGCCAAAGTATCAAAAAAATGTGTATTTGGGTGAGCAACTAGCAGGAATCACTATGACACTCATAGGGTAGCCAATGCCTCGTCACCAGCATAATCACATCAGCAACTTCAAGAAACCCCTGGCAAAAGTTACAATGACTCTTAAGATACACAACTAGTGGCGTAGCTATCAGGCAGACTGGAATGAGTATCTAAAAAATGTGTATTTGGGTGAAGAACTGGCAGGAATCTCTATGACTCTCTTGAGGTAGCCAATGCCTCGTCACCAGCAGAATCAAATCAGCAACTTCTAGAAACCCCTGGCAAAAGTAACGATGTTTCTCTTAAGATACACAACTAGTGGCGTATCGCTTCAGGCACACTGGAAACAGTATCTAAAAAATGTGTATTTGGGTGAGCAACTGGCACGAAACACTGTCACTCTCTTAGGGTAACCAATATCTCGTCACCAGTATAATCACATCTTCAAAGTCAAGAAACCGCTGGCAAGAGTAACGATGTTTCTCTTAAGATACACAACTAGTGGCGTATCGCTTCAGGCAGACTGGCCACAGTATCTCAAAATGTGTATTTGGGTGAGCAACTGGCAGAAAGCACTATGACTCTCTTAAGGTAGCCAATGCCTCGTCACCAACATAATCACATCACCAACTTCAAGAAACCGCTTGCAAAGGTAACGAAGCTTCTCATAAGATACACAGCTAGTGGGGTGTCACTTGAGGCAGACTGGCCAAAGTATCAAAAAAATGTGTATTTGGGTGAGCAACTAGCAGGAATCACTATGACATTCATAGGGTAGCCAATGCCTCGTCACCAGCATAATCACATCAGCAACTTCAAGAAACCCCTGGCAAAAGTTACAATGACTCTTAAGATACACAACTAGTGGCGTAGCTATCAGGCAGACTGGAATGAGTATCTAAAAAATGTGTATTTGGGTGAAGAACTGGCAGGAATCTCTATGACTCTCTTGAGGTAGCCAATGCCTCGTCACCAGCAGAATCAAATCATCAACTTCTAGAAACCCCTGGCAAAAGTAACGATGTTTCTCTTAAGATACACAACTAGTGGCGTATCGCTTCAGGCACACTGGAAACAGTATCTAAAAAATGTGTATTTGGGTGAGCAACTGGCACGAAACACTGTGACTCTCTTAGGGTAACCAATATCTCGTCACCAGTATAATCACTTCTTGAAAGTCAAGAAACCGCTGGCAAGAGTAACGATGTTTCTCTTAAGATACACAACTAGTGGCGTATCGCTTCAGGCAGACTGGCCACAGTATCTCAAAATTTGTATTTGTGTGAGCAACTGGCAGAAAGCACTATGACTCTCTTAAGGTAGCCAATGCCTCGTCACCAACATAATCACATCACCAACTTCAAGAAACCGCTTGCAAAGGTAACGAAGCTTCTCATAAGATACACAGCTAGTGGGGTGTCACTTGAGGCAGACTGGCCAAAGTATCAAAAAAATGTGTATTTGGGTGAGCAACTAGCAGGAATCACTATGACACTCATAGGGTAGCCAATGCCTCGTCACCAGCATAATCACATCAGCAACTTCAAGAAACCCCTGGCAAAAGTTACAATGACTCTTAAGATACACAACTAGTGGCGTAGCTATCAGGCAGACTGGAATGAGTATCTAAAAAATGTGTATTTGGGTGAAGAACTGGCAGGAATCTCTATGACTCTCTTGAGGTAGCCAATGCCTCGTCACCAGCAGAATCAAATCAGCAACTTCTAGAAACCCCTGGCAAAAGTAACGATGTTTCTCTTAAGATACACAACTAGTGGCGTATCGCTTCAGGCACACTGGAAACAGTATCTAAAAAATGTGTATTTGGGTGAGCAACTGGCACGAAACACTGTCACTCTCTTAGGGTAACCAATATCTCGTCACCAGTATAATCACATCTTCAAAGTCAAGAAACCGCTGGCAAGAGTAACGATGTTTCTCTTAAGATACACAACTAGTGGCGTATCGCTTCAGGCAGACTGGCCACAGTATCTCAAAATTTGTATTTGTGTGAGCAACTGGCAGAAAGCACTATGACTCTCTTAAGGTAGCCAATGCCTCGTCACCAACATAATCACATCACCAACTTCAAGAAACCGCTTGCAAAGGTAACGAAGCTTCTCATAAGATACACAGCTAGTGGGGTGTCACTTGAGGCAGACTGGCCAAAGTATCAAAAAAATGTGTATTTGGGTGAGCAACTAGCAGGAATCACTATGACACTCATAGGGTAGCCAATGCCTCGTCACCAGCATAATCACATCAGCAACTTCAAGAAACCCCTGGCAAAAGTTACAATGACTCTTAAGATACACAACTAGTGGCGTAGCTATCAGGCAGACTGGAATGAGTATCTAAAAAATGTGTATTTGGGTGAAGAACTGGCAGGAATCTCTATGACTCTCTTGAGGTAGCCAATGCCTCGTCACCAGCAGAATCAAATCAGCAACTTCTAGAAACCCCTGGCAAAAGTAACGATGTTTCTCTTAAGATACACAACTAGTGGCGTATCGCTTCAGGCACACTGGAAACAGTATCTAAAAAATGTGTATTTGGGTGAGCAACTGGCACGAAACACTGTCACTCTCTTAGGGTAACCAATATCTCGTCACCAGTATAATCACATCTTCAAAGTCAAGAAACCGCTGGCAAGAGTAACGATGTTTCTCTTAAGATACACAACTAGTGGCGTATCGCTTCAGGCAGACTGGCCACAGTATCTCAAAATTTGTATTTGTGTGAGCAACTGGCAGAAAGCACTATGACTCTCTTAAGGTAGCCAATGCCTCGTCACCAACATAATCACATCACCAACTTCAAGAAACCGCTTGCAAAGGTAACGAAGCTTCTCATAAGATACACAGCTAGTGGGGTGTCACTTGAGGCAGACTGGCCAAAGTATCAAAAAAATGTGTATTTGGGTGAGCAACTAGCAGGAATCACTATGACACCCATAGGGTAGCCAATGCCTCGTCACCAGCATAATCACATCAGCAACTTCAAGAAACCCCTGGCAAAAGTTACAATGACTCTTAAGATACACAACTAGTGGCGTAGCTATCAGGCAGACTGGAATGAGTATCTAAAAAATGTGTATTTGGGTGAAGAACTGGCAGGAATCTCTATGACTCTCTTGAGGTAGCCAATGCCTCGTCACCAGCAGAATCAAATCAGCAACTTCTAGAAACCCCTGGCAAAAGTAACGATGTTTCTCTTAAGATACACAACTAGTGGCGTATCGCTTCAGGCACACTGGAAACAGTATCTAAAAAATGTGTATTTGGGTGAGCAACTGGCACGAAACACTGTGACTCTCTTAGGGTAACCAATATCTCGTCACCAGTATAATCACTTCTTGAAAGTCAAGAAACCGCTGGCAAGAGTAACGATGTTTCTCTTAAGATACACAACTAGTGGCGTATCGCTTCAGGCAGACTGGCCACAGTATCTCAAAATTTGTATTTGTGTGAGCAACTGGCAGAAAGCACTATGACTCTCTTAAGGTAGCCAATGCCTCGTCACCAACATAATCACATCACCAACTTCAAGAAACCGCTTGCAAAGGTAACGAAGCTTCTCATAAGATACACAGCTAGTGGGGTGTCACTTGAGGCAGACTGGCCAAAGTATCAAAAAAATGTGTATTTGGGTGAGCAACTAGCAGGAATCACTATGACACTCATAGGGTAGCCAATGCCTCGTCACCAGCATAATCACATCAGCAACTTCAAGAAACCCGTGGCAAAAGTTACAATGACTCTTAAGATACACAACTAGTGGCGTAGCTATCAGGCAGACTGGAATGAGTATCTAAAAAATGTGTATTTGGGTGAAGAACTGGCAGGAATCTCTATGACTCTCTTGAGGTAGCCAATGCCTCGTCACCAGCAGAATCAAATCAGCAACTTCTAGAAACCCCTGGCAAAAGTAACGATGTTTCTCTTAAGATACACAACTAGTGGCGTATCGCTTCAGGCACGCTGGAAACAGTATCTAAAAAATGTGTATTTGGGTGAGCAACTGGCACGAAACATTGTCACTCTCTTAGGGTAACCAATATCTCGTCACCAGTATAATCACATCTTCAAAGTCAAGAAACCGCTGGCAAGAGTAACGATGTTTCTCTTAAGATACACAACTAGTGGCGTATCGCTTCAGGCAGACTGGCCACAGTATCTCAAAATTTGTATTTGTGTGAGCAACTGGCAGAAAGCACTATGACTCTCTTAAGGTAGCCAATGCCTCGTCACCAACATAATCACATCACCAACTTCAAGAAACCGCTTGCAAAGGTAACGAAGCTTCTCATAAGATACACAGCTAGTGGGGTGTCACTTGAGGCAGACTGGCCAAAGTATCAAAAAAATGTGTATTTGGGTGAGCAACTAGCAGGAATCACTATGACACTCATAGGGTAGCCAATGCCTCGTCACCAGCATAATCACATCAGCAACTTCAAGAAACCCCTGGCAAAAGTTACAATGACTCTTAAGATACACAACTAGTGGCGTAGCTATCAGGCAGACTGGAAAGAGTATCTAAAAAATGTGTATTTGGGTGAAGAACTGGCAGGAATCTCTATGACTCTCTTGAGGTAGCCAATGCCTCGTCACCAGCAGAATCAAATCAGCAACTTCTAGAAACCCCTGGCAAAAGTAACGATGTTTCTCTTAAGATACACAACTAGTGGCGTATCGCTTCAGGCACACTGGAAACAGTATCTAAAAAATGTGTATTTGGGTGAGCAACTGGCACGAAACACTGTCACTCTCTTAGGGTAACCAATATCTCGTCACCAGTATAATCACATCTTCAAAGTCAAGAAACCGCTGGCAAGAGTAACGATGTTTCTCTTAAGATACACAACTAGTGGCGTATCGCTTCAGGCAGACTGGCCACAGTATCTCAAAATTTGTATTTGTGTGAGCAACTGGCAGAAAGCACTATGACTCTCTTAAGGTAGCCAATGCCTCGTCACCAACATAATCACATCACCAACTTCAAGAAACCGCTTGCAAAGGTAACGAAGCTTCTCATAAGATACACAGCTAGTGGGGTGTCACTTGAGGCAGACTGGCCAAAGTATCAAAAAAATGTGTATTTGGGTGAGCAACTAGCAGGAATCACTATGACACCCATAGGGTAGCCAATGCCTCGTCACCAGCATAATCACATCAGCAACTTCAAGGAACCCCTGGCAAAAGTTACAATGACTCTTAAGATACACAACTAGTGGCGTAGCTATCAGGCAGACTGGAATGAGTATCTAAAAAATGTGTATTTGGGTGAAGAACTGGCAGGAATCTCTATGACTCTCTTGAGGTAGCCAATGCCTCGTCACCAGCAGAATCAAATCAGCAACTTCTAGAAACCCCTGGCAAAAGTAACGATGTTTCTCTTAAGATACACAACTAGTGGCGTATCGCTTCAGGCACACTGGAAACAGTATCTAAAAAATGTGTATTTGGGTGAGCAACTGGCACGAAACACTGTGACTCTCTTAGGGTAACCAATATCTCGTCACCAGTATAATCACTTCTTGAAAGTCAAGAAACCGCTGGCAAGAGTAACGATGTTTCTCTTAAGATACACAACTAGTGGCGTATCGCTTCAGGCAGACTGGCCACAGTATCTCAAAATTTGTATTTGTGTGAGCAACTGGCAGAAAGCACTATGACTCTCTTAAGGTAGCCAATGCCTCGTCACCAACATAATCACATCACCAACTTCAAGAAACCGCTTGCAAAGGTAACGAAGCTTCTCATAAGATACACAGCTAGTGGGGTGTCACTTGAGGCAGACTGGCCAAAGTATCAAAAAAATGTGTATTTGGGTGAGCAACTAGCAGGAATCACTATGACACTCATAGGGTAGCCAATGCCTCGTCACCAGCATAATCACATCAGCAACTTCAAGAAACCCCTGGCAAAAGTTACAATGACTCTTAAGATACACAACTAGTGGCGTAGCTATCAGGCAGACTGGAATGAGTATCTAAAAAATGTGTATTTGGGTGAAGAACTGGCAGGAATCTCTATGACTCTCTTGAGGTAGCCAATGCCTCGTCACCAGCAGAATCAAATCAGCAACTTCTAGAAACCCCTGGCAAAAGTAACGATGTTTCTCTTAAGATACACAACTAGTGGCGTATCGCTTCAGGCACACTGGAAACAGTATCTAAAAAATGTGTATTTGGGTGAGCAACTGGCACGAAACACTGTGACTCTCTTAGGGTAACCAATATCTCGTCACCAGTATAATCACATCTTCAAAGTCAAGAAACCGCTGGCAAGAGTAACGATGTTTCTCTTAAGATACACAACTAGTGGCGTATCGCTTCAGGCAGACTGGCCACAGTATCTCAAAATTTGTATTTGTGTGAGCAACTGGCAGAAAGCACTATGACTCTCTTAAGGTAGCCAATGCCTCGTCACCAACATAATCACATCACCAACTTCAAGAAACCGCTTGCAAAGGTAACGAAGCTTCTCATAAGATACACAGCTAGTGGGGTGTCACTTGAGGCAGACTGGCCAAAGTATCAAAAAAATGTGTATTTGGGTGAGCAACTAGCAGGAATCACTATGACACTCATAGGGTAGCCAATGCCTCGTCACCAGCATAATCACATCAGCAACTTCAAGAAACCCCTGGCAAAAGTTACAATGACTCTTAAGATACACAACTAGTGGCGTAGCTATCAGGCAGACTGGAAAGAGTATCTAAAAAATGTGTATTTGGGTGAAGAACTGGCAGGAATCTCTATGACTCTCTTGAGGTAGCCAATGCCTCGTCACCAGCAGAATCAAATCAGCAACTTCTAGAAACCCCTGGCAAAAGTAACGATGTTTCTCTTAAGATACACAACTAGTGGCGTATCGCTTCAGGCACACTGGAAACAGTATCTAAAAAATGTGTATTTGGGTGAGCAACTGGCACGAAACACTGTGACTCTCTTAGGGTAACCAATATCTCGTCACCAGTATAATCACTTCTTCAAAGTCAAGAAACCGCTGGCAAGAGTAACGATGTTTCTCTTAAGATACACAACTAGTGGCGTATCGCTTCAGGCAGACTGGCCACAGTATCTCAAAATTTGTATTTGTGTGAGCAACTGGCAGAAAGCACTATGACTCTCTTAAGGTAGCCAATGCCTCGTCACCAACATAATCACATCACCAACTTCAAGAAACCGCTTGCAAAGGTAACGAAGCTTCTCATAAGATACACAGCTAGTGGGGTGTCACTTGAGGCAGACTGGCCAAAGTATCAAAAAAATGTGTATTTGGGTGAGCAACTAGCAGGAATCACTATGACACTCATAGGGTAGCCAATGCCTCGTCACCAGCATAATCACATCAGCAACTTCAAGAAACCCCTGGCAAAAGTTACAATGACTCTTAAGATACACAACTAGTGGCGTAGCTATCAGGCAGACTGGAAAGAGTATCTAAAAAATGTGTATTTGGGTGAAGAACTGGCAGGAATCTCTATGACTCTCTTGAGGTAGCCAATGCCTCGTCACCAGCAGAATCAAATCAGCAACTTCTAGAAACCCCTGGCAAAAGTAACGATGTTTCTCTTAAGATACACAACTAGTGGCGTATCGCTTCAGGCACACTGGAAACAGTATCTAAAAAATGTGTATTTGGGTGAGCAACTGGCACGAAACACTGTGACTCTCTTAGGGTAACCAATATCTCGTCACCAGTATAATCACATCTTCAAAGTCAAGAAACCGCTGGCAAGAGTAACGATGTTTCTCTTAAGATACACAACTAGTGGCGTATCGCTTCAGGCAGACTGGCCACAGTATCTCAAAATTTGTATTTGTGTGAGCAACTGGCAGAAAGCACTATGACTCTCTTAAGGTAGCCAATGCCTCGTCACCAACATAATCACATCACCAACTTCAAGAAACCGCTTGCAAAGGTAACGAAGCTTCTCATAAGATACACAGCTAGTGGGGTGTCACTTGAGGCAGACTGGCCAAAGTATCAAAAAAATGTGTATTTGGGTGAGCAACTAGCAGGAATCACTATGACACTCATAGGGTAGCCAATGCCTCGTCACCAGCATAATCACATCAGCAACTTCAAGAAACCCCTGGCAAAAGTTACAATGACTCTTAAGATACACAACTAGTGGCGTAGCTATCAGGCAGACTGGAAAGAGTATCTAAAAAATGTGTATTTGGGTGAAGAACTGGCAGGAATCTCTATGACTCTCTTGAGGTAGCCAATGCCTCGTCACCAGCAGAATCAAATCAGCAACTTCTAGAAACCCCTGGCAAAAGTAACGATGTTTCTCTTAAGATACACAACTAGTGGCGTATCGCTTCAGGCACACTGGAAACAGTATCTAAAAAATGTGTATTTGGGTGAGCAACTGGCACGAAACACTGTGACTCTCTTAGGGTAACCAATATCTCGTCACCAGTATAATCACTTCTTGAAAGTCAAGAAACCGCTGGCAAGAGTAACGATGTTTCTCTTAAGATACACAACTAGTGGCGTATCGCTTCAGGCAGACTGGCCACAGTATCTCAAAATTTGTATTTGTGTGAGCAACTGGCAGAAAGCACTATGACTCTCTTAAGGTAGCCAATGTCTCGTCACCAACATAATCACATCACCAACTTCAAGAAACCGCTTGCAAAGGTAACGAAGCTTCTCATAAGATACACAGCTAGTGGGGTGTCACTTGAGGCAGACTGGCCAAAGTATCAAAAAAATGTGTATTTGGGTGAGCAACTAGCAGGAATCACTATGACACTCATAGGGTAGCCAATGCCTCGTCACCAGCATAATCACATCAGCAACTTCAAGAAACCCCTGGCAAAAGTTACAATGACTCTTAAGATACACAACTAGTGGCGTAGCTATCAGGCAGACTGGAAAGAGTATCTAAAAAATGTGTATTTGGGTGAAGAACTGGCAGGAATCTCTATGACTCTCTTGAGGTAGCCAATGCCTCGTCACCAGCAGAATCAAATCAGCAACTTCTAGAAACCCCTGGCAAAAGTAACGATGTTTCTCTTAAGATACACAACTAGTGGCGTATCGCTTCAGGCACACTGGAAACAGTATCTAAAAAATGTGTATTTGGGTGAGCAACTGGCACGAAACACTGTCACTCTCTTAGGGTAACCAATATCTCGTCACCAGTATAATCACATCTTCAAAGTCAAGAAACCGCTGGCAAGAGTAACGATGTTTCTCTTAAGATACACAACTAGTGGCGTATCGCTTCAGGCAGACTGGCCACAGTATCTCAAAATTTGTATTTGTGTGAGCAACTGGCAGAAAGCACTATGACTCTCTTAAGGTAGCCAATGCCTCGTCACCAACATAATCACATCACCAACTTCAAGAAACCGCTTGCAAAGGTAACGAAGCTTCTCATAAGATACACAGCTAGTGGGGTGTCACTTGAGGCAGACTGGCCAAAGTATCAAAAAAATGTGTATTTGGGTGAGCAACTAGCAGGAATCACTATGACACTCATAGGGTAGCCAATGCCTCGTCACCAGCATAATCACATCAGCAACTTCAAGAAACCCCTGGCAAAAGTTACAATGACTCTTAAGATACACAACTAGTGGCGTAGCTATCAGGCAGACTGGAAAGAGTATCTAAAAAATGTGTATTTGGGTGAAGAACTGGCAGGAATCTCTATGACTCTCTTGAGGTAGCCAATGCCTCGTCACCAGCAGAATCAAATCAGCAACTTCTAGAAACCCCTGGCAAAAGTAACGATGTTTCTCTTAAGATACACAACTAGTGGCGTATCGCTTCAGGCACACTGGAAACAGTATCTAAAAAATGTGTATTTGGGTGAGCAACTGGCACGAAACACTGTGACTCTCTTAGGGTAACCAATATCTCGTCACCAGTATAATCACATCTTCAAAGTCAAGAAACCGCTGGCAAGAGTAACGATGTTTCTCTTAAGATACACAACTAGTGGCGTATCGCTTCAGGCAGACTGGCCACAGTATCTCAAAATTTGTATTTGTGTGAGCAACTGGCAGAAAGCACTATGACTCTCTTAAGGTAGCCAATGCCTCGTCACCAACATAATCACATCACCAACTTCAAGAAACCGCTTGCAAAGGTAACGAAGCTTCTCATAAGATACACAGCTAGTGGGGTGTCACTTGAGGCAGACTGGCCAAAGTATCAAAAAAATGTGTATTTGGGTGAGCAACTAGCAGGAATCACTATGACACTCATAGGGTAGCCAATGCCTCGTCACCAGCATAATCACATCAGCAACTTCAAGAAACCCCTGGCAAAAGTTACAATGACTCTTAAGATACACAACTAGTGGCGTAGCTATCAGGCAGACTGGAAAGAGTATCTAAAAAATGTGTATTTGGGTGAAGAACTGGCAGGAATCTCTATGACTCTCTTGAGGTAGCCAATGCCTCGTCACCAGCAGAATCAAATCAGCAACTTCTAGAAACCCCTGGCAAAAGTAACGATGTTTCTCTTAAGATACACAACTAGTGGCGTATCGCTTCAGGCACACTGGAAACAGTATCTAAAAAATGTGTATTTGGGTGAGCAACTGGCACGAAACACTGTGACTCTCTTAGGGTAACCAATATCTCGTCACCAGTATAATCACTTCTTGAAAGTCAAGAAACCGCTGGCAAGAGTAACGATGTTTCTCTTAAGATACACAACTAGTGGCGTATCGCTTCAGGCAGACTGGCCACAGTATCTCAAAATTTGTATTTGTGTGAGCAACTGGCAGAAAGCACTATGACTCTCTTAAGGTAGCCAATGCCTCGTCACCAACATAATCACATCACCAACTTCAAGAAACCGCTTGCAAAGGTAACGAAGCTTCTCATAAGATACACAGCTAGTGGGGTGTCACTTGAGGCAGACTGGCCAAAGTATCAAAAAAATGTGTATTTGGGTGAGCAACTAGCAGGAATCACTATGACACTCATAGGGTAGCCAATGCCTCGTCACCAGCATAATCACATCAGCAACTTCAAGAAACCCCTGGCAAAAGTTACAATGACTCTTAAGATACACAACTAGTGGCGTAGCTATCAGGCAGACTGGAAAGAGTATCTAAAAAATGTGTATTTGGGTGAAGAACTGGCAGGAATCTCTATGACTCTCTTGAGGTAGCCAATGCCTCGTCACCAGCAGAATCAAATCAGCAACTTCTAGAAACCCCTGGCAAAAGTAACGATGTTTCTCTTAAGATACACAACTAGTGGCGTATCGCTTCAGGCACACTGGAAACAGTATCTAAAAAATGTGTATTTGGGTGAGCAACTGGCACGAAACACTGTGACTCTCTTAGGGTAACCAATATCTCGTCACCAGTATAATCACATCTTCAAAGTCAAGAAACCGCTGGCAAGAGTAACGATGTTTCTCTTAAGATACACAACTAGTGGCGTATCGCTTCAGGCAGACTGGCCACAGTATCTCAAAATTTGTATTTGTGTGAGCAACTGGCAGAAAGCACTATGACTCTCTTAAGGTAGCCAATGCCTCGTCACCAACATAATCACATCACCAACTTCAAGAAACCGCTTGCAAAGGTAACGAAGCTTCTCATAAGATACACAGCTAGTGGGGTGTCACTTGAGGCAGACTGGCCAAAGTATCAAAAAAATGTGTATTTGGGTGAGCAACTAGCAGGAATCACTATGACACTCATAGGGTAGCCAATGCCTCGTCACCAGCATAATCACATCAGCAACTTCAAGAAACCCCTGGCAAAAGTTACAATGACTCTTAAGATACACAACTAGTGGCGTAGCTATCAGGCAGACTGGAAAGAGTATCTAAAAAATGTGTATTTGGGTGAAGAACTGGCAGGAATCTCTATGACTCTCTTGAGGTAGCCAATGCCTCGTCACCAGCAGAATCAAATCAGCAACTTCTAGAAACCCCTGGCAAAAGTAACGATGTTTCTCTTAAGATACACAACTAGTGGCGTATCGCTTCAGGCACACTGGAAACAGTATCTAAAAAATGTGTATTTGGGTGAGCAACTGGCACGAAACACTGTGACTCTCTTAGGGTAACCAATATCTCGTCACCAGTATAATCACATCTTCAAAGTCAAGAAACCGCTGGCAAGAGTAACGATGTTTCTCTTAAGATACACAACTAGTGGCGTATCGCTTCAGGCAGACTGGCCACAGTATCTCAAAATTTGTATTTGTGTGAGCAACTGGCAGAAAGCACTATGACTCTCTTAAGGTAGCCAATGCCTCGTCACCAACATAATCACATCACCAACTTCAAGAAACCGCTTGCAAAGGTAACGAAGCTTCTCATAAGATACACAGCTAGTGGGGTGTCACTTGAGGCAGACTGGCCAAAGTATCAAAAAAATGTGTATTTGGGTGAGCAACTAGCAGGAATCACTATGACACTCATAGGGTAGCCAATGCCTCGTCACCAGCATAATCACATCAGCAACTTCAAGAAACCCCTGGCAAAAGTTACAATGACTCTTAAGATACACAACTAGTGGCGTAGCTATCAGGCAGACTGGAAAGAGTATCTAAAAAATGTGTATTTGGGTGAAGAACTGGCAGGAATCTCTATGACTCTCTTGAGGTAGCCAATGCCTCGTCACCAGCAGAATCAAATCAGCAACTTCTAGAAACCCCTGGCAAAAGTAACGATGTTTCTCTTAAGATACACAACTAGTGGCGTATCGCTTCAGGCACACTGGAAACAGTATCTAAAAAATGTGTATTTGGGTGAGCAACTGGCACGAAACACTGTGACTCTCTTAGGGTAACCAATATCTCGTCACCAGTATAATCACTTCTTGAAAGTCAAGAAACCGCTGGCAAGAGTAACGATGTTTCTCTTAAGATACACAACTAGTGGCGTATCGCTTCAGGCAGACTGGCCACAGTATCTCAAAATTTGTATTTGTGTGAGCAACTGGCAGAAAGCACTATGACTCTCTTAAGGTAGCCAATGCCTCGTCACCAACATAATCACATCACCAACTTCAAGAAACCGCTTGCAAAGGTAACGAAGCTTCTCATAAGATACACAGCTAGTGGGGTGTCACTTGAGGCAGACTGGCCAAAGTATCAAAAAAATGTGTATTTGGGTGAGCAACTAGCAGGAATCACTATGACACTCATAGGGTAGCCAATGCCTCGTCACCAGCATAATCACATCAGCAACTTCAAGAAACCCCTGGCAAAAGTTACAATGACTCTTAAGATACACAACTAGTGGCGTAGCTATCAGGCAGACTGGAAAGAGTATCTAAAAAATGTGTATTTGGGTGAAGAACTGGCAGGAATCTCTATGACTCTCTTGAGGTAGCCAATGCCTCGTCACCAGCAGAATCAAATCAGCAACTTCTAGAAACCCCTGGCAAAAGTAACGATGTTTCTCTTAAGATACACAACTAGTGGCGTATCGCTTCAGGCACACTGGAAACAGTATCTAAAAAATGTGTATTTGGGTGAGCAACTGGCACGAAACACTGTGACTCTCTTAGGGTAACCAATATCTCGTCACCAGTATAATCACATCTTCAAAGTCAAGAAACCGCTGGCAAGAGTAACGATGTTTCTCTTAAGATACACAACTAGTGGCGTATCGCTTCAGGCAGACTGGCCACAGTATCTCAAAATTTGTATTTGTGTGAGCAACTGGCAGAAAGCACTATGACTCTCTTAAGGTAGCCAATGCCTCGTCACCAACATAATCACATCACCAACTTCAAGAAACCGCTTGCAAAGGTAACGAAGCTTCTCATAAGATACACAGCTAGTGGGGTGTCACTTGAGGCAGACTGGCCAAAGTATCAAAAAAATGTGTATTTGGGTGAGCAACTAGCAGGAATCACTATGACACTCATAGGGTAGCCAATGCCTCGTCACCAGCATAATCACATCAGCAACTTCAAGAAACCCCTGGCAAAAGTTACAATGACTCTTAAGATACACAACTAGTGGCGTAGCTATCAGGCAGACTGGAAAGAGTATCTAAAAAATGTGTATTTGGGTGAAGAACTGGCAGGAATCTCTATGACTCTCTTGAGGTAGCCAATGCCTCGTCACCAGCAGAATCAAATCAGCAACTTCTAGAAACCCCTGGCAAAAGTAACGATGTTTCTCTTAAGATACACAACTAGTGGCGTATCGCTTCAGGCACACTGGAAACAGTATCTAAAAAATGTGTATTTGGGTGAGCAACTGGCACGAAACACTGTGACTCTCTTAGGGTAACCAATATCTCGTCACCAGTATAATCACATCTTCAAAGTCAAGAAACCGCTGGCAAGAGTAACGATGTTTCTCTTAAGATACACAACTAGTGGCGTATCGCTTCAGGCAGACTGGCCACAGTATCTCAAAATTTGTATTTGTGTGAGCAACTGGCAGAAAGCACTATGACTCTCTTAAGGTAGCCAATGCCTCGTCACCAACATAATCACATCACCAACTTCAAGAAACCGCTTGCAAAGGTAACGAAGCTTCTCATAAGATACACAGCTAGTGGGGTGTCACTTGAGGCAGACTGGCCAAAGTATCAAAAAAATGTGTATTTGGGTGAGCAACTAGCAGGAATCACTATGACACTCATAGGGTAGCCAATGCCTCGTCACCAGCATAATCACATCAGCAACTTCAAGAAACCCCTGGCAAAAGTTACAATGACTCTTAAGATACACAACTAGTGGCGTAGCTATCAGGCAGACTGGAAAGAGTATCTAAAAAATGTGTATTTGGGTGAAGAACTGGCAGGAATCTCTATGACTCTCTTGAGGTAGCCAATGCCTCGTCACCAGCAGAATCAAATCAGCAACTTCTAGAAACCCCTGGCAAAAGTAACGATGTTTCTCTTAAGATACACAACTAGTGGCGTATCGCTTCAGGCACACTGGAAACAGTATCTAAAAAATGTGTATTTGGGTGAGCAACTGGCACGAAACACTGTGACTCTCTTAGGGTAACCAATATCTCGTCACCAGTATAATCACATCTTCAAAGTCAAGAAACCGCTGGCAAGAGTAACGATGTTTCTCTTAAGATACACAACTAGTGGCGTATCGCTTCAGGCAGACTGGCCACAGTATCTCAAAATTTGTATTTGTGTGAGCAACTGGCAGAAAGCACTATGACTCTCTTAAGGTAGCCAATGCCTCGTCACCAACATAATCACATCACCAACTTCAAGAAACCGCTTGCAAAGGTAACGAAGCTTCTCATAAGATACACAGCTAGTGGGGTGTCACTTGAGGCAGACTGGCCAAAGTATCAAAAAAATGTGTATTTGGGTGAGCAACTAGCAGGAATCACTATGACACTCATAGGGTAGCCAATGCCTCGTCACCAGCATAATCACATCAGCAACTTCAAGAAACCCCTGGCAAAAGTTACAATGACTCTTAAGATACACAACTAGTGGCGTAGCTATCAGGCAGACTGGAAAGAGTATCTAAAAAATGTGTATTATGTGTATTTGGGTGAAGAACTGGCAGGAATCTCTATGACTCTCTTGAGGTAGCCAATGCCTCGTCACCAGCAGAATCAAATCAGCAACTTCTAGAAACCCCTGGCAAAAGTAACGATGTTTCTCTTAAGATACACAACTAGTGGCGTATCGCTTCAGGCACACTGGAAACAGTATCTAAAAAATGTGTATTTGGGTGAGCAACTGGCACGAAACACTGTGACTCTCTTAGGGTAACCAATATCTCGTCACCAGTATAATCACATCTTCAAAGTCAAGAAACCGCTGGCAAGAGTAACGATGTTTCTCTTAAGATACACAACTAGTGGCGTATCGCTTCAGGCAGACTGGCCACAGTATCTCAAAATTTGTATTTGTGTGAGCAACTGGCAGAAAGCACTATGACTCTCTTAAGGTAGCCAATGCCTCGTCACCAACATAATCACATCACCAACTTCAAGAAACCGCTTGCAAAGGTAACGAAGCTTCTCATAAGATACACAGCTAGTGGGGTGTCACTTGAGGCAGACTGGCCAAAGTATCAAAAAAATGTGTATTTGGGTGAGCAACTAGCAGGAATCACTATGACACCCATAGGGTAGCCAATGCCTCGTCACCAGCATAATCACATCAGCAACTTCAAGAAACCCCTGGCAAAAGTTACAATGACTCTTAAGATACACAACTAGTGGCGTAGCTATCAGGCAGACTGGAATGAGTATCTAAAAAATGTGTATTTGGGTGAAGAACTGGCAGGAATCTCTATGACTCTCTTGAGGTAGCCAATGCCTCGTCACCAGCAGAATCAAATCAGCAACTTCTAGAAACCCCTGGCAAAAGTAACGATGTTTCTCTTAAGATACACAACTAGTGGCGTATCGCTTCAGGCACACTGGAAACAGTATCTAAAAAATGTGTATTTGGGTGAGCAACTGGCACGAAACACTGTGACTCTCTTAGGGTAACCAATATCTCGTCACCAGTATAATCACTTCTTGAAAGTCAAGAAACCGCTGGCAAGAGTAACGATGTTTCTCTTAAGATACACAACTAGTGGCGTATCGCTTCAGGCAGACTGGCCACAGTATCTCAAAATTTGTATTTGTGTGAGCAACTGGCAGAAAGCACTATGACTCTCTTAAGGTAGCCAATGCCTCGTCACCAACATAATCACATCACCAACTTCAAGAAACCGCTTGCAAAGGTAACGAAGCTTCTCATAAGATACACAGCTAGTGGGGTGTCACTTGAGGCAGACTGGCCAAAGTATCAAAAAAATGTGTATTTGGGTGAGCAACTAGCAGGAATCACTATGACACTCATAGGGTAGCCAATGCCTCGTCACCAGCATAATCACATCAGCAACTTCAAGAAACCCCTGGCAAAAGTTACAATGACTCTTAAGATACACAACTAGTGGCGTAGCTATCAGGCAGACTGGAATGAGTATCTAAAAAATGTGTATTTGGGTGAAGAACTGGCAGGAATCTCTATGACTCTCTTGAGGTAGCCAATGCCTCGTCACCAGCAGAATCAAATCAGCAACTTCTAGAAACCCCTGGCAAAAGTAACGATGTTTCTCTTAAGATACACAACTAGTGGCGTATCGCTTCAGGCACACTGGAAACAGTATCTAAAAAATGTGTATTTGGGTGAGCAACTGGCACGAAACACTGTGACTCTCTTAGGGTAACCAATATCTCGTCACCAGTATAATCACTTCTTGAAAGTCAAGAAACCGCTGGCAAGAGTAACGATGTTTCTCTTAAGATACACAACTAGTGGCGTATCGCTTCAGGCAGACTGGCCACAGTATCTCAAAATTTGTATTTGTGTGAGCAACTGGCAGAAAGCACTATGACTCTCTTAAGGTAGCCAATGCCTCGTCACCAACATAATCACATCACCAACTTCAAGAAACCGCTTGCAAAGGTAACGAAGCTTCTCATAAGATACACAGCTAGTGGGGTGTCACTTGAGGCAGACTGGCCAAAGTATCAAAAAAATGTGTATTTGGGTGAGCAACTAGCAGGAATCACTATGACACTCATAGGGTAGCCAATGCCTCGTCACCAGCATAATCACATCAGCAACTTCAAGAAACCCCTGGCAAAAGTTACAATGACTCTTAAGATACACAACTAGTGGCGTAGCTATCAGGCAGACTGGAATGAGTATCTAAAAAATGTGTATTTGGGTGAAGAACTGGCAGGAATCTCTATGACTCTCTTGAGGTAGCCAATGCCTCGTCACCAGCAGAATCAAATCAGCAACTTCTAGAAACCCCTGGCAAAAGTAACGATGTTTCTCTTAAGATACACAACTAGTGGCGTATCGCTTCAGGCACACTGGAAACAGTATCTAAAAAATGTGTATTTGGGTGAGCAACTGGCACGAAACACTGTCACTCTCTTAGGGTAACCAATATCTCGTCACCAGTATAATCACATCTTCAAAGTCAAGAAACCGCTGGCAAGAGTAACGATGTTTCTCTTAAGATACACAACTAGTGGCGTATCGCTTCAGGCAGACTGGCCACAGTATCTCAAAATTTGTATTTGTGTGAGCAACTGGCAGAAAGCACTATGACTCTCTTAAGGTAGCCAATGCCTCGTCACCAACATAATCACATCACCAACTTCAAGAAACCGCTTGCAAAGGTAACGAAGCTTCTCATAAGATACACAGCTAGTGGGGTGTCACTTGAGGCAGACTGGCCAAAGTATCAAAAAAATGTGTATTTGGGTGAGCAACTAGCAGGAATCACTATGACACTCATAGGGTAGCCAATGCCTCGTCACCAGCATAATCACATCAGCAACTTCAAGAAACCCCTGGCAAAAGTTACAATGACTCTTAAGATACACAACTAGTGGCGTAGCTATCAGGCAGACTGGAAAGAGTATCTAAAAAATGTGTATTTGGGTGAAGAACTGGCAGGAATCTCTATGACTCTCTTGAGGTAGCCAATGCCTCGTCACCAGCAGAATCAAATCAGCAACTTCTAGAAACCCCTGGCAAAAGTAACGATGTTTCTCTTAAGATACACAACTAGTGGCGTATCGCTTCAGGCACACTGGAAACAGTATCTAAAAAATGTGTATTTGGGTGAGCAACTGGCACGAAACACTGTGACTCTCTTAGGGTAACCAATATCTCGTCACCAGTATAATCACTTCTTCAAAGTCAAGAAACCGCTGGCAAGAGTAACGATGTTTCTCTTAAGATACACAACTAGTGGCGTATCGCTTCAGGCAGACTGGCCACAGTATCTCAAAATTTGTATTTGTGTGAGCAACTGGCAGAAAGCACTATGACTCTCTTAAGGTAGCCAATGCCTCGTCACCAACATAATCACATCACCAACTTCAAGAAACCGCTTGCAAAGGTAACGAAGCTTCTCATAAGATACACAGCTAGTGGGGTGTCACTTGAGGCAGACTGGCCAAAGTATCAAAAAAATGTGTATTTGGGTGAGCAACTAGCAGGAATCACTATGACACTCATAGGGTAGCCAATGCCTCGTCACCAGCATAATCACATCAGCAACTTCAAGAAACCCCTGGCAAAAGTTACAATGACTCTTAAGATACACAACTAGTGGCGTAGCTATCAGGCAGACTGGAAAGAGTATCTAAAAAATGTGTATTTGGGTGAAGAACTGGCAGGAATCTCTATGACTCTCTTGAGGTAGCCAATGCCTCGTCACCAGCAGAATCAAATCAGCAACTTCTAGAAACCCCTGGCAAAAGTAACGATGTTTCTCTTAAGATACACAACTAGTGGCGTATCGCTTCAGGCACACTGGAAACAGTATCTAAAAAATGTGTATTTGGGTGAGCAACTGGCACGAAACACTGTGACTCTCTTAGGGTAACCAATATCTCGTCACCAGTATAATCACTTCTTGAAAGTCAAGAAACCGCTGGCAAGAGTAACGATGTTTCTCTTAAGATACACAACTAGTGGCGTATCGCTTCAGGCAGACTGGCCACAGTATCTCAAAATTTGTATTTGTGTGAGCAACTGGCAGAAAGCACTATGACTCTCTTAAGGTAGCCAATGCCTCGTCACCAACATAATCACATCACCAACTTCAAGAAACCGCTTGCAAAGGTAACGAAGCTTCTCATAAGATACACAGCTAGTGGGGTGTCACTTGAGGCAGACTGGCCAAAGTATCAAAAAAATGTGTATTTGGGTGAGCAACTAGCAGGAATCACTATGACACTCATAGGGTAGCCAATGCCTCGTCACCAGCATAATCACATCAGCAACTTCAAGAAACCCCTGGCAAAAGTTACAATGACTCTTAAGATACACAACTAGTGGCGTAGCTATCAGGCAGACTGGAAAGAGTATCTAAAAAATGTGTATTTGGGTGAAGAACTGGCAGGAATCTCTATGACTCTCTTGAGGTAGCCAATGCCTCGTCACCAGCAGAATCAAATCAGCAACTTCTAGAAACCCCTGGCAAAAGTAACGATGTTTCTCTTAAGATACACAACTAGTGGCGTATCGCTTCAGGCACACTGGAAACAGTATCTAAAAAATGTGTATTTGGGTGAGCAACTGGCACGAAACACTGTCACTCTCTTAGGGTAACCAATATCTCGTCACCAGTATAATCACATCTTCAAAGTCAAGAAACCGCTGGCAAGAGTAACGATGTTTCTCTTAAGATACACAACTAGTGGCGTATCGCTTCAGGCAGACTGGCCACAGTATCTCAAAATTTGTATTTGTGTGAGCAACTGGCAGAAAGCACTATGACTCTCTTAAGGTAGCCAATGCCTCGTCACCAACATAATCACATCACCAACTTCAAGAAACCGCTTGCAAAGGTAACGAAGCTTCTCATAAGATACACAGCTAGTGGGGTGTCACTTGAGGCAGACTGGCCAAAGTATCAAAAAAATGTGTATTTGGGTGAGCAACTAGCAGGAATCACTATGACACCCATAGGGTAGCCAATGCCTCGTCACCAGCATAATCACATCAGCAACTTCAAGAAACCCCTGGCAAAAGTTACAATGACTCTTAAGATACACAACTAGTGGCGTAGCTATCAGGCAGACTGGAATGAGTATCTAAAAAATGTGTATTTGGGTGAAGAACTGGCAGGAATCTCTATGACTCTCTTGAGGTAGCCAATGCCTCGTCACCAGCAGAATCAAATCAGCAACTTCTAGAAACCCCTGGCAAAAGTAACGATGTTTCTCTTAAGATACACAACTAGTGGCGTATCGCTTCAGGCACACTGGAAACAGTATCTAAAAAATGTGTATTTGGGTGAGCAACTGGCACGAAACACTGTGACTCTCTTAGGGTAACCAATATCTCGTCACCAGTATAATCACTTCTTGAAAGTCAAGAAACCGCTGGCAAGAGTAACGATGTTTCTCTTAAGATACACAACTAGTGGCGTATCGCTTCAGGCAGACTGGCCACAGTATCTCAAAATTTGTATTTGTGTGAGCAACTGGCAGAAAGCACTATGACTCTCTTAAGGTAGCCAATGCCTCGTCACCAACATAATCACATCACCAACTTCAAGAAACCGCTTGCAAAGGTAACGAAGCTTCTCATAAGATACACAGCTAGTGGGGTGTCACTTGAGGCAGACTGGCCAAAGTATCAAAAAAATGTGTATTTGGGTGAGCAACTAGCAGGAATCACTATGACACTCATAGGGTAGCCAATGCCTCGTCACCAGCATAATCACATCAGCAACTTCAAGAAACCCCTGGCAAAAGTTACAATGACTCTTAAGATACACAACTAGTGGCGTAGCTATCAGGCAGACTGGAATGAGTATCTAAAAAATGTGTATTTGGGTGAAGAACTGGCAGGAATCTCTATGACTCTCTTGAGGTAGCCAATGCCTCGTCACCAGCAGAATCAAATCAGCAACTTCTAGAAACCCCTGGCAAAAGTAACGATGTTTCTCTTAAGATACACAACTAGTGGCGTATCGCTTCAGGCACACTGGAAACAGTATCTAAAAAATGTGTATTTGGGTGAGCAACTGGCACGAAACACTGTCACTCTCTTAGGGTAACCAATATCTCGTCACCAGTATAATCACTTCTTGAAAGTCAAGAAACCGCTGGCAAGAGTAACGATGTTTCTCTTAAGATACACAACTAGTGGCGTATCGCTTCAGGCAGACTGGCCACAGTATCTCAAAATTTGTATTTGTGTGAGCAACTGGCAGAAAGCACTATGACTCTCTTAAGGTAGCCAATGCCTCGTCACCAACATAATCACATCACCAACTTCAAGAAACCGCTTGCAAAGGTAACGAAGCTTCTCATAAGATACACAGCTAGTGGGGTGTCACTTGAGGCAGACTGGCCAAAGTATCAAAAAAATGTGTATTTGGGTGAGCAACTAGCAGGAATCACTATGACACTCATAGGGTAGCCAATGCCTCGTCACCAGCATAATCACATCAGCAACTTCAAGAAACCCCTGGCAAAAGTTACAATGACTCTTAAGATACACAACTAGTGGCGTAGCTATCAGGCAGACTGGAATGAGTATCTAAAAAATGTGTATTTGGGTGAAGAACTGGCAGGAATCTCTATGACTCTCTTGAGGTAGCCAATGCCTCGTCACCAGCAGAATCAAATCAGCAACTTCTAGAAACCCCTGGCAAAAGTAACGATGTTTCTCTTAAGATACACAACTAGTGGCGTATCGCTTCAGGCACACTGGAAACAGTATCTAAAAAATGTGTATTTGGGTGAGCAACTGGCACGAAACACTGTCACTCTCTTAGGGTAACCAATATCTCGTCACCAGTATAATCACATCTTCAAAGTCAAGAAACCGCTGGCAAGAGTAACGATGTTTCTCTTAAGATACACAACTAGTGGCGTATCGCTTCAGGCAGACTGGCCACAGTATCTCAAAATGTGTATTTGGGTGAGCAACTGGCAGAAAGCACTATGACTCTCTTAAGGTAGCCAATGCCTCGTCACCAACTTAATCACATCACCAACTTCAAGAAACCGCTTGCAAAGGTAACGAAGCTTCTCATAAGATACACAGCTATTGGGGTGTCACTTGAGGCAGACTGGCCAAAGTATCAAAAAAATGTGTATTTGGGTGAGCAACTAGCAGGAATCACTATGACACTCATAGGGTAGCCAATGCCTCGTCACCAGCATAATCACATCAGCAACTTCAAGAAACCCCTGGCAAAAGTTACAATGACTCTTAAGATACACAACTAGTGGCGTAGCTATCAGGCAGACTGGAATGAGTATCTAAAAAATGTGTATTTGGGTGAAGAACTGGCAGGAATCTCTATGACTCTCTTGAGGTAGCCAATGCCTCGTCACCAGCAGAATCAAATCAGCAACTTCTAGAAACCCCTGGCAAAAGTAACGATGTTTCTCTTAAGATACACAACTAGTGGCGTATCGCTTCAGGCACACTGGAAACAGTATCTAAAAAATGTGTATTTGGGTGAGCAACTGGCACGAAACACTGTGACTCTCTTAGGGTAACCAATATCTCGTCACCAGTATAATCACTTCTTGAAAGTCAAGAAACCGCTGGCAAGAGTAACGATGTTTCTCTTAAGATACACAACTAGTGGCGTATCGCTTCAGGCAGACTGGCCACAGTATCTCAAAATTTGTATTTGTGTGAGCAACTGGCAGAAAGCACTATGACTCTCTTAAGGTAGCCAATGCCTCGTCACCAACATAATCACATCACCAACTTCAAGAAACCGCTTGCAAAGGTAACGAAGCTTCTCATAAGATACACAGCTAGTGGGGTGTCACTTGAGGCAGACTGGCCAAAGTATCAAAAAAATGTGTATTTGGGTGAGCAACTAGCAGGAATCACTATGACACTCATAGGGTAGCCAATGCCTCGTCACCAGCATAATCACATCAGCAACTTCAAGAAACCCCTGGCAAAAGTTACAATGACTCTTAAGATACACAACTAGTGGCGTAGCTATCAGGCAGACTGGAATGAGTATCTAAAAAATGTGTATTTGGGTGAAGAACTGGCAGGAATCTCTATGACTCTCTTGAGGTAGCCAATGCCTCGTCACCAGCAGAATCAAATCAGCAACTTCTAGAAACCCCTGGCAAAAGTAACGATGTTTCTCTTAAGATACACAACTAGTGGCGTATCGCTTCAGGCACACTGGAAACAGTATCTAAAAAATGTGTATTTGGGTGAGCAACTGGCACGAAACACTGTCACTCTCTTAGGGTAACCAATATCTCGTCACCAGTATAATCACATCTTCAAAGTCAAGAAACCGCTGGCAAGAGTAACGATGTTTCTCTTAAGATACACAACTAGTGGCGTATCGCTTCAGGCAGACTGGCCACAGTATCTCAAAATTTGTATTTGTGTGAGCAACTGGCAGAAAGCACTATGACTCTCTTAAGGTAGCCAATGCCTCGTCACCAACATAATCACATCACCAACTTCAAGAAACCGCTTGCAAAGGTAACGAAGCTTCTCATAAGATACACAGCTAGTGGGGTGTCACTTGAGGCAGACTGGCCAAAGTATCAAAAAAATGTGTATTTGGGTGAGCAACTAGCAGGAATCACTATGACACTCATAGGGTAGCCAATGCCTCGTCACCAGCATAATCACATCAGCAACTTCAAGAAACCCCTGGCAAAAGTTACAATGACTCTTAAGATACACAACTAGTGGCGTAGCTATCAGGCAGACTGGAAAGAGTATCTAAAAAATGTGTATTTGGGTGAAGAACTGGCAGGAATCTCTATGACTCTCTTGAGGTAGCCAATGCCTCGTCACCAGCAGAATCAAATCAGCAACTTCTAGAAACCCCTGGCAAAAGTAACGATGTTTCTCTTAAGATACACAACTAGTGGCGTATCGCTTCAGGCACACTGGAAACAGTATCTAAAAAATGTGTATTTGGGTGAGCAACTGGCACGAAACACTGTGACTCTCTTAGGGTAACCAATATCTCGTCACCAGTATAATCACATCTTCAAAGTCAAGAAACCGCTGGCAAGAGTAACGATGTTTCTCTTAAGATACACAACTAGTGGCGTATCGCTTCAGGCAGACTGGCCACAGTATCTCAAAATTTGTATTTGTGTGAGCAACTGGCAGAAAGCACTATGACTCTCTTAAGGTAGCCAATGCCTCGTCACCAACATAATCACATCACCAACTTCAAGAAACCGCTTGCAAAGGTAACGAAGCTTCTCATAAGATACACAGCTAGTGGGGTGTCACTTGAGGCAGACTGGCCAAAGTATCAAAAAAATGTGTATTTGGGTGAGCAACTAGCAGGAATCACTATGACACTCATAGGGTAGCCAATGCCTCGTCACCAGCATAATCACATCAGCAACTTCAAGAAACCCCTGGCAAAAGTTACAATGACTCTTAAGATACACAACTAGTGGCGTAGCTATCAGGCAGACTGGAAAGAGTATCTAAAAAATGTGTATTATGTGTATTTGGGTGAAGAACTGGCAGGAATCTCTATGACTCTCTTGAGGTAGCCAATGCCTCGTCACCAGCAGAATCAAATCAGCAACTTCTAGAAACCCCTGGCAAAAGTAACGATGTTTCTCTTAAGATACACAACTAGTGGCGTATCGCTTCAGGCACACTGGAAACAGTATCTAAAAAATGTGTATTTGGGTGAGCAACTGGCACGAAACACTGTGACTCTCTTAGGGTAACCAATATCTCGTCACCAGTATAATCACATCTTCAAAGTCAAGAAACCGCTGGCAAGAGTAACGATGTTTCTCTTAAGATACACAACTAGTGGCGTATCGCTTCAGGCAGACTGGCCACAGTATCTCAAAATTTGTATTTGTGTGAGCAACTGGCAGAAAGCACTATGACTCTCTTAAGGTAGCCAATGCCTCGTCACCAACATAATCACATCACCAACTTCAAGAAACCGCTTGCAAAGGTAACGAAGCTTCTCATAAGATACACAGCTAGTGGGGTGTCACTTGAGGCAGACTGGCCAAAGTATCAAAAAAATGTGTATTTGGGTGAGCAACTAGCAGGAATCACTATGACACCCATAGGGTAGCCAATGCCTCGTCACCAGCATAATCACATCAGCAACTTCAAGAAACCCCTGGCAAAAGTTACAATGACTCTTAAGATACACAACTAGTGGCGTAGCTATCAGGCAGACTGGAATGAGTATCTAAAAAATGTGTATTTGGGTGAAGAACTGGCAGGAATCTCTATGACTCTCTTGAGGTAGCCAATGCCTCGTCACCAGCAGAATCAAATCAGCAACTTCTAGAAACCCCTGGCAAAAGTAACGATGTTTCTCTTAAGATACACAACTAGTGGCGTATCGCTTCAGGCACACTGGAAACAGTATCTAAAAAATGTGTATTTGGGTGAGCAACTGGCACGAAACACTGTGACTCTCTTAGGGTAACCAATATCTCGTCACCAGTATAATCACTTCTTGAAAGTCAAGAAACCGCTGGCAAGAGTAACGATGTTTCTCTTAAGATACACAACTAGTGGCGTATCGCTTCAGGCAGACTGGCCACAGTATCTCAAAATTTGTATTTGTGTGAGCAACTGGCAGAAAGCACTATGACTCTCTTAAGGTAGCCAATGCCTCGTCACCAACATAATCACATCACCAACTTCAAGAAACCGCTTGCAAAGGTAACGAAGCTTCTCATAAGATACACAGCTAGTGGGGTGTCACTTGAGGCAGACTGGCCAAAGTATCAAAAAAATGTGTATTTGGGTGAGCAACTAGCAGGAATCACTATGACACTCATAGGGTAGCCAATGCCTCGTCACCAGCATAATCACATCAGCAACTTCAAGAAACCCCTGGCAAAAGTTACAATGACTCTTAAGATACACAACTAGTGGCGTAGCTATCAGGCAGACTGGAATGAGTATCTAAAAAATGTGTATTTGGGTGAAGAACTGGCAGGAATCTCTATGACTCTCTTGAGGTAGCCAATGCCTCGTCACCAGCAGAATCAAATCAGCAACTTCTAGAAACCCCTGGCAAAAGTAACGATGTTTCTCTTAAGATACACAACTAGTGGCGTATCGCTTCAGGCACACTGGAAACAGTATCTAAAAAATGTGTATTTGGGTGAGCAACTGGCACGAAACACTGTGACTCTCTTAGGGTAACCAATATCTCGTCACCAGTATAATCACTTCTTGAAAGTCAAGAAACCGCTGGCAAGAGTAACGATGTTTCTCTTAAGATACACAACTAGTGGCGTATCGCTTCAGGCAGACTGGCCACAGTATCTCAAAATTTGTATTTGTGTGAGCAACTGGCAGAAAGCACTATGACTCTCTTAAGGTAGCCAATGCCTCGTCACCAACATAATCACATCACCAACTTCAAGAAACCGCTTGCAAAGGTAACGAAGCTTCTCATAAGATACACAGCTAGTGGGGTGTCACTTGAGGCAGACTGGCCAAAGTATCAAAAAAATGTGTATTTGGGTGAGCAACTAGCAGGAATCACTATGACACTCATAGGGTAGCCAATGCCTCGTCACCAGCATAATCACATCAGCAACTTCAAGAAACCCCTGGCAAAAGTTACAATGACTCTTAAGATACACAACTAGTGGCGTAGCTATCAGGCAGACTGGAATGAGTATCTAAAAAATGTGTATTTGGGTGAAGAACTGGCAGGAATCTCTATGACTCTCTTGAGGTAGCCAATGCCTCGTCACCAGCAGAATCAAATCAGCAACTTCTAGAAACCCCTGGCAAAAGTAACGATGTTTCTCTTAAGATACACAACTAGTGGCGTATCGCTTCAGGCACACTGGAAACAGTATCTAAAAAATGTGTATTTGGGTGAGCAACTGGCACGAAACACTGTCACTCTCTTAGGGTAACCAATATCTCGTCACCAGTATAATCACATCTTCAAAGTCAAGAAACCGCTGGCAAGAGTAACGATGTTTCTCTTAAGATACACAACTAGTGGCGTATCGCTTCAGGCAGACTGGCCACAGTATCTCAATATTTGTATTTGTGTGAGCAACTGGCAGAAAGCACTATGACTCTCTTAAGGTAGCCAATGCCTCGTCACCAACATAATCACATCACCAACTTCAAGAAACCGCTTGCAAAGGTAACGAAGCTTCTCATAAGATACACAGCTAGTGGGGTGTCACTTGAGGCAGACTGGCCAAAGTATCAAAAAAATGTGTATTTGGGTGAGCAACTAGCAGGAATCACTATGACACTCATAGGGTAGCCAATGCCTCGTCACCAGCATAATCACATCAGCAACTTCAAGAAACCCCTGGCAAAAGTTACAATGACTCTTAAGATACACAACTAGTGGCGTAGCTATCAGGCAGACTGGAAAGAGTATCTAAAAAATGTGTATTTGGGTGAAGAACTGGCAGGAATCTCTATGACTCTCTTGAGGTAGCCAATGCCTCGTCACCAGCAGAATCAAATCAGCAACTTCTAGAAACCCCTGGCAAAAGTAACGATGTTTCTCTTAAGATACACAACTAGTGGCGTATCGCTTCAGGCACACTGGAAACAGTATCTAAAAAATGTGTATTTGGGTGAGCAACTGGCACGAAACACTGTGACTCTCTTAGGGTAACCAATATCTCGTCACCAGTATAATCACTTCTTCAAAGTCAAGAAACCGCTGGCAAGAGTAACGATGTTTCTCTTAAGATACACAACTAGTGGCGTATCGCTTCAGGCAGACTGGCCACAGTATCTCAAAATTTGTATTTGTGTGAGCAACTGGCAGAAAGCACTATGACTCTCTTAAGGTAGCCAATGCCTCGTCACCAACATAATCACATCACCAACTTCAAGAAACCGCTTGCAAAGGTAACGAAGCTTCTCATAAGATACACAGCTAGTGGGGTGTCACTTGAGGCAGACTGGCCAAAGTATCAAAAAAATGTGTATTTGGGTGAGCAACTAGCAGGAATCACTATGACACTCATAGGGTAGCCAATGCCTCGTCACCAGCATAATCACATCAGCAACTTCAAGAAACCCCTGGCAAAAGTTACAATGACTCTTAAGATACACAACTAGTGGCGTAGCTATCAGGCAGACTGGAAAGAGTATCTAAAAAATGTGTATTTGGGTGAAGAACTGGCAGGAATCTCTATGACTCTCTTGAGGTAGCCAATGCCTCGTCACCAGCAGAATCAAATCAGCAACTTCTAGAAACCCCTGGCAAAAGTAACGATGTTTCTCTTAAGATACACAACTAGTGGCGTATCGCTTCAGGCACACTGGAAACAGTATCTAAAAAATGTGTATTTGGGTGAGCAACTGGCACGAAACACTGTGACTCTCTTAGGGTAACCAATATCTCGTCACCAGTATAATCACTTCTTGAAAGTCAAGAAACCGCTGGCAAGAGTAACGATGTTTCTCTTAAGATACACAACTAGTGGCGTATCGCTTCAGGCAGACTGGCCACAGTATCTCAAAATTTGTATTTGTGTGAGCAACTGGCAGAAAGCACTATGACTCTCTTAAGGTAGCCAATGCCTCGTCACCAACATAATCACATCACCAACTTCAAGAAACCGCTTGCAAAGGTAACGAAGCTTCTCATAAGATACACAGCTAGTGGGGTGTCACTTGAGGCAGACTGGCCAAAGTATCAAAAAAATGTGTATTTGGGTGAGCAACTAGCAGGAATCACTATGACACTCATAGGGTAGCCAATGCCTCGTCACCAGCATAATCACATCAGCAACTTCAAGAAACCCCTGGCAAAAGTTACAATGACTCTTAAGATACACAACTAGTGGCGTAGCTATCAGGCAGACTGGAAAGAGTATCTAAAAAATGTGTATTTGGGTGAAGAACTGGCAGGAATCTCTATGACTCTCTTGAGGTAGCCAATGCCTCGTCACCAGCAGAATCAAATCAGCAACTTCTAGAAACCCCTGGCAAAAGTAACGATGTTTCTCTTAAGATACACAACTAGTGGCGTATCGCTTCAGGCACACTGGAAACAGTATCTAAAAAATGTGTATTTGGGTGAGCAACTGGCACGAAACACTGTCACTCTCTTAGGGTAACCAATATCTCGTCACCAGTATAATCACATCTTCAAAGTCAAGAAACCGCTGGCAAGAGTAACGATGTTTCTCTTAAGATACACAACTAGTGGCGTATCGCTTCAGGCAGACTGGCCACAGTATCTCAAAATTTGTATTTGTGTGAGCAACTGGCAGAAAGCACTATGACTCTCTTAAGGTAGCCAATGCCTCGTCACCAACATAATCACATCACCAACTTCAAGAAACCGCTTGCAAAGGTAACGAAGCTTCTCATAAGATACACAGCTAGTGGGGTGTCACTTGAGGCAGACTGGCCAAAGTATCAAAAAAATGTGTATTTGGGTGAGCAACTAGCAGGAATCACTATGACACCCATAGGGTAGCCAATGCCTCGTCACCAGCATAATCACATCAGCAACTTCAAGAAACCCCTGGCAAAAGTTACAATGACTCTTAAGATACACAACTAGTGGCGTAGCTATCAGGCAGACTGGAATGAGTATCTAAAAAATGTGTATTTGGGTGAAGAACTGGCAGGAATCTCTATGACTCTCTTGAGGTAGCCAATGCCTCGTCACCAGCAGAATCAAATCAGCAACTTCTAGAAACCCCTGGCAAAAGTAACGATGTTTCTCTTAAGATACACAACTAGTGGCGTATCGCTTCAGGCACACTGGAAACAGTATCTAAAAAATGTGTATTTGGGTGAGCAACTGGCACGAAACACTGTGACTCTCTTAGGGTAACCAATATCTCGTCACCAGTATAATCACTTCTTGAAAGTCAAGAAACCGCTGGCAAGAGTAACGATGTTTCTCTTAAGATACACAACTAGTGGCGTATCGCTTCAGGCAGACTGGCCACAGTATCTCAAAATTTGTATTTGTGTGAGCAACTGGCAGAAAGCACTATGACTCTCTTAAGGTAGCCAATGCCTCGTCACCAACATAATCACATCACCAACTTCAAGAAACCGCTTGCAAAGGTAACGAAGCTTCTCATAAGATACACAGCTAGTGGGGTGTCACTTGAGGCAGACTGGCCAAAGTATCAAAAAAATGTGTATTTGGGTGAGCAACTAGCAGGAATCACTATGACACTCATAGGGTAGCCAATGCCTCGTCACCAGCATAATCACATCAGCAACTTCAAGAAACCCCTGGCAAAAGTTACAATGACTCTTAAGATACACAACTAGTGGCGTAGCTATCAGGCAGACTGGAATGAGTATCTAAAAAATGTGTATTTGGGTGAAGAACTGGCAGGAATCTCTATGACTCTCTTGAGGTAGCCAATGCCTCGTCACCAGCAGAATCAAATCAGCAACTTCTAGAAACCCCTGGCAAAAGTAACGATGTTTCTCTTAAGATACACAACTAGTGGCGTATCGCTTCAGGCACACTGGAAACAGTATCTAAAAAATGTGTATTTGGGTGAGCAACTGGCACGAAACACTGTCACTCTCTTAGGGTAACCAATATCTCGTCACCAGTATAATCACTTCTTGAAAGTCAAGAAACCGCTGGCAAGAGTAACGATGTTTCTCTTAAGATACACAACTAGTGGCGTATCGCTTCAGGCAGACTGGCCACAGTATCTCAAAATTTGTATTTGTGTGAGCAACTGGCAGAAAGCACTATGACTCTCTTAAGGTAGCCAATGCCTCGTCACCAACATAATCACATCACCAACTTCAAGAAACCGCTTGCAAAGGTAACGAAGCTTCTCATAAGATACACAGCTAGTGGGGTGTCACTTGAGGCAGACTGGCCAAAGTATCAAAAAAATGTGTATTTGGGTGAGCAACTAGCAGGAATCACTATGACACTCATAGGGTAGCCAATGCCTCGTCACCAGCATAATCACATCAGCAACTTCAAGAAACCCCTGGCAAAAGTTACAATGACTCTTAAGATACACAACTAGTGGCGTAGCTATCAGGCAGACTGGAATGAGTATCTAAAAAATGTGTATTTGGGTGAAGAACTGGCAGGAATCTCTATGACTCTCTTGAGGTAGCCAATGCCTCGTCACCAGCAGAATCAAATCAGCAACTTCTAGAAACCCCTGGCAAAAGTAACGATGTTTCTCTTAAGATACACAACTAGTGGCGTATCGCTTCAGGCACACTGGAAACAGTATCTAAAAAATGTGTATTTGGGTGAGCAACTGGCACGAAACACTGTCACTCTCTTAGGGTAACCAATATCTCGTCACCAGTATAATCACATCTTCAAAGTCAAGAAACCGCTGGCAAGAGTAACGATGTTTCTCTTAAGATACACAACTAGTGGCGTATCGCTTCAGGCAGACTGGCCACAGTATCTCAAAATGTGTATTTGGGTGAGCAACTGGCAGAAAGCACTATGACTCTCTTAAGGTAGCCAATGCCTCGTCACCAACTTAATCACATCACCAACTTCAAGAAACCGCTTGCAAAGGTAACGAAGCTTCTCATAAGATACACAGCTATTGGGGTGTCACTTGAGGCAGACTGGCCAAAGTATCAAAAAAATGTGTATTTGGGTGAGCAACTAGCAGGAATCACTATGACACTCATAGGGTAGCCAATGCCTCGTCACCAGCATAATCACATCAGCAACTTCAAGAAACCCCTGGCAAAAGTTACAATGACTCTTAAGATACACAACTAGTGGCGTAGCTATCAGGCAGACTGGAATGAGTATCTAAAAAATGTGTATTTGGGTGAAGAACTGGCAGGAATCTCTATGACTCTCTTGAGGTAGCCAATGCCTCGTCACCAGCAGAATCAAATCAGCAACTTCTAGAAACCCCTGGCAAAAGTAACGATGTTTCTCTTAAGATACACAACTAGTGGCGTATCGCTTCAGGCACACTGGAAACAGTATCTAAAAAATGTGTATTTGGGTGAGCAACTGGCACGAAACACTGTGACTCTCTTAGGGTAACCAATATCTCGTCACCAGTATAATCACTTCTTGAAAGTCAAGAAACCGCTGGCAAGAGTAACGATGTTTCTCTTAAGATACACAACTAGTGGCGTATCGCTTCAGGCAGACTGGCCACAGTATCTCAAAATTTGTATTTGTGTGAGCAACTGGCAGAAAGCACTATGACTCTCTTAAGGTAGCCAATGCCTCGTCACCAACATAATCACATCACCAACTTCAAGAAACCGCTTGCAAAGGTAACGAAGCTTCTCATAAGATACACAGCTAGTGGGGTGTCACTTGAGGCAGACTGGCCAAAGTATCAAAAAAATGTGTATTTGGGTGAGCAACTAGCAGGAATCACTATGACACTCATAGGGTAGCCAATGCCTCGTCACCAGCATAATCACATCAGCAACTTCAAGAAACCCCTGGCAAAAGTTACAATGACTCTTAAGATACACAACTAGTGGCGTAGCTATCAGGCAGACTGGAATGAGTATCTAAAAAATGTGTATTTGGGTGAAGAACTGGCAGGAATCTCTATGACTCTCTTGAGGTAGCCAATGCCTCGTCACCAGCAGAATCAAATCAGCAACTTCTAGAAACCCCTGGCAAAAGTAACGATGTTTCTCTTAAGATACACAACTAGTGGCGTATCGCTTCAGGCACACTGGAAACAGTATCTAAAAAATGTGTATTTGGGTGAGCAACTGGCACGAAACACTGTCACTCTCTTAGGGTAACCAATATCTCGTCACCAGTATAATCACATCTTCAAAGTCAAGAAACCGCTGGCAAGAGTAACGATGTTTCTCTTAAGATACACAACTAGTGGCGTATCGCTTCAGGCAGACTGGCCACAGTATCTCAAAATTTGTATTTGTGTGAGCAACTGGCAGAAAGCACTATGACTCTCTTAAGGTAGCCAATGCCTCGTCACCAACATAATCACATCACCAACTTCAAGAAACCGCTTGCAAAGGTAACGAAGCTTCTCATAAGATACACAGCTAGTGGGGTGTCACTTGAGGCAGACTGGCCAAAGTATCAAAAAAATGTGTATTTGGGTGAGCAACTAGCAGGAATCACTATGACACTCATAGGGTAGCCAATGCCTCGTCACCAGCATAATCACATCAGCAACTTCAAGAAACCCCTGGCAAAAGTTACAATGACTCTTAAGATACACAACTAGTGGCGTAGCTATCAGGCAGACTGGAAAGAGTATCTAAAAAATGTGTATTTGGGTGAAGAACTGGCAGGAATCTCTATGACTCTCTTGAGGTAGCCAATGCCTCGTCACCAGCAGAATCAAATCAGCAACTTCTAGAAACCCCTGGCAAAAGTAACGATGTTTCTCTTAAGATACACAACTAGTGGCGTATCGCTTCAGGCACACTGGAAACAGTATCTAAAAAATGTGTATTTGGGTGAGCAACTGGCACGAAACACTGTGACTCTCTTAGGGTAACCAATATCTCGTCACCAGTATAATCACTTCTTCAAAGTCAAGAAACCGCTGGCAAGAGTAACGATGTTTCTCTTAAGATACACAACTAGTGGCGTATCGCTTCAGGCAGACTGGCCACAGTATCTCAAAATTTGTATTTGTGTGAGCAACTGGCAGAAAGCACTATGACTCTCTTAAGGTAGCCAATGCCTCGTCACCAACATAATCACATCACCAACTTCAAGAAACCGCTTGCAAAGGTAACGAAGCTTCTCATAAGATACACAGCTAGTGGGGTGTCACTTGAGGCAGACTGGCCAAAGTATCAAAAAAATGTGTATTTGGGTGAGCAACTAGCAGGAATCACTATGACACTCATAGGGTAGCCAATGCCTCGTCACCAGCATAATCACATCAGCAACTTCAAGAAACCCCTGGCAAAAGTTACAATGACTCTTAAGATACACAACTAGTGGCGTAGCTATCAGGCAGACTGGAAAGAGTATCTAAAAAATGTGTATTTGGGTGAAGAACTGGCAGGAATCTCTATGACTCTCTTGAGGTAGCAAATGCCTCGTCACCAGCAGAATCAAATCAGCAACTTCTAGAAACCCCTGGCAAAAGTAACGATGTTTCTCTTAAGATACACAACTAGTGGCGTATCGCTTCAGGCACACTGGAAACAGTATCTAAAAAATGTGTATTTGGGTGAGCAACTGGCACGAAACACTGTGACTCTCTTAGGGTAACCAATATCTCGTCACCAGTATAATCACTTCTTGAAAGTCAAGAAACCGCTGGCAAGAGTAACGATGTTTCTCTTAAGATACACAACTAGTGGCGTATCGCTTCAGGCAGACTGGCCACAGTATCTCAAAATTTGTATTTGTGTGAGCAACTGGCAGAAAGCACTATGACTCTCTTAAGGTAGCCAATGCCTCGTCACCAACATAATCACATCACCAACTTCAAGAAACCGCTTGCAAAGGTAACGAAGCTTCTCATAAGATACACAGCTAGTGGGGTGTCACTTGAGGCAGACTGGCCAAAGTATCAAAAAAATGTGTATTTGGGTGAGCAACTAGCAGGAATCACTATGACACTCATAGGGTAGCCAATGCCTCGTCACCAGCATAATCACATCAGCAACTTCAAGAAACCCCTGGCAAAAGTTACAATGACTCTTAAGATACACAACTAGTGGCGTAGCTATCAGGCAGACTGGAAAGAGTATCTAAAAAATGTGTATTTGGGTGAAGAACTGGCAGGAATCTCTATGACTCTCTTGAGGTAGCCAATGCCTCGTCACCAGCAGAATCAAATCAGCAACTTCTAGAAACCCCTGGCAAAAGTAACGATGTTTCTCTTAAGATACACAACTAGTGGCGTATCGCTTCAGGCACACTGGAAACAGTATCTAAAAAATGTGTATTTGGGTGAGCAACTGGCACGAAACACTGTCACTCTCTTAGGGTAACCAATATCTCGTCACCAGTATAATCACATCTTCAAAGTCAAGAAACCGCTGGCAAGAGTAACGATGTTTCTCTTAAGATACACAACTAGTGGCGTATCGCTTCAGGCAGACTGGCCACAGTATCTCAAAATTTGTATTTGTGTGAGCAACTGGCAGAAAGCACTATGACTCTCTTAAGGTAGCCAATGCCTCGTCACCAACATAATCACATCACCAACTTCAAGAAACCGCTTGCAAAGGTAACGAAGCTTCTCATAAGATACACAGCTAGTGGGGTGTCACTTGAGGCAGACTGGCCAAAGTATCAAAAAAATGTGTATTTGGGTGAGCAACTAGCAGGAATCACTATGACACCCATAGGGTAGCCAATGCCTCGTCACCAGCATAATCACATCAGCAACTTCAAGAAACCCCTGGCAAAAGTTACAATGACTCTTAAGATACACAACTAGTGGCGTAGCTATCAGGCAGACTGGAATGAGTATCTAAAAAATGTGTATTTGGGTGAAGAACTGGCAGGAATCTCTATGACTCTCTTGAGGTAGCCAATGCCTCGTCACCAGCAGAATCAAATCAGCAACTTCTAGAAACCCCTGGCAAAAGTAACGATGTTTCTCTTAAGATACACAACTAGTGGCGTATCGCTTCAGGCACACTGGAAACAGTATCTAAAAAATGTGTATTTGGGTGAGCAACTGGCACGAAACACTGTGACTCTCTTAGGGTAACCAATATCTCGTCACCAGTATAATCACTTCTTGAAAGTCAGGAAACCGCTGGCAAGAGTAACGATGTTTCTCTTAAGATACACAACTAGTGGCGTATCGCTTCAGGCAGACTGGCCACAGTATCTCAAAATTTGTATTTGTGTGAGCAACTGGCAGAAAGCACTATGACTCTCTTAAGGTAGCCAATGCCTCGTCACCAACATAATCACATCACCAACTTCAAGAAACCGCTTGCAAAGGTAACGAAGCTTCTCATAAGATACACAGCTAGTGGGGTGTCACTTGAGGCAGACTGGCCAAAGTATCAAAAAAATGTGTATTTGGGTGAGCAACTAGCAGGAATCACTATGACACTCATAGGGTAGCCAATGCCTCGTCACCAGCATAATCACATCAGCAACTTCAAGAAACCCCTGGCAAAAGTTACAATGACTCTTAAGATACACAACTAGTGGCGTAGCTATCAGGCAGACTGGAATGAGTATCTAAAAAATGTGTATTTGGGTGAAGAACTGGCAGGAATCTCTATGACTCTCTTGAGGTAGCCAATGCCTCGTCACCAGCAGAATCAAATCAGCAACTTCTAGAAACCCCTGGCAAAAGTAACGATGTTTCTCTTAAGATACACAACTAGTGGCGTATCGCTTCAGGCACACTGGAAACAGTATCTAAAAAATGTGTATTTGGGTGAGCAACTGGCACGAAACACTGTCACTCTCTTAGGGTAACCAATATCTCGTCACCAGTATAATCACTTCTTGAAAGTCAAGAAACCGCTGGCAAGAGTAACGATGTTTCTCTTAAGATACACAACTAGTGGCGTATCGCTTCAGGCAGACTGGCCACAGTATCTCAAAATTTGTATTTGTGTGAGCAACTGGCAGAAAGCACTATGACTCTCTTAAGGTAGCCAATGCCTCGTCACCAACATAATCACATCACCAACTTCAAGAAACCGCTTGCAAAGGTAACGAAGCTTCTCATAAGATACACAGCTAGTGGGGTGTCACTTGAGGCAGACTGGCCAAAGTATCAAAAAAATGTGTATTTGGGTGAGCAACTAGCAGGAATCACTATGACACTCATAGGGTAGCCAATGCCTCGTCACCAGCATAATCACATCAGCAACTTCAAGAAACCCCTGGCAAAAGTTACAATGACTCTTAAGATACACAACTAGTGGCGTAGCTATCAGGCAGACTGGAATGAGTATCTAAAAAATGTGTATTTGGGTGAAGAACTGGCAGGAATCTCTATGACTCTCTTGAGGTAGCCAATGCCTCGTCACCAGCAGAATCAAATCAGCAACTTCTAGAAACCCCTGGCAAAAGTAACGATGTTTCTCTTAAGATACACAACTAGTGGCGTATCGCTTCAGGCACACTGGAAACAGTATCTAAAAAATGTGTATTTGGGTGAGCAACTGGCACGAAACACTGTCACTCTCTTAGGGTAACCAATATCTCGTCACCAGTATAATCACATCTTCAAAGTCAAGAAACCGCTGGCAAGAGTAACGATGTTTCTCTTAAGATACACAACTAGTGGCGTATCGCTTCAGGCAGACTGGCCACAGTATCTCAAAATGTGTATTTGGGTGAGCAACTGGCAGAAAGCACTATGACTCTCTTAAGGTAGCCAATGCCTCGTCACCAACTTAATCACATCACCAACTTCAAGAAACCGCTTGCAAAGGTAACGAAGCTTCTCATAAGATACACAGCTATTGGGGTGTCACTTGAGGCAGACTGGCCAAAGTATCAAAAAAATGTGTATTTGGGTGAGCAACTAGCAGGAATCACTATGACACTCATAGGGTAGCCAATGCCTCGTCACCAGCATAATCACATCAGCAACTTCAAGAAACCCCTGGCAAAAGTTACAATGACTCTTAAGATACACAACTAGTGGCGTAGCTATCAGGCAGACTGGAATGAGTATCTAAAAAATGTGTATTTGGGTGAAGAACTGGCAGGAATCTCTATGACTCTCTTGAGGTAGCCAATGCCTCGTCACCAGCAGAATCAAATCAGCAACTTCTAGAAACCCCTGGCAAAAGTAACGATGTTTCTCTTAAGATACACAACTAGTGGCGTATCGCTTCAGGCACACTGGAAACAGTATCTAAAAAATGTGTATTTGGGTGAGCAACTGGCACGAAACACTGTGACTCTCTTAGGGTAACCAATATCTCGTCACCAGTATAATCACTTCTTGAAAGTCAAGAAACCGCTGGCAAGAGTAACGATGTTTCTCTTAAGATACACAACTAGTGGCGTATCGCTTCAGGCAGACTGGCCACAGTATCTCAAAATTTGTATTTGTGTGAGCAACTGGCAGAAAGCACTATGACTCTCTTAAGGTAGCCAATGCCTCGTCACCAACATAATCACATCACCAACTTCAAGAAACCGCTTGCAAAGGTAACGAAGCTTCTCATAAGATACACAGCTAGTGGGGTGTCACTTGAGGCAGACTGGCCAAAGTATCAAAAAAATGTGTATTTGGGTGAGCAACTAGCAGGAATCACTATGACACTCATAGGGTAGCCAATGCCTCGTCACCAGCATAATCACATCAGCAACTTCAAGAAACCCCTGGCAAAAGTTACAATGACTCTTAAGATACACAACTAGTGGCGTAGCTATCAGGCAGACTGGAATGAGTATCTAAAAAATGTGTATTTGGGTGAAGAACTGGCAGGAATCTCTATGACTCTCTTGAGGTAGCCAATGCCTCGTCACCAGCAGAATCAAATCAGCAACTTCTAGAAACCCCTGGCAAAAGTAACGATGTTTCTCTTAAGATACACAACTAGTGGCGTATCGCTTCAGGCACACTGGAAACAGTATCTAAAAAATGTGTATTTGGGTGAGCAACTGGCACGAAACACTGTGACTCTCTTAGGGTAACCAATATCTCGTCACCAGTATAATCACTTCTTGAAAGTCAAGAAACCGCTGGCAAGAGTAACGATGTTTCTCTTAAGATACACAACTAGTGGCGTATCGCTTCAGGCAGACTGGCCACAGTATCTCAAAATTTGTATTTGTGTGAGCAACTGGCAGAAAGCACTATGACTCTCTTAAGGTAGCCAATGCCTCGTCACCAACATAATCACATCACCAACTTCAAGAAACCGCTTGCAAAGGTAACGAAGCTTCTCATAAGATACACAGCTAGTGGGGTGTCACTTGAGGCAGACTGGCCAAAGTATCAAAAAAATGTGTATTTGGGTGAGCAACTAGCAGGAATCACTATGACACTCATAGGGTAGCCAATGCCTCGTCACCAGCATAATCACATCAGCAACTTCAAGAAACCCCTGGCAAAAGTTACAATGACTCTTAAGATACACAACTAGTGGCGTAGCTATCAGGCAGACTGGAATGAGTATCTAAAAAATGTGTATTTGGGTGAAGAACTGGCAGGAATCTCTATGACTCTCTTGAGGTAGCCAATGCCTCGTCACCAGCAGAATCAAATCAGCAACTTCTAGAAACCCCTGGCAAAAGTAACGATGTTTCTCTTAAGATACACAACTAGTGGCGTATCGCTTCAGGCACACTGGAAACAGTATCTAAAAAATGTGTATTTGGGTGAGCAACTGGCACGAAACACTGTGACTCTCTTAGGGTAACCAATATCTCGTCACCAGTATAATCACATCTTCAAAGTCAAGAAACCGCTGGCAAGAGTAACGATGTTTCTCTTAAGATACACAACTAGTGGCGTATCGCTTCAGGCAGACTGGCCACAGTATCTCAAAATTTGTATTTGTGTGAGCAACTGGCAGAAAGCACTATGACTCTCTTAAGGTAGCCAATGCCTCGTCACCAACATAATCACATCACCAACTTCAAGAAACCGCTTGCAAAGGTAACGAAGCTTCTCATAAGATACACAGCTAGTGGGGTGTCACTTGAGGCAGACTGGCCAAAGTATCAAAAAAATGTGTATTTGGGTGAGCAACTAGCAGGAATCACTATGACACCCATAGGGTAGCCAATGCCTCGTCACCAGCATAATCACATCAGCAACTTCAAGAAACCCCTGGCAAAAGTTACAATGACTCTTAAGATACACAACTAGTGGCGTAGCTATCAGGCAGACTGGAATGAGTATCTAAAAAATGTGTATTTGGGTGAAGAACTGGCAGGAATCTCTATGACTCTCTTGAGGTAGCCAATGCCTCGTCACCAGCAGAATCAAATCAGCAACTTCTAGAAACCCCTGGCAAAAGTAACGATGTTTCTCTTAAGATACACAACTAGTGGCGTATCGCTTCAGGCACACTGGAAACAGTATCTAAAAAATGTGTATTTGGGTGAGCAACTGGCACGAAACACTGTGACTCTCTTAGGGTAACCAATATCTCGTCACCAGTATAATCACTTCTTGAAAGTCAAGAAACCGCTGGCAAGAGTAACGATGTTTCTCTTAAGATACACAACTAGTGGCGTATCGCTTCAGGCAGACTGGCCACAGTATCTCAAAATTTGTATTTGTGTGAGCAACTGGCAGAAAGCACTATGACTCTCTTAAGGTAGCCAATGCCTCGTCACCAACATAATCACATCACCAACTTCAAGAAACCGCTTGCAAAGGTAACGAAGCTTCTCATAAGATACACAGCTAGTGGGGTGTCACTTGAGGCAGACTGGCCAAAGTATCAAAAAAATGTGTATTTGGGTGAGCAACTAGCAGGAATCACTATGACACTCATAGGGTAGCCAATGCCTCGTCACCAGCATAATCACATCAGCAACTTCAAGAAACCCCTGGCAAAAGTTACAATGACTCTTAAGATACACAACTAGTGGCGTAGCTATCAGGCAGACTGGAATGAGTATCTAAAAAATGTGTATTTGGGTGAAGAACTGGCAGGAATCTCTATGACTCTCTTGAGGTAGCCAATGCCTCGTCACCAGCAGAATCAAATCAGCAACTTCTAGAAACCCCTGGCAAAAGTAACGATGTTTCTCTTAAGATACACAACTAGTGGCGTATCGCTTCAGGCACACTGGAAACAGCATCTAAAAAATGTGTATTTGGGTGAGCAACTGGCACGAAACACTGTGACTCTCTTAGGGTAACCAATATCTCGTCACCAGTATAATCACTTCTTGAAAGTCAAGAAACCGCTGGCAAGAGTAACGATGTTTCTCTTAAGATACACAACTAGTGGCGTATCGCTTCAGGCAGACTGGCCACAGTATCTCAAAATTTGTATTTGTGTGAGCAACTGGCAGAAAGCACTATGACTCTCTTAAGGTAGCCAATGCCTCGTCACCAACATAATCACATCACCAACTTCAAGAAACCGCTTGCAAAGGTAACGAAGCTTCTCATAAGATACACAGCTAGTGGGGTGTCACTTGAGGCAGACTGGCCAAAGTATCAAAAAAATGTGTATTTGGGTGAGCAACTAGCAGGAATCACTATGACACTCATAGGGTAGCCAATGCCTCGTCACCAGCATAATCACATCAGCAACTTCAAGAAACCCCTGGCAAAAGTTACAATGACTCTTAAGATACACAACTAGTGGCGTAGCTATCAGGCAGACTGGAATGAGTATCTAAAAAATGTGTATTTGGGTGAAGAACTGGCAGGAATCTCTATGACTCTCTTGAGGTAGCCAATGCCTCGTCACCAGCAGAATCAAATCAGCAACTTCTAGAAACCCCTGGCAAAAGTAACGATGTTTCTCTTAAGATACACAACTAGTGGCGTATCGCTTCAGGCACACTGGAAACAGTATCTAAAAAATGTGTATTTGGGTGAGCAACTGGCACGAAACACTGTCACTCTCTTAGGGTAACCAATATCTCGTCACCAGTATAATCACATCTTCAAAGTCAAGAAACCGCTGGCAAGAGTAACGATGTTTCTCTTAAGATACACAACTAGTGGCGTATCGCTTCAGGCAGACTGGCCACAGTATCTCAAAATGTGTATTTGGGTGAGCAACTGGCAGAAAGCACTATGACTCTCTTAAGGTAGCCAATGCCTCGTCACCAACATAATCACATCACCAACTTCAAGAAACCGCTTGCAAAGGTAACGAAGCTTCTCATAAGATACACAGCTAGTGGGGTGTCACTTGAGGCAGACTGGCCAAAGTATCAAAAAAATGTGTATTTGGGTGAGCAACTAGCAGGAATCACTATGACACTCATAGGGTAGCCAATGCCTCGTCACCAGCATAATCACATCAGCAACTTCAAGAAACCCCTGGCAAAAGTTACAATGACTCTTAAGATACACAACTAGTGGCGTAGCTATCAGGCAGACTGGAATGAGTATCTAAAAAATGTGTATTTGGGTGAAGAACTGGCAGGAATCTCTATGACTCTCTTGAGGTAGCCAATGCCTCGTCACCAGCAGAATCAAATCAGCAACTTCTAGAAACCCCTGGCAAAAGTAACGATGTTTCTCTTAAGATACACAACTAGTGGCGTATCGCTTCAGGCACACTGGAAACAGTATCTAAAAAATGTGTATTTGGGTGAGCAACTGGCACGAAACACTGTGACTCTCTTAGGGTAACCAATATCTCGTCACCAGTATAATCACATCTTCAAAGTCAAGAAACCGCTGGCAAGAGTAACGATGTTTCTCTTAAGATACACAACTAGTGGCGTATCGCTTCAGGCAGACTGGCCACAGTATCTCAAAATGTGTATTTGGGTGAGCAACTGGCAGAAAGCACTATGACTCTCTTAAGGTAGCCAATGCCTCGTCACCAACATAATCACATCACCAACTTCAAGAAACCGCTTGCAAAGGTAACGAAGCTTCTCATAAGATACACAGCTAGTGGGGTGTCACTTGAGGCAGACTGGCCAAAGTATAAAAAAAATGTGTATTTGGGTGAGCAACTAGCAGGAATCACTATGACACTCATAGGGTAGCCAATGCCTCGTCACCAGCATAATCACATCAGCAACTTCAAGAAACCCCTGGCAAAAGTTACAATGACTCTTAAGATACACAACTAGTGGCGTAGCTATCAGGCAGACTGGAATGAGTATCTAAAAAATGTGTATTTGGGTGAAGAACTGGCAGGAATCTCTATGACTCTCTTGAGGTAGCCAATGCCTCGTCACCAGCAGAATCAAATCAGCAACTTCTAGAAACCCCTGGCAAAAGTAACGATGTTTCTCTTAAGATACACAACTAGTGGCGTATCGCTTCAGGCACACTGGAAACAGTATCTAAAAAATGTGTATTTGGGTGAGCAACTGGCACGAAACACTGTGACTCTCTTAGGGTAACCAATATCTCGTCACCAGTATAATCACTTCTTGAAAGTCAAGAAACCGCTGGCAAGAGTAACGATGTTTCTCTTAAGATACACAACTAGTGGCGTATCGCTTCAGGCAGACTGGCCACAGTATCTCAAAATTTGTATTTGTGTGAGCAACTGGCAGAAAGCACTATGACTCTCTTAAGGTAGCCAATGCCTCGTCACCAACATAATCACATCACCAACTTCAAGAAACCGCTTGCAAAGGTAACGAAGCTTCTCATAAGATACACAGCTAGTGGGGTGTCACTTGAGGCAGACTGGCCAAAGTATCAAAAAAATGTGTATTTGGGTGAGCAACTAGCAGGAATCACTATGACACTCATAGGGTAGCCAATGCCTCGTCACCAGCATAATCACATCAGCAACTTCAAGAAACCCCTGGCAAAAGTTACAATGACTCTTAAGATACACAACTAGTGGCGTAGCTATCAGGCAGACTGGAATGAGTATCTAAAAAATGTGTATTTGGGTGAAGAACTGGCAGGAATCTCTATGACTCTCTTGAGGTAGCCAATGCCTCGTCACCAGCAGAATCAAATCAGCAACTTCTAGAAACCCCTGGCAAAAGTAACGATGTTTCTCTTAAGATACACAACTAGTGGCGTATCGCTTCAGGCACACTGGAAACAGTATCTAAAAAATGTGTATTTGGGTGAGCAACTGGCACGAAACACTGTCACTCTCTTAGGGTAACCAATATCTCGTCACCAGTATAATCACATCTTCAAAGTCAAGAAACCGCTGGCAAGAGTAACGATGTTTCTCTTAAGATACACAACTAGTGGCGTATCGCTTCAGGCAGACTGGCCACAGTATCTCAAAATTTGTATTTGTGTGAGCAACTGGCAGAAAGCACTATGACTCTCTTAAGGTAGCCAATGCCTCGTCACCAACATAATCACATCACCAACTTCAAGAAACCGCTTGCAAAGGTAACGAAGCTTCTCATAAGATACACAGCTAGTGGGGTGTCACTTGAGGCAGACTGGCCAAAGTATCAAAAAAATGTGTATTTGGGTGAGCAACTAGCAGGAATCACTATGACACTCATAGGGTAGCCAATGCCTCGTCACCAGCATAATCACATCAGCAACTTCAAGAAACCCCTGGCAAAAGTTACAATGACTCTTAAGATACACAACTAGTGGCGTAGCTATCAGGCAGACTGGAATGAGTATCTAAAAAATGTGTATTTGGGTGAAGAACTGGCAGGAATCTCTATGACTCTCTTGAGGTAGCCAATGCCTCGTCACCAGCAGAATCAAATCAGCAACTTCTAGAAACCCCTGGCAAAAGTAACGATGTTTCTCTTAAGATACACAACTAGTGGCGTATCGCTTCAGGCACACTGGAAACAGTATCTAAAAAATGTGTATTTGGGTGAGCAACTGGCACGAAACACTGTCACTCTCTTAGGGTAACCAATATCTCGTCACCAGTATAATCACATCTTCAAAGTCAAGAAACCGCTGGCAAGAGTAACGATGTTTCTCTTAAGATACACAACTAGTGGCGTATCGCTTCAGGCAGACTGGCCACAGTATCTCAAAATGTGTATTTGGGTGAGCAACTGGCAGAAAGCACTATGACTCTCTTAAGGTAGCCAATGCCTCGTCACCAACATAATCACATCACCAACTTCAAGAAACCGCTTGCAAAGGTAACGAAGCTTCTCATAAGATACACAGCTAGTGGGGTGTCACTTGAGGCAGACTGGCCAAAGTATCAAAAAAATGTGTATTTGGGTGAGCAACTAGCAGGAATCACTATGACACTCATAGGGTAGCCAATGCCTCGTCACCAGCATAATCACATCAGCAACTTCAAGAAACCCCTGGCAAAAGTTACAATGACTCTTAAGATACACAACTAGTGGCGTAGCTATCAGGCAGACTGGAATGAGTATCTAAAAAATGTGTATTTGGGTGAAGAACTGGCAGGAATCTCTATGACTCTCTTGAGGTAGCCAATGCCTCGTCACCAGCAGAATCAAATCAGCAACTTCTAGAAACCCCTGGCAAAAGTAACGATGTTTCTCTTAAGATACACAACTAGTGGCGTATCGCTTCAGGCACACTGGAAACAGTATCTAAAAAATGTGTATTTGGGTGAGCAACTGGCACGAAACACTGTCACTCTCTTAGGGTAACCAATATCTCGTCACCAGTATAATCACATCTTCAAAGTCAAGAAACCGCTGGCAAGAGTAACGATGTTTCTCTTAAGATACACAACTAGTGGCGTATCGCTTCAGGCAGACTGGCCACAGTATCTCAAAATGTGTATTTGGGTGAGCAACTGGCAGAAAGCACTATGACTCTCTTAAGGTAGCCAATGCCTCGTCACCAACATAATCACATCACCAACTTCAAGAAACCGCTTTCAAAGGTAACGAAGCTTCTCATAAGATACACAGCTAGTGGGGTGTCACTTGAGGCAGACTGGCCAAAGTATCAAAAAAATGTGTATTTGGGTGAGCAACTAGCAGGAATCACTATGACACTCATAGGGTAGCCAATGCCTCGTCACCAGCATAATCACATCAGCAACTTCAAGAAACCCCTGGCAAAAGTTACAATGACTCTTAAGATACACAACTAGTGGCGTAGCTATCAGGCAGACTGGAATGAGTATCTAAAAAATGTGTATTTGGGTGAAGAACTGGCAGGAATCTCTATGACTCTCTTGAGGTAGCCAATGCCTCGTCACCAGCTGAATCAAATCAGCAACTTCTAGAAACCCCTGGCAAAAGTAACGATGTTTCTCTTAAGATACACAACTAGTGGCGTATCGCTTCAGGCACACTGGAAACAGTATCTAAAAAATGTGTATTTGGGTGAGCAACTGGCACGAAACACTGTGACTCTCTTAGGGTAACCAATATCTCGTCACCAGTATAATCACTTCTTGAAAGTCAAGAAACCGCTGGCAAGAGTAACGATGTTTCTCTTAAGATACACAACTAGTGGCGTATCGCTTCAGGCAGACTGGCCACAGTATCTCAAAATTTGTATTTGTGTGAGCAACTGGCAGAAAGCACTATGACTCTCTTAAGGTAGCCAATGCCTCGTCACCAACATAATCACATCACCAACTTCAAGAAACCGCTTGCAAAGGTAACGAAGCTTCTCATAAGATACACAGCTAGTGGGGTGTCACTTGAGGCAGACTGGCCAAAGTATCAAAAAAATGTGTATTTGGGTGAGCAACTAGCAGGAATCACTATGACACTCATAGGGTAGCCAATGCCTCGTCACCAGCATAATCACATCAGCAACTTCAAGAAACCCCTGGCAAAAGTTACAATGACTCTTAAGATACACAACTAGTGGCGTAGCTATCAGGCAGACTGGAATGAGTATCTAAAAAATGTGTATTTGGGTGAAGAACTGGCAGGAATCTCTATGACTCTCTTGAGGTAGCCAATGCCTCGTCACCAGCAGAATCAAATCAGCAACTTCTAGAAACCCCTGGCAAAAGTAACGATGTTTCTCTTAAGATACACAACTAGTGGCGTATCGCTTCAGGCACACTGGAAACAGTATCTAAAAAATGTGTATTTGGGTGAGCAACTGGCACGAAACACTGTCACTCTCTTAGGGTAACCAATATCTCGTCACCAGTATAATCACATCTTCAAAGTCAAGAAACCGCTGGCAAGAGTAACGATGTTTCTCTTAAGATACACAACTAGTGGCGTATCGCTTCAGGCAGACTGGCCACAGTATCTCAAAATTTGTATTTGTGTGAGCAACTGGCAGAAAGCACTATGACTCTCTTAAGGTAGCCAATGCCTCGTCACCAACATAATCACATCACCAACTTCAAGAAACCGCTTGCAAAGGTAACGAAGCTTCTCATAAGATACACAGCTAGTGGGGTGTCACTTGAGGCAGACTGGCCAAAGTATCAAAAAAATGTGTATTTGGGTGAGCAACTAGCAGGAATCACTATGACACTCATAGGGTAGCCAATGCCTCGTCACCAGCATAATCACATCAGCAACTTCAAGAAACCCCTGGCAAAAGTTACAATGACTCTTAAGATACACAACTAGTGGCGTAGCTATCAGGCAGACTGGAATGAGTATCTAAAAAATGTGTATTTGGGTGAAGAACTGGCAGGAATCTCTATGACTCTCTTGAGGTAGCCAATGCCTCGTCACCAGCAGAATCAAATCAGCAACTTCTAGAAACCCCTGGCAAAAGTAACGATGTTTCTCTTAAGATACACAACTAGTGGCGTATCGCTTCAGGCACACTGGAAACAGTATCTAAAAAATGTGTATTTGGGTGAGCAACTGGCACGAAACACTGTCACTCTCTTAGGGTAACCAATATCTCGTCACCAGTATAATCACATCTTCAAAGTCAAGAAACCGCTGGCAAGAGTAACGATGTTTCTCTTAAGATACACAACTAGTGGCGTATCGCTTCAGGCAGACTGGCCACAGTATCTCAAAATGTGTATTTGGGTGAGCAACTGGCAGAAAGCACTATGACTCTCTTAAGGTAGCCAATGCCTCGTCACCAACATAATCACATCACCAACTTCAAGAAACCGCTTGCAAAGGTAACGAAGCTTCTCATAAGATACACAGCTAGTGGGGTGTCACTTGAGGCAGACTGGCCAAAGTATCAAAAAAATGTGTATTTGGGTGAGCAACTAGCAGGAATCACTATGACACTCATAGGGTAGCCAATGCCTCGTCACCAGCATAATCACATCAGCAACTTCAAGAAACCCCTGGCAAAAGTTACAATGACTCTTAAGATACACAACTAGTGGCGTAGCTATCAGGCAGACTGGAATGAGTATCTAAAAAATGTGTATTTGGGTGAAGAACTGGCAGGAATCTCTATGACTCTCTTGAGGTAGCCAATGCCTCGTCACCAGCAGAATCAAATCAGCAACTTCTAGAAACCCCTGGCAAAAGTAACGATGTTTCTCTTAAGATACACAACTAGTGGCGTATCGCTTCAGGCACACTGGAAACAGTATCTAAAAAATGTGTATTTGGGTGAGCAACTGGCACGAAACACTGTGACTCTCTTAGGGTAACCAATATCTCGTCACCAGTATAATCACTTCTTGAAAGTCAAGAAACCGCTGGCAAGAGTAACGATGTTTCTCTTAAGATACACAACTAGTGGCGTATCGCTTCAGGCAGACTGGCCACAGTATCTCAAAATTTGTATTTGTGTGAGCAACTGGCAGAAAGCACTATGACTCTCTTAAGGTAGCCAATGCCTCGTCACCAACATAATCACATCACCAACTTCAAGAAACCGCTTGCAAAGGTAACGAAGCTTCTCATAAGATACACAGCTAGTGGGGTGTCACTTGAGGCAGACTGGCCAAAGTATCAAAAAAATGTGTATTTGGGTGAGCAACTAGCAGGAATCACTATGACACTCATAGGGTAGCCAATGCCTCGTCACCAGCATAATCACATCAGCAACTTCAAGAAACCCCTGGCAAAAGTTACAATGACTCTTAAGATACACAACTAGTGGCGTAGCTATCAGGCAGACTGGAATGAGTATCTAAAAAATGTGTATTTGGGTGAAGAACTGGCAGGAATCTCTATGACTCTCTTGAGGTAGCCAATGCCTCGTCACCAGCAGAATCAAATCAGCAACTTCTAGAAACCCCTGGCAAAAGTAACGATGTTTCTCTTAAGATACACAACTAGTGGCGTATCGCTTCAGGCACACTGGAAACAGTATCTAAAAAATGTGTATTTGGGTGAGCAACTGGCACGAAACACTGTCACTCTCTTAGGGTAACCAATATCTCGTCACCAGTATAATCACATCTTCAAAGTCAAGAAACCGCTGGCAAGAGTAACGATGTTTCTCTTAAGATACACAACTAGTGGCGTATCGCTTCAGGCAGACTGGCCACAGTATCTCAAAATTTGTATTAGTGTGAGCAACTGGCAGAAAGCACTATGACTCTCTTAAGGTAGCCAATGCCTCGTCACCAACATAATCACATCACCAACTTCAAGAAACCGCTTGCAAAGGTAACGAAGCTTCTCATAAGATACACAGCTAGTGGGGTGTCACTTGAGGCAGACTGGCCAAAGTATCAAAAAAATGTGTATTTGGGTGAGCAACTAGCAGGAATCACTATGACACCCATAGGGTAGCCAATGCCTCGTCACCAGCATAATCACATCAGCAACTTCAAGAAACCCCTGGCAAAAGTTACAATGACTCTTAAGATACACAACTAGTGGCGTAGCTATCAGGCAGACTGGAATGAGTATCTAAAAAATGTGTATTTGGGTGAAGAACTGGCAGGAATCTCTATGACTCTCTTGAGGTAGCCAATGCCTCGTAACCAGCAGAATCAAATCAGCAACTTCTAGAAACCCCTGGCAAAAGTAACGATGTTTCTCTTAAGATACACAACTAGTGGCGTATCGCTTCAGGCACACTGGAAACAGTATCTAAAAAATGTGTATTTGGGTGAGCAACTGGCACGAAACACTGTGACTCTCTTAGGGTAACCAATATCTCGTCACCAGTATAATCACATCTTCAAAGTCAAGAAACCGCTGGCAAGAGTAACGATGTTTCTCTTAAGATACACAACTAGTGGCGTATCGCTTCAGGCAGACTGGCCACAGTATCTCAAAATTTGTATTTGTGTGAGCAACTGGCAGAAAGCACTATGACTCTCTTAAGGTAGCCAATGCCTCGTCACCAACATAATCACATCACCAACTTCAAGAAACCGCTTGCAAAGGTAACGAAGCTTCTCATAAGATACACAGCTAGTGGGGTGTCACTTGAGGCAGACTGGCCAAAGTATCAAAAAAATGTGTATTTGGGTGAGCAACTAGCAGGAATCACTATGACACCCATAGGGTAGCCAATGCCTCGTCACCAGCATAATCACATCAGCAACTTCAAGAAACCCCTGGCAAAAGTTACAATGACTCTTAAGATACACAACTAGTGGCGTAGCTATCAGGCAGACTGGAATGAGTATCTAAAAAATGTGTATTTGGGTGAAGAACTGGCAGGAATCTCTATGACTCTCTTGAGGTAGCCAATGCCTCGTCACCAGCAGAATCAAATCAGCAACTTCTAGAAACCCCTGGCAAAAGTAACGATGTTTCTCTTAAGATACACAACTAGTGGCGTATCGCTTCAGGCACACTGGAAACAGTATCTAAAAAATGTGTATTTGGGTGAGCAACTGGCACGAAACACTGTGACTCTCTTAGGGTAACCAATATCTCGTCACCAGTATAATCACTTCTTGAAAGTCAAGAAACCGCTGGCAAGAGTAACGATGTTTCTCTTAAGATACACAACTAGTGGCGTATCGCTTCAGGCAGACTGGCCACAGTATCTCAAAATTTGTATTAGTGTGAGCAACTGGCAGAAAGCACTATGACTCTCTTAAGGTAGCCAATGCCTCGTCACCAACATAATCACATCACCAACTTCAAGAAACCGCTTGCAAAGGTAACGAAGCTTCTCATAAGATACACAGCTAGTGGGGTGTCACTTGAGGCAGACTGGCCAAAGTATCAAAAAAATGTGTATTTGGGTGAGCAACTAGCAGGAATCACTATGACACCCATAGGGTAGCCAATGCCTCGTCACCAGCATAATCACATCAGCAACTTCAAGAAACCCCTGGCAAAAGTTACAATGACTCTTAAGATACACAACTAGTGGCGTAGCTATCAGGCAGACTGGAATGAGTATCTAAAAAATGTGTATTTGGGTGAAGAACTGGCAGGAATCTCTATGACTCTCTTGAGGTAGCCAATGCCTCGTCACCAGCAGAATCAAATCAGCAACTTCTAGAAACCCCTGGCAAAAGTAACGATGTTTCTCTTAAGATACACAACTAGTGGCGTATCGCTTCAGGCACACTGGAAACAGTATCTAAAAAATGTGTATTTGGGTGAGCAACTGGCACGAAACACTGTGACTCTCTTAGGGTAACCAATATCTCGTCACCAGTATAATCACTTCTTGAAAGTCAAGAAACCGCTGGCAAGAGTAACGATGTTTCTCTTAAGATACACAACTAGTGGCGTATCGCTTCAGGCAGACTGGCCACAGTATCTCAAAATTTGTATTTGTGTGAGCAACTGGCAGAAAGCACTATGACTCTCTTAAGGTAGCCAATGCCTCGTCACCAACATAATCACATCACCAACTTCAAGAAACCGCTTGCAAAGGTAACGAAGCTTCTCATAAGATACACAGCTAGTGGGGTGTCACTTGAGGCAGACTGGCCAAAGTATCAAAAAAATGTGTATTTGGGTGAGCAACTAGCAGGAATCACTATGACACTCATAGGGTAGCCAATGCCTCGTCACCAGCATAATCACATCAGCAACTTCAAGAAACCCCTGGCAAAAGTTACAATGACTCTTAAGATACACAACTAGTGGCGTAGCTATCAGGCAGACTGGAATGAGTATCTAAAAAATGTGTATTTGGGTGAAGAACTGGCAGGAATCTCTATGACTCTCTTGAGGTAGCCAATGCCTCGTCACCAGCAGAATCAAATCAGCAACTTCTAGAAACCCCTGGCAAAAGTAACGATGTTTCTCTTAAGATACACAACTAGTGGCGTATCGCTTCAGGCACACTGGAAACAGTATCTAAAAAATGTGTATTTGGGTGAGCAACTGGCACGAAACACTGTGACTCTCTTAGGGTAACCAATATCTCGTCACCAGTATAATCACATCTTCAAAGTCAAGAAACCGCTGGCAAGAGTAACGATGTTTCTCTTAAGATACACAACTAGTGGCGTATCGCTTCAGGCAGACTGGCCACAGTATCTCAAAATTTGTATTAGTGTGAGCAACTGGCAGAAAGCACTATGACTCTCTTAAGGTAGCCAATGCCTCGTCACCAACATAATCACATCACCAACTTCAAGAAACCGCTTGCAAAGGTAACGAAGCTTCTCATAAGATACACAGCTAGTGGGGTGTCACTTGAGGCAGACTGGCCAAAGTATCAAAAAAATGTGTATTTGGGTGAGCAACTAGCAGGAATCACTATGACACCCATAGGGTAGCCAATGCCTCGTCACCAGCATAATCACATCAGCAACTTCAAGAAACCCCTGGCAAAAGTTACAATGACTCTTAAGATACACAACTAGTGGCGTAGCTATCAGGCAGACTGGAATGAGTATCTAAAAAATGTGTATTTGGGTGAAGAACTGGCAGGAATCTCTATGACTCTCTTGAGGTAGCCAATGCCTCGTAACCAGCAGAATCAAATCAGCAACTTCTAGAAACCCCTGGCAAAAGTAACGATGTTTCTCTTAAGATACACAACTAGTGGCGTATCGCTTCAGGCACACTGGAAACAGTATCTAAAAAATGTGTATTTGGGTGAGCAACTGGCACGAAACACTGTCACTCTCTTAGGGTAACCAATATCTCGTCACCAGTATAATCACATCTTCAAAGTCAAGAAACCGCTGGCAAGAGTAACGATGTTTCTCTTAAGATACACAACTAGTGGCGTATCGCTTCAGGCAGACTGGCCACAGTATCTCAAAATTTGTATTTGTGTGAGCAACTGGCAGAAAGCACTATGACTCTCTTAAGGTAGCCAATGCCTCGTCACCAACATAATCACATCACCAACTTCAAGAAACCGCTTGCAAAGGTAACGAAGCTTCTCATAAGATACACAGCTAGTGGGGTGTCACTTGAGGCAGACTGGCCAAAGTATCAAAAAAATGTGTATTTGGGTGAGCAACTAGCAGGAATCACTATGACACCCATAGGGTAGCCAATGCCTCGTCACCAGCATAATCACATCAGCAACTTCAAGAAACCCCTGGCAAAAGTTACAATGACTCTTAAGATACACAACTAGTGGCGTAGCTATCAGGCAGACTGGAAAGAGTATCTAAAAAATGTGTATTTGGGTGAAGAACTGGCAGGAATCTCTATGACTCTCTTGAGGTAGCCAATGCCTCGTCACCAGCAGAATCAAATCAGCAACTTCTAGAAACCCCTGGCAAAAGTAACGATGTTTCTCTTAAGATACACAACTAGTGGCGTATCGCTTCAGGCACACTGGAAACAGTATCTAAAAAATGTGTATTTGGGTGAGCAACTGGCACGAAACACTGTGACTCTCTTAGGGTAACCAATATCTCGTCACCAGTATAATCACTTCTTGAAAGTCAAGAAACCGCTGGCAAGAGTAACGATGTTTCTCTTAAGATACACAACTAGTGGCGTATCGCTTCAGGCAGACTGGCCACAGTATCTCAAAATTTGTATTTGTGTGAGCAACTGGCAGAAAGCACTATGACTCTCTTAAGGTAGCCAATGCCTCGTCACCAACATAATCACATCACCAACTTCAAGAAACCGCTTGCAAAGGTAACGAAGCTTCTCATAAGATACACAGCTAGTGGGGTGTCACTTGAGGCAGACTGGCCAAAGTATCAAAAAAATGTGTATTTGGGTGAGCAACTAGCAGGAATCACTATGACACTCATAGGGTAGCCAATGCCTCGTCACCAGCATAATCACATCAGCAACTTCAAGAAACCCCTGGCAAAAGTTACAATGACTCTTAAGATACACAACTAGTGGCGTAGCTATCAGGCAGACTGGAATGAGTATCTAAAAATGTGTATTTGGGTGAAGAACTGGCAGGAATCTCTATGACTCTCTTGAGGTAGCCAATGCCTCGTCACCAGCAGAATCAAATCAGCAACTTCTAGAAACCCCTGGCAAAAGTAACGATGTTTCTCTTAAGATACACAACTAGTGGCGTATCGCTTCAGGCACACTGGAAACAGTATCTAAAAAATGTGTATTTGGGTGAGCAACTGGCACGAAACACTGTCACTCTCTTAGGGTAACCAATATCTCGTCACCAGTATAATCACATCTTCAAAGTCAAGAAACCGCTGGCAAGAGTAACGATGTTTCTCTTAAGATACACAACTAGTGGCGTATCGCTTCAGGCAGACTGGCCACAGTATCTCAAAATGTGTATTTGGGTGAGCAACTGGCAGAAAGCACTATGACTCTCTTAAGGTAGCCAATGCCTCGTCACCAACATAATCACATCACCAACTTCAAGAAACCGCTTGCAAAGGTAACGAAGCTTCTCATAAGATACACAGCTAGTGGGGTGTCACTTGAGGCAGACTGGCCAAAGTATCAAAAAAATGTGTATTTGGGTGAGCAACTAGCAGGAATCACTATGACACTCATAGGGTAGCCAATGCCTCGTCACCAGCATAATCACATCAGCAACTTCAAGAAACCCCTGGCAAAAGTTACAATGACTCTTAAGATACACAACTAGTGGCGTAGCTATCAGGCAGACTGGAAAGAGTATCTAAAAAATGTGTATTTGGGTGAAGAACTGGCAGGAATCTCTATGACTCTCTTGAGGTAGCCAATGCCTCGTAACCAGCAGAATCAAATCAGCAACTTCTAGAAACCCCTGGCAAAAGTAACGATGTTTCTCTTAAGATACACAACTAGTGGCGTATCGCTTCAGGCACACTGGAAACAGTATCTAAAAAATGTGTATTTGGGTGAGCAACTGGCACGAAACACTGTGACTCTCTTAGGGTAACCAATATCTCGTCACCAGTATAATCACATCTTCAAAGTCAAGAAACCGCTGGCAAGAGTAACGATGTTTCTCTTAAGATACACAACTAGTGGCGTATCGCTTCAGGCAGACTGGCCACAGTATCTCAAAATTTGTATTTGTGTGAGCAACTGGCAGAAAGCACTATGACTCTCTTAAGGTAGCCAATGCCTCGTCACCAACATAATCACATCACCAACTTCAAGAAACCGCTTGCTAAGGTAACGAAGCTTCTCATAAGATACACAGCTAGTGGGGTGTCACTTGAGGCAGACTGGCCAAAGTATCAAAAAAATGTGTATTTGGGTGAGCAACTAGCAGGAATCACTATGACACTCATAGGGTAGCCAATGCCTCGTCACCAGCATAATCACATCAGCAACTTCAAGAAACCCCTGGCAAAAGTTACAATGACTCTTAAGATACACAACTAGTGGCGTAGCTATCAGGCAGACTGGAATGAGTATCTAAAAAATGTGTATTTGGGTGAAGAACTGGCAGGAATCTCTATGACTCTCTTGAGGTAGCCAATGCCTCGTCACCAGCAGAATCAAATCAGCAACTTCTAGAAACCCCTGGCAAAAGTAACGATGTTTCTCTTAAGATACACAACTAGTGGCGTATCGCTTCAGGCACACTGGAAACAGTATCTAAAAAATGTGTATTTGGGTGAGCAACTGGCACGAAACACTGTCACTCTCTTAGGGTAACCAATATCTCGTCACCAGTATAATCACATCTTCAAAGTCAAGAAACCGCTGGCAAGAGTAACGATGTTTCTCTTAAGATACACAACTAGTGGCGTATCGCTTCAGGCAGACTGGCCACAGTATCTCAAAATTTGTATTAGTGTGAGCAACTGGCAGAAAGCACTATGACTCTCTTAAGGTAGCCAATGCCTCGTCACCAACATAATCACATCACCAACTTCAAGAAACCGCTTGCAAAGGTAACGAAGCTTCTCATAAGATACACAGCTAGTGGGGTGTCACTTGAGGCAGACTGGCCAAAGTATCAAAAAAATGTGTATTTGGGTGAGCAACTAGCAGGAATCACTATGACACTCATAGGGTAGCCAATGCCTCGTCACCAGCATAATCACATCAGCAACTTCAAGAAACCCCTGGCAAAAGTTACAATGACTCTTAAGATACACAACTAGTGGCGTAGCTATCAGGCAGACTGGAATGAGTATCTAAAAAATGTGTATTTGGGTGAAGAACTGGCAGGAATCTCTATGACTCTCTTGAGGTAGCCAATGCCTCGTCACCAGCAGAATCAAATCAGCAACTTCTAGAAACCCCTGGCAAAAGTAACGATGTTTCTCTTAAGATACACAACTAGTGGCGTATCGCTTCAGGCACACTGGAAACAGTATCTAAAAAATGTGTATTTGGGTGAGCAACTGGCACGAAACACTGTCACTCTCTTAGGGTAACCAATATCTCGTCACCAGTATAATCACATCTTCAAAGTCAAGAAACCGCTGGCAAGAGTAACGATGTTTCTCTTAAGATACACAACTAGTGGCGTATCGCTTCAGGCAGACTGGCCACAGTATCTCAAAATGTGTATTTGGGTGAGCAACTGGCAGAAAGCACTATGACTCTCTTAAGGTAGCCAATGCCTCGTCACCAACATAATCACATCACCAACTTCAAGAAACCGCTTGCAAAGGTAACGAAGCTTCTCATAAGATACACAGCTAGTGGGGTGTCACTTGAGGCAGACTGGCCAAAGTATCAAAAAAATGTGTATTTGGGTGAGCAACTAGCAGGAATCACTATGACACTCATAGGGTAGCCAATGCCTCGTCACCAGCATAATCACATCAGCAACTTCAAGAAACCCCTGGCAAAAGTTACAATGACTCTTAAGATACACAACTAGTGGCGTAGCTATCAGGCAGACTGGAAAGAGTATCTAAAAAATGTGTATTTGGGTGAAGAACTGGCAGGAATCTCTATGACTCTCTTGAGGTAGCCAATGCCTCGTAACCAGCAGAATCAAATCAGCAACTTCTAGAAACCCCTGGCAAAAGTAACGATGTTTCTCTTAAGATACACAACTAGTGGCGTATCGCTTCAGGCACACTGGAAACAGTATCTAAAAAATGTGTATTTGGGTGAGCAACTGGCACGAAACACTGTCACTCTCTTAGGGTAACCAATATCTCGTCACCAGTATAATCACATCTTCAAAGTCAAGAAACCGCTGGCAAGAGTAACGATGTTTCTCTTAAGATACACAACTAGTGGCGTATCGCTTCAGGCAGACTGGCCACAGTATCTCAAAATTTGTATTAGTGTGAGCAACTGGCAGAAAGCACTATGACTCTCTTAAGGTAGCCAATGCCTCGTCACCAACATAATCACATCACCAACTTCAAGAAACCGCTTGCAAAGGTAACGAAGCTTCTCATAAGATACACAGCTAGTGGGGTGTCACTTGAGGCAGACTGGCCAAAGTATCAAAAAAATGTGTATTTGGGTGAGCAACTAGCAGGAATCACTATGACACTCATAGGGTAGCCAATGCCTCGTCACCAGCATAATCACATCAGCAACTTCAAGAAACCCCTGGCAAAAGTTACAATGACTCTTAAGATACACAACTAGTGGCGTAGCTATCAGGCAGACTGGAATGAGTATCTAAAAAATGTGTATTTGGGTGAAGAACTGGCAGGAATCTCTATGACTCTCTTGAGGTAGCCAATGCCTCGTCACCAGCAGAATCAAATCAGCAACTTCTAGAAACCCCTGGCAAAAGTAACGATGTTTCTCTTAAGATACACAACTAGTGGCGTATCGCTTCAGGCACACTGGAAACAGTATCTAAAAAATTTGTATTTGGGTGAGCAACTGGCACGAAACACTGTCACTCTCTTAGGGTAACCAATATCTCGTCACCAGTATATTCACATCTTCAAAGTCAAGAAACCGCTGGCAAGATTAACGATGTTTCTCTTAAGATACACAACTAGTGGCGTATCGCTTCAGGCAGACTGGCCACAGTATCTCAAAATGTGTATTTGGGTGAGCAACTGGCAGAAAGCACTATGACTCTCTTAAGGTAGCCAATGCCTCGTCACCAACATAATCACATCACCAACTTCAAGAAACCGCTTGCAAAGGTAACGAAGCTTCTCATAAGATACACAGCTAGTGGGGTGTCACTTGAGGCAGACTGGCCAAAGTATCAAAAAAATGTGTATTTGGGTGAGCAACTAGCAGGAATCACTATGACACTCATAGGGTAGCCAATGCCTCGTCACCAGCATAATCACATCAGCAACTTCAAGAAACCCCTGGCAAAAGTTACAATGACTCTTAAGATACACAACTAGTGGCGTAGCTATCAGGCAGACTGGAAAGAGTATCTAAAAAATGTGTATTTGGGTGAAGAACTGGCAGGAATCTCTATGACTCTCTTGAGGTAGCCAATGCCTCGTAACCAGCAGAATCAAATCAGCAACTTCTAGAAACCCCTGGCAAAAGTAACGATGTTTCTCTTAAGATACACAACTAGTGGCGTATCGCTTCAGGCACACTGGAAACAGTATCTAAAAAATGTGTATTTGGGTGAGCAACTGGCACGAAACACTGTCACTCTCTTAGGGTAACCAATATCTCGTCACCAGTATAATCACATCTTCAAAGTCAAGAAACCGCTGGCAAGAGTAACGATGTTTCTCTTAAGATACACAACTAGTGGCGTATCGCTTCAGGCAGACTGGCCACAGTATCTCAAAATTTGTATTAGTGTGAGCAACTGGCAGAAAGCACTATGACTCTCTTAAGGTAGCCAATGCCTCGTCACCAACATAATCACATCACCAACTTCAAGAAACCGCTTGCAAAGGTAACGAAGCTTCTCATAAGATACACAGCTAGTGGGGTGTCACTTGAGGCAGACTGGCCAAAGTATCAAAAAAATGTGTATTTGGGTGAGCAACTAGCAGGAATCACTATGACACTCATAGGGTAGCCAATGCCTCGTCACCAGCATAATCACATCAGCAACTTCAAGAAACCCCTGGCAAAAGTTACAATGACTCTTAAGATACACAACTAGTGGCGTAGCTATCAGGCAGACTGGAATGAGTATCTAAAAAATGTGTATTTGGGTGAAGAACTGGCAGGAATCTCTATGACTCTCTTGAGGTAGCCAATGCCTCGTCACCAGCAGAATCAAATCAGCAACTTCTAGAAACCCCTGGCAAAAGTAACGATGTTTCTCTTAAGATACACAACTAGTGGCGTATCGCTTCAGGCACACTGGAAACAGTATCTAAAAAATGTGTATTTGGGTGAGCAACTGGCACGAAACACTGTCACTCTCTTAGGGTAACCAATATCTCGTCACCAGTATAATCACATCTTCAAAGTCAAGAAACCGCTGGCAAGAGTAACGATGTTTCTCTTAAGATACACAACTAGTGGCGTATCGCTTCAGGCAGACTGGCCACAGTATCTCAAAATGTGTATTTGGGTGAGCAACTGGCAGAAAGCACTATGACTCTCTTAAGGTAGCCAATGCCTCGTCACCAACATAATCACATCACCAACTTCAAGAAACCGCTTGCAAAGGTAACGAAGCTTCTCATAAGATACACAGCTAGTGGGGTGTCACTTGAGGCAGACTGGCCAAAGTATCAAAAAAATGTGTATTTGGGTGAGCAACTAGCAGGAATCACTATGACACTCATAGGGTAGCCAATGCCTCGTCACCAGCATAATCACATCAGCAACTTCAAGAAACCCCTGGCAAAAGTTACAATGACTCTTAAGATACACAACTAGTGGCGTAGCTATCAGGCAGACTGGAAAGAGTATCTAAAAAATGTGTATTTGGGTGAAGAACTGGCAGGAATCTCTATGACTCTCTTGAGGTAGCCAATGCCTCGTAACCAGCAGAATCAAATCAGCAACTTCTAGAAACCCCTGGCAAAAGTAACGATGTTTCTCTTAAGATACACAACTAGTGGCGTATCGCTTCAGGCACACTGGAAACAGTATCTAAAAAATGTGTATTTGGGTGAGCAACTGGCACGAAACACTGTGACTCTCTTAGGGTAACCAATATCTCGTCACCAGTATAATCACTTCTTGAAAGTCAAGAAACCGCTGGCAAGAGTAACGATGTTTCTCTTAAGATACACAACTAGTGGCGTATCGCTTCAGGCAGACTGGCCACAGTATCTCAAAATTTGTATTTGTGTGAGCAACTGGCAGAAAGCACTATGACTCTCTTAAGGTAGCCAATGCCTCGTCACCAACATAATCACATCACCAACTTCAAGAAACCGCTTGCAAAGGTAACGAAGCTTCTCATAAGATACACAGCTAGTGGGGTGTCACTTGAGGCAGACTGGCCAAAGTATCAAAAAAATGTGTATTTGGGTGAGCAACTAGCAGGAATCACTATGACACCCATAGGGTAGCCAATGCCTCGTCACCAGCATAATCACATCAGCAACTTCAAGAAACCCCTGGCAAAAGTTACAATGACTCTTAAGATACACAACTAGTGGCGTAGCTATCAGGCAGACTGGAAAGAGTATCTAAAAAATGTGTATTTGGGTGAAGAACTGGCAGGAATCTCTATGACTCTCTTGAGGTAGCCAATGCCTCGTCACCAGCAGAATCAAATCAGCAACTTCTAGAAACCCCTGGCAAAAGTAACGATGTTTCTCTTAAGATACACAACTAGTGGCGTATCGCTTCAGGCACACTGGAAACAGTATCTAAAAAATGTGTATTTGGGTGAGCAACTGGCACGAAACACTGTGACTCTCTTAGGGTAACCAATATCTCGTCACCAGTATAATCACTTCTTGAAAGTCAAGAAACCGCTGGCAAGAGTAACGATGTTTCTCTTAAGATACACAACTAGTGGCGTATCGCTTCAGGCAGACTGGCCACAGTATCTCAAAATTTGTATTTGTGTGAGCAACTGGCAGAAAGCACTATGACTCTCTTAAGGTAGCCAATGCCTCGTCACCAACATAATCACATCACCAACTTCAAGAAACCGCTTGCAAAGGTAACGAAGCTTCTCATAAGATACACAGCTAGTGGGGTGTCACTTGAGGCAGACTGGCCAAAGTATCAAAAAAATGTGTATTTGGGTGAGCAACTAGCAGGAATCACTATGACACTCATAGGGTAGCCAATGCCTCGTCACCAGCATAATCACATCAGCAACTTCAAGAAACCCCTGGCAAAAGTTACAATGACTCTTAAGATACACAACTAGTGGCGTAGCTATCAGGCAGACTGGAATGAGTATCTAAAAATGTGTATTTGGGTGAAGAACTGGCAGGAATCTCTATGACTCTCTTGAGGTAGCCAATGCCTCGTCACCAGCAGAATCAAATCAGCAACTTCTAGAAACCCCTGGCAAAAGTAACGATGTTTCTCTTAAGATACACAACTAGTGGCGTATCGCTTCAGGCACACTGGAAACAGTATCTAAAAAATGTGTATTTGGGTGAGCAACTGGCACGAAACACTGTCACTCTCTTAGGGTAACCAATATCTCGTCACCAGTATAATCACATCTTCAAAGTCAAGAAACCGCTGGCAAGAGTAACGATGTTTCTCTTAAGATACACAACTAGTGGCGTATCGCTTCAGGCAGACTGGCCACAGTATCTCAAAATGTGTATTTGGGTGAGCAACTGGCAGAAAGCACTATGACTCTCTTAAGGTAGCCAATGCCTCGTCACCAACATAATCACATCACCAACTTCAAGAAACCGCTTGCAAAGGTAACGAAGCTTCTCATAAGATACACAGCTAGTGGGGTGTCACTTGAGGCAGACTGGCCAAAGTATCAAAAAAATGTGTATTTGGGTGAGCAACTAGCAGGAATCACTATGACACTCATAGGGTAGCCAATGCCTCGTCACCAGCATAATCACATCAGCAACTTCAAGAAACCCCTGGCAAAAGTTACAATGACTCTTAAGATACACAACTAGTGGCGTAGCTATCAGGCAGACTGGAAAGAGTATCTAAAAAATGTGTATTTGGGTGAAGAACTGGCAGGAATCTCTATGACTCTCTTGAGGTAGCCAATGCCTCGTAACCAGCAGAATCAAATCAGCAACTTCTAGAAACCCCTGGCAAAAGTAACGATGTTTCTCTTAAGATACACAACTAGTGGCGTATCGCTTCAGGCACACTGGAAACAGTATCTAAAAAATGTGTATTTGGGTGAGCAACTGGCACGAAACACTGTGACTCTCTTAGGGTAACCAATATCTCGTCACCAGTATAATCACATCTTCAAAGTCAAGAAACCGCTGGCAAGAGTAACGATGTTTCTCTTAAGATACACAACTAGTGGCGTATCGCTTCAGGCAGACTGGCCACAGTATCTCAAAATTTGTATTTGTGTGAGCAACTGGCAGAAAGCACTATGACTCTCTTAAGGTAGCCAATGCCTCGTCACCAACATAATCACATCACCAACTTCAAGAAACCGCTTGCAAAGGTAACGAAGCTTCTCATAAGATACACAGCTAGTGGGGTGTCACTTGAGGCAGACTGGCCAAAGTATCAAAAAAATGTGTATTTGGGTGAGCAACTAGCAGGAATCACTATGACACTCATAGGGTAGCCAATGCCTCGTCACCAGCATAATCACATCAGCAACTTCAAGAAACCCCTGGCAAAAGTTACAATGACTCTTAAGATACACAACTAGTGGCGTAGCTATCAGGCAGACTGGAATGAGTATCTAAAAAATGTGTATTTGGGTGAAGAACTGGCAGGAATCTCTATGACTCTCTTGAGGTAGCCAATGCCTCGTCACCAGCAGAATCAAATCAGCAACTTCTAGAAACCCCTGGCAAAAGTAACGATGTTTCTCTTAAGATACACAACTAGTGGCGTATCGCTTCAGGCACACTGGAAACAGTATCTAAAAAATGTGTATTTGGGTGAGCAACTGGCACGAAACACTGTCACTCTCTTAGGGTAACCAATATCTCGTCACCAGTATAATCACATCTTCAAAGTCAAGAAACCGCTGGCAAGAGTAACGATGTTTCTCTTAAGATACACAACTAGTGGCGTATCGCTTCAGGCAGACTGGCCACAGTATCTCAAAATTTGTATTAGTGTGAGCAACTGGCAGAAAGCACTATGACTCTCTTAAGGTAGCCAATGCCTCGTCACCAACATAATCACATCACCAACTTCAAGAAACCGCTTGCAAAGGTAACGAAGCTTCTCATAAGATACACAGCTAGTGGGGTGTCACTTGAGGCAGACTGGCCAAAGTATCAAAAAAATGTGTATTTGGGTGAGCAACTAGCAGGAATCACTATGACACTCATAGGGTAGCCAATGCCTCGTCACCAGCATAATCACATCAGCAACTTCAAGAAACCCCTGGCAAAAGTTACAATGACTCTTAAGATACACAACTAGTGGCGTAGCTATCAGGCAGACTGGAATGAGTATCTAAAAAATGTGTATTTGGGTGAAGAACTGGCAGGAATCTCTATGACTCTCTTGAGGTAGCCAATGCCTCGTCACCAGCAGAATCAAATCAGCAACTTCTAGAAACCCCTGGCAAAAGTAACGATGTTTCTCTTAAGATACACAACTAGTGGCGTATCGCTTCAGGCACACTGGAAACAGTATCTAAAAAATGTGTATTTGGGTGAGCAACTGGCACGAAACACTGTCACTCTCTTAGGGTAACCAATATCTCGTCACCAGTATAATCACATCTTCAAAGTCAAGAAACCGCTGGCAAGAGTAACGATGTTTCTCTTAAGATACACAACTAGTGGCGTATCGCTTCAGGCAGACTGGCCACAGTATCTCAAAATGTGTATTTGGGTGAGCAACTGGCAGAAAGCACTATGACTCTCTTAAGGTAGCCAATGCCTCGTCACCAACATAATCACATCACCAACTTCAAGAAACCGCTTGCAAAGGTAACGAAGCTTCTCATAAGATACACAGCTAGTGGGGTGTCACTTGAGGCAGACTGGCCAAAGTATCAAAAAAATGTGTATTTGGGTGAGCAACTAGCAGGAATCACTATGACACTCATAGGGTAGCCAATGCCTCGTCACCAGCATAATCACATCAGCAACTTCAAGAAACCCCTGGCAAAAGTTACAATGACTCTTAAGATACACAACTAGTGGCGTAGCTATCAGGCAGACTGGAAAGAGTATCTAAAAAATGTGTATTTGGGTGAAGAACTGGCAGGAATCTCTATGACTCTCTTGAGGTAGCCAATGCCTCGTAACCAGCAGAATCAAATCAGCAACTTCTAGAAACCCCTGGCAAAAGTAACGATGTTTCTCTTAAGATACACAACTAGTGGCGTATCGCTTCAGGCACACTGGAAACAGTATCTAAAAAATGTGTATTTGGGTGAGCAACTGGCACGAAACACTGTCACTCTCTTAGGGTAACCAATATCTCGTCACCAGTATAATCACATCTTCAAAGTCAAGAAACCGCTGGCAAGAGTAACGATGTTTCTCTTAAGATACACAACTAGTGGCGTATCGCTTCAGGCAGACTGGCCACAGTATCTCAAAATTTGTATTAGTGTGAGCAACTGGCAGAAAGCACTATGACTCTCTTAAGGTAGCCAATGCCTCGTCACCAACATAATCACATCACCAACTTCAAGAAACCGCTTGCAAAGGTAACGAAGCTTCTCATAAGATACACAGCTAGTGGGGTGTCACTTGAGGCAGACTGGCCAAAGTATCAAAAAAATGTGTATTTGGGTGAGCAACTAGCAGGAATCACTATGACACCCATAGGGTAGCCAATGCCTCGTCACCAGCATAATCACATCAGCAACTTCAAGAAACCCCTGGCAAAAGTTACAATGACTCTTAAGATACACAACTAGTGGCGTAGCTATCAGGCAGACTGGAATGAGTATCTAAAAAATGTGTATTTGGGTGAAGAACTGGCAGGAATCTCTATGACTCTCTTGAGGTAGCCAATGCCTCGTAACCAGCAGAATCAAATCAGCAACTTCTAGAAACCCCTGGCAAAAGTAACGATGTTTCTCTTAAGATACACAACTAGTGGCGTATCGCTTCAGGCACACTGGAAACAGTATCTAAAAAATGTGTATTTGGGTGAGCAACTGGCACGAAACACTGTCACTCTCTTAGGGTAACCAATATCTCGTCACCAGTATAATCACATCTTCAAAGTCAAGAAACCGCTGGCAAGAGTAACGATGTTTCTCTTAAGATACACAACTAGTGGCGTATCGCTTCAGGCAGACTGGCCACAGTATCTCAAAATTTGTATTAGTGTGAGCAACTGGCAGAAAGCACTATGACTCTCTTAAGGTAGCCAATGCCTCGTCACCAACATAATCACATCACCAACTTCAAGAAACCGCTTGCAAAGGTAACGAAGCTTCTCATAAGATACACAGCTAGTGGGGTGTCACTTGAGGCAGACTGGCCAAAGTATCAAAAAAATGTGTATTTGGGTGAGCAACTAGCAGGAATCACTATGACACTCATAGGGTAGCCAATGCCTCGTCACCAGCATAATCACATCAGCAACTTCAAGAAACCCCTGGCAAAAGTTACAATGACTCTTAAGATACACAACTAGTGGCGTAGCTATCAGGCAGACTGGAATGAGTATCTAAAAAATGTGTATTTGGGTGAAGAACTGGCAGGAATCTCTATGACTCTCTTGAGGTAGCCAATGCCTCGTCACCAGCAGAATCAAATCAGCAACTTCTAGAAACCCCTGGCAAAAGTAACGATGTTTCTCTTAAGATACACAACTAGTGGCGTATCGCTTCAGGCACACTGGAAACAGTATCTAAAAAATGTGTATTTGGGTGAGCAACTGGCACGAAACACTGTCACTCTCTTAGGGTAACCAATATCTCGTCACCAGTATAATCACATCTTCAAAGTCAAGAAACCGCTGGCAAGAGTAACGATGTTTCTCTTAAGATACACAACTAGTGGCGTATCGCTTCAGGCAGACTGGCCACAGTATCTCAAAATGTGTATTTGGGTGAGCAACTGGCAGAAAGCACTATGACTCTCTTAAGGTAGCCAATGCCTCGTCACCAACATAATCACATCACCAACTTCAAGAAACCGCTTGCAAAGGTAACGAAGCTTCTCATAAGATACACAGCTAGTGGGGTGTCACTTGAGGCAGACTGGCCAAAGTATCAAAAAAATGTGTATTTGGGTGAGCAACTAGCAGGAATCACTATGACACTCATAGGGTAGCCAATGCCTCGTCACCAGCATAATCACATCAGCAACTTCAAGAAACCCCTGGCAAAAGTTACAATGACTCTTAAGATACACAACTAGTGGCGTAGCTATCAGGCAGACTGGAAAGAGTATCTAAAAAATGTGTATTTGGGTGAAGAACTGGCAGGAATCTCTATGACTCTCTTGAGGTAGCCAATGCCTCGTAACCAGCAGAATCAAATCAGCAACTTCTAGAAACCCCTGGCAAAAGTAACGATGTTTCTCTTAAGATACACAACTAGTGGCGTATCGCTTCAGGCACACTGGAAACAGTATCTAAAAAATGTGTATTTGGGTGAGCAACTGGCACGAAACACTGTCACTCTCTTAGGGTAACCAATATCTCGTCACCAGTATAATCACATCTTCAAAGTCAAGAAACCGCTGGCAAGAGTAACGATGTTTCTCTTAAGATACACAACTAGTGGCGTATCGCTTCAGGCAGACTGGCCACAGTATCTCAAAATTTGTATTAGTGTGAGCAACTGGCAGAAAGCACTATGACTCTCTTAAGGTAGCCAATGCCTCGTCACCAACATAATCACATCACCAACTTCAAGAAACCGCTTGCAAAGGTAACGAAGCTTCTCATAAGATACACAGCTAGTGGGGTGTCACTTGAGGCAGACTGGCCAAAGTATCAAAAAAATGTGTATTTGGGTGAGCAACTAGCAGGAATCACTATGACACTCATAGGGTAGCCAATGCCTCGTCACCAGCATAATCACATCAGCAACTTCAAGAAACCCCTGGCAAAAGTTACAATGACTCTTAAGATACACAACTAGTGGCGTAGCTATCAGGCAGACTGGAATGAGTATCTAAAAAATGTGTATTTGGGTGAAGAACTGGCAGGAATCTCTATGACTCTCTTGAGGTAGCCAATGCCTCGTCACCAGCAGAATCAAATCAGCAACTTCTAGAAACCCCTGGCAAAAGTAACGATGTTTCTCTTAAGATACACAACTAGTGGCGTATCGCTTCAGGCACACTGGAAACAGTATCTAAAAAATGTGTATTTGGGTGAGCAACTGGCACGAAACACTGTCACTCTCTTAGGGTAACCAATATCTCGTCACCAGTATAATCACATCTTCAAAGTCAAGAAACCGCTGGCAAGAGTAACGATGTTTCTCTTAAGATACACAACTAGTGGCGTATCGCTTCAGGCAGACTGGCCACAGTATCTCAAAATGTGTATTTGGGTGAGCAACTGGCAGAAAGCACTATGACTCTCTTAAGGTAGCCAATGCCTCGTCACCAACATAATCACATCACCAACTTCAAGAAACCGCTTGCAAAGGTAACGAAGCTTCTCATAAGATACACAGCTAGTGGGGTGTCACTTGAGGCAGACTGGCCAAAGTATCAAAAAAATGTGTATTTGGGTGAGCAACTAGCAGGAATCACTATGACACTCATAGGGTAGCCAATGCCTCGTCACCAGCATAATCACATCAGCAACTTCAAGAAACCCCTGGCAAAAGTTACAATGACTCTTAAGATACACAACTAGTGGCGTAGCTATCAGGCAGACTGGAAAGAGTATCTAAAAAATGTGTATTTGGGTGAAGAACTGGCAGGAATCTCTATGACTCTCTTGAGGTAGCCAATGCCTCGTAACCAGCAGAATCAAATCAGCAACTTCTAGAAACCCCTGGCAAAAGTAACGATGTTTCTCTTAAGATACACAACTAGTGGCGTATCGCTTCAGGCACACTGGAAACAGTATCTAAAAAATGTGTATTTGGGTGAGCAACTGGCACGAAACACTGTCACTCTCTTAGGGTAACCAATATCTCGTCACCAGTATAATCACATCTTCAAAGTCAAGAAACCGCTGGCAAGAGTAACGATGTTTCTCTTAAGATACACAACTAGTGGCGTATCGCTTCAGGCAGACTGGCCACAGTATCTCAAAATTTGTATTAGTGTGAGCAACTGGCAGAAAGCACTATGACTCTCTTAAGGTAGCCAATGCCTCGTCACCAACATAATCACATCACCAACTTCAAGAAACCGCTTGCAAAGGTAACGAAGCTTCTCATAAGATACACAGCTAGTGGGGTGTCACTTGAGGCAGACTGGCCAAAGTATCAAAAAAATGTGTATTTGGGTGAGCAACTAGCAGGAATCACTATGACACTCATAGGGTAGCCAATGCCTCGTCACCAGCATAATCACATCAGCAACTTCAAGAAACCCCTGGCAAAAGTTACAATGACTCTTAAGATACACAACTAGTGGCGTAGCTATCAGGCAGACTGGAATGAGTATCTAAAAAATGTGTATTTGGGTGAAGAACTGGCAGGAATCTCTATGACTCTCTTGAGGTAGCCAATGCCTCGTCACCAGCAGAATCAAATCAGCAACTTCTAGAAACCCCTGGCAAAAGTAACGATGTTTCTCTTAAGATACACAACTAGTGGCGTATCGCTTCAGGCACACTGGAAACAGTATCTAAAAAATGTGTATTTGGGTGAGCAACTGGCACGAAACACTGTCACTCTCTTAGGGTAACCAATATCTCGTCACCAGTATAATCACATCTTCAAAGTCAAGAAACCGCTGGCAAGAGTAACGATGTTTCTCTTAAGATACACAACTAGTGGCGTATCGCTTCAGGCAGACTGGCCACAGTATCTCAAAATGTGTATTTGGGTGAGCAACTGGCAGAAAGCACTATGACTCTCTTAAGGTAGCCAATGCCTCGTCACCAACATAATCACATCACCAACTTCAAGAAACCGCTTGCAAAGGTAACGAAGCTTCTCATAAGATACACAGCTAGTGGGGTGTCACTTGAGGCAGACTGGCCAAAGTATCAAAAAAATGTGTATTTGGGTGAGCAACTAGCAGGAATCACTATGACACTCATAGGGTAGCCAATGCCTCGTCACCAGCATAATCACATCAGCAACTTCAAGAAACCCCTGGCAAAAGTTACAATGACTCTTAAGATACACAACTAGTGGCGTAGCTATCAGGCAGACTGGAAAGAGTATCTAAAAAATGTGTATTTGGGTGAAGAACTGGCAGGAATCTCTATGACTCTCTTGAGGTAGCCAATGCCTCGTAACCAGCAGAATCAAATCAGCAACTTCTAGAAACCCCTGGCAAAAGTAACGATGTTTCTCTTAAGATACACAACTAGTGGCGTATCGCTTCAGGCACACTGGAAACAGTATCTAAAAAATGTGTATTTGGGTGAGCAACTGGCACGAAACACTGTCACTCTCTTAGGGTAACCAATATCTCGTCACCAGTATAATCACATCTTCAAAGTCAAGAAACCGCTGGCAAGAGTAACGATGTTTCTCTTAAGATACACAACTAGTGGCGTATCGCTTCAGGCAGACTGGCCACAGTATCTCAAAATTTGTATTAGTGTGAGCAACTGGCAGAAAGCACTATGACTCTCTTAAGGTAGCCAATGCCTCGTCACCAACATAATCACATCACCAACTTCAAGAAACCGCTTGCAAAGGTAACGAAGCTTCTCATAAGATACACAGCTAGTGGGGTGTCACTTGAGGCAGACTGGCCAAAGTATCAAAAAAATGTGTATTTGGGTGAGCAACTAGCAGGAATCACTATGACACTCATAGGGTAGCCAATGCCTCGTCACCAGCATAATCACATCAGCAACTTCAAGAAACCCCTGGCAAAAGTTACAATGACTCTTAAGATACACAACTAGTGGCGTAGCTATCAGGCAGACTGGAATGAGTATCTAAAAAATGTGTATTTGGGTGAAGAACTGGCAGGAATCTCTATGACTCTCTTGAGGTAGCCAATGCCTCGTCACCAGCAGAATCAAATCAGCAACTTCTAGAAACCCCTGGCAAAAGTAACGATGTTTCTCTTAAGATACACAACTAGTGGCGTATCGCTTCAGGCACACTGGAAACAGTATCTAAAAAATGTGTATTTGGGTGAGCAACTGGCACGAAACACTGTCACTCTCTTAGGGTAACCAATATCTCGTCACCAGTATAATCACATCTTCAAAGTCAAGAAACCGCTGGCAAGAGTAACGATGTTTCTCTTAAGATACACAACTAGTGGCGTATCGCTTCAGGCAGACTGGCCACAGTATCTCAAAATGTGTATTTGGGTGAGCAACTGGCAGAAAGCACTATGACTCTCTTAAGGTAGCCAATGCCTCGTCACCAACATAATCACATCACCAACTTCAAGAAACCGCTTGCAAAGGTAACGAAGCTTCTCATAAGATACACAGCTAGTGGGGTGTCACTTGAGGCAGACTGGCCAAAGTATCAAAAAAATGTGTATTTGGGTGAGCAACTAGCAGGAATCACTATGACACTCATAGGGTAGCCAATGCCTCGTCACCAGCATAATCACATCAGCAACTTCAAGAAACCCCTGGCAAAAGTTACAATGACTCTTAAGATACACAACTAGTGGCGTAGCTATCAGGCAGACTGGAAAGAGTATCTAAAAAATGTGTATTTGGGTGAAGAACTGGCAGGAATCTCTATGACTCTCTTGAGGTAGCCAATGCCTCGTAACCAGCAGAATCAAATCAGCAACTTCTAGAAACCCCTGGCAAAAGTAACGATGTTTCTCTTAAGATACACAACTAGTGGCGTATCGCTTCAGGCACACTGGAAACAGTATCTAAAAAATGTGTATTTGGGTGAGCAACTGGCACGAAACACTGTGACTCTCTTAGGGTAACCAATATCTCGTCACCAGTATAATCACATCTTCAAAGTCAAGAAACCGCTGGCAAGAGTAACGATGTTTCTCTTAAGATACACAACTAGTGGCGTATCGCTTCAGGCAGACTGGCCACAGTATCTCAAAATTTGTATTTGTGTGAGCAACTGGCAGAAAGCACTATGACTCTCTTAAGGTAGCCAATGCCTCGTCACCAACATAATCACATCACCAACTTCAAGAAACCGCTTGCAAAGGTAACGAAGCTTCTCATAAGATACACAGCTAGTGGGGTGTCACTTGAGGCGGACTGGCCAAAGTATCAAAAAAATGTGTATTTGGGTGAGCAACTAGCAGGAATCACTATGACACCCATAGGGTAGCCAATGCCTCGTCACCAGCATAATCACATCAGCAACTTCAAGAAACCCCTGGCAAAAGTTACAATGACTCTTAAGATACACAACTAGTGGCGTAGCTATCAGGCAGACTGGAATGAGTATCTAAAAAATGTGTATTTGGGTGAAGAACTGGCAGGAATCTCTATGACTCTCTTGAGGTAGCCAATGCCTCGTCACCAGCAGAATCAAATCAGCAACTTCTAGAAACCCCTGGCAAAAGTAACGATGTTTCTCTTAAGATACACAACTAGTGGCGTATCGCTTCAGGCACACTGGAAACAGTATCTAAAAAATGTGTATTTGGGTGAGCAACTGGCACGAAACACTGTGACTCTCTTAGGGTAACCAATATCTCGTCACCAGTATAATCACATCTTCAAAGTCAAGAAACCGCTGGCAAGAGTAACGATGTTTCTCTTAAGATACACAACTAGTGGCGTATCGCTTCAGGCAGACTGGCCACAGTATCTCAAAATGTGTATTTGGGTGAGCAACTGGCAGAAAGCACTATGACTCTCTTAAGGTAGCCAATGCCTCGTCACCAACATAATCACATCACCAACTTCAAGAAACCGCTTGCAAAGGTAACGAAGCTTCTCATAAGATACACAGCTAGTGGGGTGTCACTTGAGGCAGACTGGCCAAAGTATCAAAAAAATGTGTATTTGGGTGAGCAACTAGCAGGAATCACTATGACACTCATAGGGTAGCCAATGCCTCGTCACCAGCATAATCACATCAGCAACTTCAAGAAACCCCTGGCAAAAGTTACAATGACTCTTAAGATACACAACTAGTGGCGTAGCTATCAGGCAGACTGGAAAGAGTATCTAAAAAATGTGTATTTGGGTGAAGAACTGGCAGGAATCTCTATGACTCTCTTGAGGTAGCCAATGCCTCGTAACCAGCAGAATCAAATCAGCAACTTCTAGAAACCCCTGGCAAAAGTAACGATGTTTCTCTTAAGATACACAACTAGTGGCGTATCGCTTCAGGCACACTGGAAACAGTATCTAAAAAATGTGTATTTGGGTGAGCAACTGGCACGAAACACTGTCACTCTCTTAGGGTAACCAATATCTCGTCACCAGTATAATCACATCTTCAAAGTCAAGAAACCGCTGGCAAGAGTAACGATGTTTCTCTTAAGATACACAACTAGTGGCGTATCGCTTCAGGCAGACTGGCCACAGTATCTCAAAATTTGTATTAGTGTGAGCAACTGGCAGAAAGCACTATGACACTCTTAAGGTAGCCAATGCCTCGTCACCAACATAATCACATCACCAACTTCAAGAAACCGCTTGCAAAGGTAACGAAGCTTCTCATAAGATACACAGCTAGTGGGGTGTCACTTGAGGCAGACTGGCCAAAGTATCAAAAAAATGTGTATTTGGGTGAGCAACTAGCAGGAATCACTATGACACTCATAGGGTAGCCAATGCCTCGTCACCAGCATAATCACATCAGCAACTTCAAGAAACCCCTGGCAAAAGTTACAATGACTCTTAAGATACACAACTAGTGGCGTAGCTATCAGGCAGACTGGAATGAGTATCTAAAAAATGTGTATTTGGGTGAAGAACTGGCAGGAATCTCTATGACTCTCTTGAGGTAGCCAATGCCTCGTCACCAGCAGAATCAAATCAGCAACTTCTAGAAACCCCTGGCAAAAGTAACGATGTTTCTCTTAAGATACACAACTAGTGGCGTATCGCTTCAGGCACACTGGAAACAGTATCTAAAAAATGTGTATTTGGGTGAGCAACTGGCACGAAACACTGTCACTCTCTTAGGGTAACCAATATCTCGTCACCAGTATAATCACATCTTCAAAGTCAAGAAACCGCTGGCAAGAGTAACGATGTTTCTCTTAAGATACACAACTAGTGGCGTATCGCTTCAGGCAGACTGGCCACAGTATCTCAAAATGTGTATTTGGGTGAGCAACTGGCAGAAAGCACTATGACTCTCTTAAGGTAGCCAATGCCTCGTCACCAACATAATCACATCACCAACTTCAAGAAACCGCTTGCAAAGGTAACGAAGCTTCTCATAAGATACACAGCTAGTGGGGTGTCACTTGAGGCAGACTGGCCAAAGTATCAAAAAAATGTGTATTTGGGTGAGCAACTAGCAGGAATCACTATGACACTCATAGGGTAGCCAATGCCTCGTCACCAGCATAATCACATCAGCAACTTCAAGAAACCCCTGGCAAAAGTTACAATGACTCTTAAGATACACAACTAGTGGCGTAGCTATCAGGCAGACTGGAAAGAGTATCTAAAAAATGTGTATTTGGGTGAAGAACTGGCAGGAATCTCTATGACTCTCTTGAGGTAGCCAATGCCTCGTAACCAGCAGAATCAAATCAGCAACTTCTAGAAACCCCTGGCAAAAGTAACGATGTTTCTCTTAAGATACACAACTAGTGGCGTATCGCTTCAGGCACACTGGAAACAGTATCTAAAAAATGTGTATTTGGGTGAGCAACTGGCACGAAACACTGTGACTCTCTTAGGGTAACCAATATCTCGTCACCAGTATAATCACATCTTCAAAGTCAAGAAACCGCTGGCAAGAGTAACGATGTTTCTCTTAAGATACACAACTAGTGGCGTATCGCTTCAGGCAGACTGGCCACAGTATCTCAAAATTTGTATTTGTGTGAGCAACTGGCAGAAAGCACTATGACTCTCTTAAGGTAGCCAATGCCTCGTCACCAACATAATCACATCACCAACTTCAAGAAACCGCTTGCAAAGGTAACGAAGCTTCTCATAAGATACACAGCTAGTGGGGTGTCACTTGAGGCAGACTGGCCAAAGTATCAAAAAAATGTGTATTTGGGTGAGCAACTAGCAGGAATCACTATGACACCCATAGGGTAGCCAATGCCTCGTCACCAGCATAATCACATCAGCAACTTCAAGAAACCCCTGGCAAAAGTTACAATGACTCTTAAGATACACAACTAGTGGCGTAGCTATCAGGCAGACTGGAATGAGTATCTAAAAAATGTGTATTTGGGTGAAGAACTGGCAGGAATCTCTATGACTCTCTTGAGGTAGCCAATGCCTCGTCACCAGCAGAATCAAATCAGCAACTTCTAGAAACCCCTGGCAAAAGTAACGATGTTTCTCTTAAGATACACAACTAGTGGCGTATCGCTTCAGGCACACTGGAAACAGTATCTAAAAAATGTGTATTTGGGTGAGCAACTGGCACGAAACACTGTGACTCTCTTAGGGTAACCAATATCTCGTCACCAGTATAATCACATCTTCAAAGTCAAGAAACCGCTGGCAAGAGTAACGATGTTTCTCTTAAGATACACAACTAGTGGCGTATCGCTTCAGGCAGACTGGCCACAGTATCTCAAAATGTGTATTTGGGTGAGCAACTGGCAGAAAGCACTATGACTCTCTTAAGGTAGCCAATGCCTCGTCACCAACATAATCACATCACCAACTTCAAGAAACCGCTTGCAAAGGTAACGAAGCTTCTCATAAGATACACAGCTAGTGGGGTGTCACTTGAGGCAGACTGGCCAAAGTATCAAAAAAATGTGTATTTGGGTGAGCAACTAGCAGGAATCACTATGACACTCATAGGGTAGCCAATGCCTCGTCACCAGCATAATCACATCAGCAACTTCAAGAAACCCCTGGCAAAAGTTACAATGACTCTTAAGATACACAACTAGTGGCGTAGCTATCAGGCAGACTGGAAAGAGTATCTAAAAAATGTGTATTTGGGTGAAGAACTGGCAGGAATCTCTATGACTCTCTTGAGGTAGCCAATGCCTCGTCACCAGCAGAATCAAATCAGCAACTTCTAGAAACCCCTGGCAAAAGTAACGATGTTTCTCTTAAGATACACAACTAGTGGCGTATCGCTTCAGGCACACTGGAAACAGTATCTAAAAAATGTGTATTTGGGTGAGCAACTGGCACGAAACACTGTGACTCTCTTAGGGTAACCAATATCTCGTCACCAGTATAATCACATCTTCAAAGTCAAGAAACCGCTGGCAAGAGTAACGATGTTTCTCTTAAGATACACAACTAGTGGCGTATCGCTTCAGGCAGACTGGCCACAGTATCTCAAAATTTGTATTTGTGTGAGCAACTGGCAGAAAGCACTATGACTCTCTTAAGGTAGCCAATGCCTCGTCACCAACATAATCACATCACCAACTTCAAGAAACCGCTTGCAAAGGTAACGAAGCTTCTCATAAGATACACAGCTAGTGGGGTGTCACTTGAGGCAGACTGGCCAAAGTATCAAAAAAATGTGTATTTGGGTGAGCAACTAGCAGGAATCACTATGACACCCATAGGGTAGCCAATGCCTCGTCACCAGCATAATCACATCAGCAACTTCAAGAAACCCCTGGCAAAAGTTACAATGACTCTTAAGATACACAACTAGTGGCGTAGCTATCAGGCAGACTGGAATGAGTATCTAAAAAATGTGTATTTGGGTGAAGAACTGGCAGGAATCTCTATGACTCTCTTGAGGTAGCCAATGCCTCGTCACCAGCAGAATCAAATCAGCAACTTCTAGAAACCCCTGGCAAAAGTAACGATGTTTCTCTTAAGATACACAACTAGTGGCGTATCGCTTCAGGCACACTGGAAACAGTATCTAAAAAATGTGTATTTGGGTGAGCAACTGGCACGAAACACTGTGACTCTCTTAGGGTAACCAATATCTCGTCACCAGTATAATCACATCTTCAAAGTCAAGAAACCGCTGGCAAGAGTAACGATGTTTCTCTTAAGATACACAACTAGTGGCGTATCGCTTCAGGCAGACTGGCCACAGTATCTCAAAATGTGTATTTGGGTGAGCAACTGGCAGAAAGCACTATGACTCTCTTAAGGTAGCCAATGCCTCGTCACCAACATAATCACATCACCAACTTCAAGAAACCGCTTGCAAAGGTAACGAAGCTTCTCATAAGATACACAGCTAGTGGGGTGTCACTTGAGGCAGACTGGCCAAAGTATCAAAAAAATGTGTATTTGGGTGAGCAACTAGCAGGAATCACTATGACACTCATAGGGAAGCCAATGCCTCGTCACCAGCATAATCACATCAGCAACTTCAAGAAACCCCTGGCAAAAGTTACAATGACTCTTAAGATACACAACTAGTGGCGTAGCTATCAGGCAGACTGGAATGAGTATCTAAAAAATGTGTATTTGGGTGAAGAACTGGCAGGAATCTCTATGACTCTCTTGAGGTAGCCAATGCCTCGTAACCAGCAGAATCAAATCAGCAACTTCTAGAAACCCCTGGCAAAAGTAACGATGTTTCTCTTAAGATACACAACTAGTGGCGTATCGCTTCAGGCAGACTGGCCACAGTATCTCAAAATGTGTATTTGGGTGAGCAACTGGCAGAAAGCACTATGACTCTCTTAAGGTAGCCAATGCCTCGTCACCAACATAATCACATCACCAACTTCAAGAAACCGCTTGCAAAGGTAACGAAGCTTCTCATAAGATACACAGCTAGTGGGGTGTCACTTGAGGCAGACTGGCCAAAGTATCAAAAAAATGTGTATTTGGGTGAGCAACTAGCAGGAATCACTATGACACTCATAGGGTAGCCAATGCCTCGTCACCAGCATAATCACATCAGCAACTTCAAGGAACCCCTGGCAAAAGTTACAATGACTCTTAAGATACACAACTAGTGGCGTAGCTATCAGGCAGACTGGAATGAGTATCTAAAAAATGTGTATTTGGGTGAAGAACTGGCAGGAATCTCTATGACTCTCTTGAGGTAGCCAATGCCTCGTCACCAGCAGAATCAAATCAGCAACTTCTAGAAACCCCTGGCAAAAGTAACGATGTTTCTCTTAAGATACACAACTAGTGGCGTATCGCTTCAGGCACACTGGAAACAGTATCTAAAAAATGTGTATTTGGGTGAGCAACTGGCACGAAACACTGTGACTCTCTTAGGGTAACCAATATCTCGTCACCAGTATAATCACATCTTCAAAGTCAAGAAACCGCTGGCAAGAGTAACGATGTTTCTCTTAAGATACACAACTAGTGGCGTATCGCTTCAGGCAGACTGGCCACAGTATCTCAAAATGTGTATTTGGGTGAGCAACTGGCAGAAAGCACTATGACTCTCTTAAGGTAGCCAATGCCTCGTCACCAACATAATCACATCACCAACTTCAAGAAACCGCTTGCAAAGGTAACGAAGCTTCTCATAAGATACACAGCTAGTGGGGTGTCACTTGAGGCAGACTGGCCAAAGTATCAAAAAAATGTGTATTTGGGTGAGCAACTAGCAGGAATCACTATGACACTCATAGGGAAGCCAATGCCTCGTCACCAGCATAATCACATCAGCAACTTCAAGAAACCCCTGGCAAAAGTTACAATGACTCTTAAGATACACAACTAGTGGCGTAGCTATCAGGCAGACTGGAATGAGTATCTAAAAAATGTGTATTTGGGTGAAGAACTGGCAGGAATCTCTATGACTCTCTTGAGGTAGCCAATGCCTCGTAACCAGCAGAATCAAATCAGCAACTTCTAGAAACCCCTGGCAAAAGTAACGATGTTTCTCTTAAGATACACAACTAGTGGCGTATCGCTTCAGGCAGACTGGCCACAGTATCTCAAAATGTGTATTTGGGTGAGCAACTGGCAGAAAGCACTATGACTCTCTTAAGGTAGCCAATGCCTCGTCACCAACATAATCACATCACCAACTTCAAGAAACCGCTTGCAAAGGTAACGAAGCTTCTCATAAGATACACAGCTAGTGGGGTGTCACTTGAGGCAGACTGGCCAAAGTATCAAAAAAATGTGTATTTGGGTGAGCAACTAGCAGGAATCACTATGACACTCATAGGGTAGCCAATGCCTCGTCACCAGCATAATCACATCAGCAACTTCAAGGAACCCCTGGCAAAAGTTACAATGACTCTTAAGATACACAACTAGTGGCGTAGCTATCAGGCAGACTGGAATGAGTATCTAAAAAATGTGTATTTGGGTGAAGAACTGGCAGGAATCTCTATGACTCTCTTGAGGTAGCCAATGCCTCGTCACCAGCAGAATCAAATCAGCAACTTCTAGAAACCCCTGGCAAAAGTAACGATGTTTCTCTTAAGATACACAACTAGTGGCGTATCGCTTCAGGCACACTGGAAACAGTATCTAAAAAATGTGTATTTGGGTGAGCAACTGGCACGAAACACTGTCACTCTCTTAGGGTAACCAATATCTCGTCACCAGTATAATCACATCTTCAAAGTCAAGAAACCGCTGGCAAGAGTAACGATGTTTCTCTTAAGATACACAACTAGTGGCGTATCGCTTCAGGCAGACTGGCCACAGTATCTCAAAATGTGTATTTGGGTGAGCAACTGGCAGAAAGCACTATGACTCTCTTAAGGTAGCCAATGCCTCGTCACCAACATAATCACATCACCAACTTCAAGAAACCGCTTGCAAAGGTAACGAAGCTTCTCATAAGATACACAGCTAGTGGGGTGTCACTTGAGGCAGACTGGCCAAAGTATCAAAAAAATGTGTATTTGGGTGAGCAACTAGCAGGAATCACTACGACACTCATAGGGTAGCCAATGCCTCGTCACCAGCATAATCACATCAGCAACTTCAAGAAACCCCTGGCAAAAGTTACAATGACTCTTAAGATACACAACTAGTGGCGTAGCTATCAGGCAGACTGGAAAGAGTATCTAAAAAATGTGTATTTGGGTGAAGAACTGGCAGGAATCTCTATGACTCTCTTGAGGTAGCCAATGCCTCGTAACCAGCAGAATCAAATCAGCAACTTCTAGAAACCCCTGGCAAAAGTAACGATGTTTCTCTTAAGATACACAACTAGTGGCGTATCGCTTCAGGCACACTGGAAACAGTATCTAAAAAATGTGTATTTGGGTGAGCAACTGGCACGAAACACTGTGACTCTCTTAGGGTAACCAATATCTCGTCACCAGTATAATCACATCTTCAAAGTCAAGAAACCGCTGGCAAGAGTAACGATGTTTCTCTTAAGATACACAACTAGTGGCGTATCGCTTCAGGCAGACTGGCCACAGTATCTCAAAATTTGTATTTGTGTGAGCAACTGGCAGAAAGCACTATGACTCTCTTAAGGTAGCCAATGCCTCGTCACCAACATAATCACATCACCAACTTCAAGAAACCGCTTGCAAAGGTAACGAAGCTTCTCATAAGATACACAGCTAGTGGGGTGTCACTTGAGGCAGACTGGCCAAAGTATCAAAAAAATGTGTATTTGGGTGAGCAACTAGCAGGAATCACTATGACACTCATAGGGTAGCCAATGCCTCGTCACCAGCATAATCACATCAGCAACTTCAAGAAACCCCTGGCAAAAGTTACAATGACTCTTAAGATACACAACTAGTGGCGTAGCTATCAGGCAGACTGGAATGAGTATCTAAAAAATGTGTATTTGGGTGAAGAACTGGCAGGAATCTCTATGACTCTCTTGAGGTAGCCAATGCCTCGTAACCAGCAGAATCAAATCAGCAACTTCTAGAAACCCCTGGCAAAAGTAACGATGTTTCTCTTAAGATACACAACTAGTGGCGTATCGCTTCAGGCAGACTGGGCACAGTATCTCAAAATGTGTATTTGGGTGAGCAACTGGCAGAAAGCACTATGACTCTCTTAAGGTAGCCAATGCCTCGTCACCAACATAATCACATCACCAACTTCAAGAAACCGCTTGCAAAGGTAACGAAGCTTCTCATAAGATACACAGCTAGTGGGGTGTCACTTGAGGCAGACTGGCCAAAGTATCAAAAAAATGTGTATTTGGGTGAGCAACTAGCAGGAATCACTATGACACTCATAGGGAAGCCAATGCCTCGTCACCAGCATAATCACATCAGCAACTTCAAGAAACCCCTGGCAAAAGTTACAATGACTCTTAAGATACACAACTAGTGGCGTAGCTATCAGGCAGACTGGAATGAGTATCTAAAAAATGTGTATTTGGGTGAAGAACTGGCAGGAATCTCTATGACTCTCTTGAGGTAGCCAATGCCTCGTCACCAGCAGAATCAAATCAGCAACTTCTAGAAACCCCTGGCAAAAGTAACGATGTTTCTCTTAAGATACACAACTAGTGGCGTATCGCTTCAGGCACACTGGAAACAGTATCTAAAAAATGTGTATTTGGGTGAGCAACTGGCACGAAACACTGTCACTCTCTTAGGGTAACCAATATCTCGTCACCAGTATAATCACATCTTCAAAGTCAAGAAACCGCTGGCAAGAGTAACGATGTTTCTCTTAAGATACACAACTAGTGGCGTATCGCTTCAGGCAGACTGGCCACAGTATCTCAAAATGTGTATTTGGGTGAGCAACTGGCAGAAAGCACTATGACTCTCTTAAGGTAGCCAATGCCTCGTCACCAACATAATCACATCACCAACTTCAAGAAACCGCTTGCAAAGGTAACGAAGCTTCTCATAAGATACACAGCTAGTGGGGTGTCACTTGAGGCAGACTGGCCAAAGTATCAAAAAAATGTGTATTTGGGTGAGCAACTAGCAGGAATCACTACGACACTCATAGGGTAGCCAATGCCTCGTCACCAGCATAATCACATCAGCAACTTCAAGAAACCCCTGGCAAAAGTTACAATGACTCTTAAGATACACAACTAGTGGCGTAGCTATCAGGCAGACTGGAAAGAGTATCTAAAAAATGTGTATTTGGGTGAAGAACTGGCAGGAATCTCTATGACTCTCTTGAGGTAGCCAATGCCTCGTAACCAGCAGAATCAAATCAGCAACTTCTAGAAACCCCTGGCAAAAGTAACGATGTTTCTCTTAAGATACACAACTAGTGGCGTATCGCTTCAGGCACACTGGAAACAGTATCTAAAAAATGTGTATTTGGGTGAGCAACTGGCACGAAACACTGTGACTCTCTTAGGGTAACCAATATCTCGTCACCAGTATAATCACATCTTCAAAGTCAAGAAACCGCTGGCAAGAGTAACGATGTTTCTCTTAAGATACACAACTAGTGGCGTATCGCTTCAGGCAGACTGGCCACAGTATCTCAAAATTTGTATTTGTGTGAGCAACTGGCAGAAAGCACTATGACTCTCTTAAGGTAGCCAATGCCTCGTCACCAACATAATCACATCACCAACTTCAAGAAACCGCTTGCAAAGGTAACGAAGCTTCTCATAAGATACACAGCTAGTGGGGTGTCACTTGAGGCAGACTGGCCAAAGTATCAAAAAAATGTGTATTTGGGTGAGCAACTAGCAGGAATCACTATGACACTCATAGGGTAGCCAATGCCTCGTCACCAGCATAATCACATCAGCAACTTCAAGAAACCCCTGGCAAAAGTTACAATGACTCTTAAGATACACAACTAGTGGCGTAGCTATCAGGCAGACTGGAATGAGTATCTAAAAAATGTGTATTTGGGTGAAGAACTGGCAGGAATCTCTATGACTCTCTTGAGGTAGCCAATGCCTCGTAACCAGCAGAATCAAATCAGCAACTTCTAGAAACCCCTGGCAAAAGTAACGATGTTTCTCTTAAGATACACAACTAGTGGCGTATCGCTTCAGGCAGACTGGCCACAGTATCTCAAAATGTGTATTTGGGTGAGCAACTGGCAGAAAGCACTATGACTCTCTTAAGGTAGCCAATGCCTCGTCACCAACATAATCACATCACCAACTTCAAGAAACCGCTTGCAAAGGTAACGAAGCTTCTCATAAGATACACAGCTAGTGGGGTGTCACTTGAGGCAGACTGGCCAAAGTATCAAAAAAATGTGTATTTGGGTGAGCAACTAGCAGGAATCACTATGACACTCATAGGGTAGCCAATGCCTCGTCACCAGCATAATCACATCAGCAACTTCAAGAAACCCCTGGCAAAAGTTACAATGACTCTTAAGATACACAACTAGTGGCGTAGCTATCAGGCAGACTGGAAAGAGTATCTAAAAAATGTGTATTTGGGTGAAGAACTGGCAGGAATCTCTATGACTCTCTTGAGGTAGCCAATGCCTCGTAACCAGCAGAATCAAATCAGCAACTTCTAGAAACCCCTGGCAAAAGTAACGATGTTTCTCTTAAGATACACAACTAGTGGCGTATCGCTTCAGGCACACTGGAAACAGTATCTAAAAAATGTGTATTTGGGTGAGCAACTGGCACGAAACACTGTGACTCTCTTAGGGTAACCAATATCTCGTCACCAGTATAATCACATCTTCAAAGTCAAGAAACCGCTGGCAAGAGTAACGATGTTTCTCTTAAGATACACAACTAGTGGCGTATCGCTTCAGGCAGACTGGCCACAGTATCTCAAAATTTGTATTTGTGTGAGCAACTGGCAGAAAGCACTATGACTCTCTTAAGGTAGCCAATGCCTCGTCACCAACATAATCACATCACCAACTTCAAGAAACCGCTTGCAAAGGTAACGAAGCTTCTCATATGATACACAGCTAGTGGGGTGTCACTTGAGGCAGACTGGCCAAAGTATCAAAAAAATGTGTATTTGGGTGAGCAACTAGCAGGAATCACTATGACACTCATAGGGTAGCCAATGCCTCGTCACCAGCATAATCACATCAGCAACTTCAAGAAACCCCTGGCAAAAGTTACAATGACTCTTAAGATACACAACTAGTGGCGTAGCTATCAGGCAGACTGGAATGAGTATCTAAAAAATGTGTATTTGGGTGAAGAACTGGCAGGAATCTCTATGACTCTCTTGAGGTAGCCAATGCCTCGTAACCAGCAGAATCAAATCAGCAACTTCTAGAAACCCCTGGCAAAAGTAACGATGTTTCTCTTAAGATACACAACTAGTGGCGTATCGCTTCAGGCACACTGGAAACAGTATCTAAAAAATGTGTATTTGGGTGAGCAACTGGCACGAAACACTGTGACTCTCTTAGGGTAACCAATATCTCGTCACCAGTATAATCACATCTTCAAAGTCAAGAAACCGCTGGCAAGAGTAACGATGTTTCTCTTAAGATACACAACTAGTGGCGTATCGCTTCAGGCAGACTGGCCACAGTATCTCAAAATTTGTATTTGTGTGAGCAACTGGCAGAAAGCACTATGACTCTCTTAAGGTAGCCAATGCCTCGTCACCAACATAATCACATCACCAACTTCAAGAAACCGCTTGCAAAGGTAACGAAGCTTCTCATAAGATACACAGCTAGTGGGGTGTCACTTGAGGCAGACTGGCCAAAGTATCAAAAAAATGTGTATTTGGGTGAGCAACTAGCAGGAATCACTATGACACCCATAGGGTAGCCAATGCCTCGTCACCAGCATAATCACATCAGCAACTTCAAGAAACCCCTGGCAAAAGTTACAATGACTCTTAAGATACACAACTAGTGGCGTAGCTATCAGGCAGACTGGAATGAGTATCTAAAAAATGTGTATTTGGGTGAAGAACTGGCAGGAATCTCTATGACTCTCTTGAGGTAGCCAATGCCTCGTCACCAGCAGAATCAAATCAGCAACTTCTAGAAACCCCTGGCAAAAGTAACGATGTTTCTCTTAAGATACACAACTAGTGGCGTATCGCTTCAGGCACACTGGAAACAGTATCTAAAAAATGTGTATTTGGGTGAGCAACTGGCACGAAACACTGTCACTCTCTTAGGGTAACCAATATCTCGTCACCAGTATAATCACATCTTCAAAGTCAAGAAACCGCTGGCAAGAGTAACGATGTTTCTCTTAAGATACACAACTAGTGGCGTATCGCTTCAGGCAGACTGGCCACAGTATCTCAAAATGTGTATTTGGGTGAGCAACTGGCAGAAAGCACTATGACTCTCTTAAGGTAGCCAATGCCTCGTCACCAACATAATCACATCACCAACTTCAAGAAACCGCTTGCAAAGGTAACGAAGCTTCTCATAAGATACACAGCTAGTGGGGTGTCACTTGAGGCAGACTGGCCAAAGTATCAAAAAAATGTGTATTTGGGTGAGCAACTAGCAGGAATCACTATGACACTCATAGGGTAGCCAATGCCTCGTCACCAGCATAATCACATCAGCAACTTCAAGAAACCCCTGGCAAAAGTTACAATGACTCTTAAGATACACAACTAGTGGCGTAGCTATCAGGCAGACTGGAAAGAGTATCTAAAAAATGTGTATTTGGGTGAAGAACTGGCAGGAATCTCTATGACTCTCTTGAGGTAGCCAATGCCTCGTAACCAGCAGAATCAAATCAGCAACTTCTAGAAACCCCTGGCAAAAGTAACGATGTTTCTCTTAAGATACACAACTAGTGGCGTATCGCTTCAGGCACACTGGAAACAGTATCTAAAAAATGTGTATTTGGGTGAGCAACTGGCACGAAACACTGTCACTCTCTTAGGGTAACCAATATCTCGTCACCAGTATAATCACATCTTCAAAGTCAAGAAACCGCTGGCAAGAGTAACGATGTTTCTCTTAAGATACACAACTAGTGGCGTATCGCTTCAGGCAGACTGGCCACAGTATCTCAAAATTTGTATTTGTGTGAGCAACTGGCAGAAAGCACTATGACTCTCTTAAGGTAGCCAATGCCTCGTCACCAACATAATCACATCACCAACTTCAAGAAACCGCTTGCAAAGGTAACGAAGCTTCTCATAAGATACACAGCTAGTGGGGTGTCACTTGAGGCAGACTGGCCAAAGTATCAAAAAAATGTGTATTTGGGTGAGCAACTAGCAGGAATCACTATGACACTCATAGGGTAGCCAATGCCTCGTCACCAGCATAATCACATCAGCAACTTCAAGAAACCCCTGGCAAAAGTTACAATGACTCTTAAGATACACAACTAGTGGCGTAGCTATCAGGCAGACTGGAATGAGTATCTAAAAAATGTGTATTTGGGTGAAGAACTGGCAGGAATCTCTATGACTCTCTTGAGGTAGCCAATGCCTCGTAACCAGCAGAATCAAATCAGCAACTTCTAGAAACCCCTGGCAAAAGTAACGATGTTTCTCTTAAGATACACAACTAGTGGCGTATCGCTTCAGGCACACTGGAAACAGTATCTAAAAAATGTGTATTTGGGTGAGCAACTGGCACGAAACACTGTGACTCTCTTAGGGTAACCAATATCTCGTCACCAGTATAATCACATCTTCAAAGTCAAGAAACCGCTGGCAAGAGTAACGATGTTTCTCTTAAGATACACAACTAGTGGCGTATCGCTTCAGGCAGACGCCACAGTATCTCAAAATTTGTATTTGTGTGAGCAACTGGCAGAAAGCACTATGACTCTCTTAAGGTAGCCAATGCCTCGTCACCAACATAATCACATCACCAACTTCAAGAAACCGCTTGCAAAGGTAACGAAGCTTCTCATAAGATACACAGCTAGTGGGGTGTCACTTGAGGCAGACTGGCCAAAGTATCAAAAAAATGTGTATTTGGGTGAGCAACTAGCAGGAATCACTATGACACCCATAGGGTAGCCAATGCCTCGTCACCAGCATAATCACATCAGCAACTTCAAGAAACCCCTGGCAAAAGTTACAATGACTCTTAAGATACACAACTAGTGGCGTAGCTATCAGGCAGACTGGAAAGAGTATCTAAAAAATGTGTATTTGGGTGAAGAACTGGCAGGAATCTCTATGACTCTCTTGAGGTAGCCAATGCCTCGTAACCAGCAGAATCAAATCAGCAACTTCTAGAAACCCCTGGCAAAAGTAACGATGTTTCTCTTAAGATACACAACTAGTGGCGTATCGCTTCAGGCACACTGGAAACAGTATCTAAAAAATGTGTATTTGGGTGAGCAACTGGCACGAAACACTGTCACTCTCTTAGGGTAACCAATATCTCGTCACCAGTATAATCACATCTTCAAAGTCAAGAAACCGCTGGCAAGAGTAACGATGTTTCTCTTAAGATACACAACTAGTGGCGTATCGCTTCAGGCAGACTGGCCACAGTATCTCAAAATTTGTATTAGTGTGAGCAACTGGCAGAAAGCACTATGACTCTCTTAAGGTAGCCAATGCCTCGTCACCAACATAATCACATCACCAACTTCAAGAAACCGCTTGCAAAGGTAACGAAGCTTCTCATAAGATACACAGCTAGTGGGGTGTCACTTGAGGCAGACTGGCCAAAGTATCAAAAAAATGTGTATTTGGGTGAGCAACTAGCAGGAATCACTATGACACCCATAGGGTAGCCAATGCCTCGTCACCAGCATAATCACATCAGCAACTTCAAGAAACCCCTGGCAAAAGTTACAATGACTCTTAAGATACACAACTAGTGGCGTAGCTATCAGGCAGACTGGAATGAGTATCTAAAAAATGTGTATTTGGGTGAAGATCTGGCAGGAATCTCTATGACTCTCTTGAGGTAGCCAATGCCTCGTCACCAGCAGAATCAAATCAGCAACTTCTAGAAACCCCTGGCAAAAGTAACGATGTTTCTCTTAAGATACACAACTAGTGGCGTATCGCTTCAGGCACACTGGAAACAGTATCTAAAAAATGTGTATTTGGGTGAGCAACTGGCACGAAACACTGTCACTCTCTTAGGGTAACCAATATCTCGTCACCAGTATAATCACATCTTCAAAGTCAAGAAACCGCTGGCAAGAGTAACGATGTTTCTCTTAAGATACACAACTAGTGGCGTATCGCTTCAGGCAGACTGGCCACAGTATCTCAAAATGTGTATTTGGGTGAGCAACTGGCAGAAAGCACTATGACTCTCTTAAGGTAGCCAATGCCTCGTCACCAACATAATCACATCACCAACTTCAAGAAACCGCTTGCAAAGGTAACGAAGCTTCTCATAAGATACACAGCTAGTGGGGTGTCACTTGAGGCAGACTGGCCAAAGTATCAAAAAAATGTGTATTTGGGTGAGCAACTAGCAGGAATCACTATGACACTCATAGGGTAGCCAATGCCTCGTCACCAGCATAATCACATCAGCAACTTCAAGAAACCCCTGGCAAAAGTTACAATGACTCTTAAGATACACAACTAGTGGCGTAGCTATCAGGCAGACTGGAAAGAGTATCTAAAAAATGTGTATTTGGGTGAAGAACTGGCAGGAATCTCTATGACTCTCTTGAGGTAGCCAATGCCTCGTAACCAGCAGAATCAAATCAGCAACTTCTAGAAACCCCTGGCAAAAGTAACGATGTTTCTCTTAAGATACACAACTAGTGGCGTATCGCTTCAGGCACACTGGAAACAGTATCTAAAAAATGTGTATTTGGGTGAGCAACTGGCACGAAACACTGTCACTCTCTTAGGGTAACCAATATCTCGTCACCAGTATAATCACATCTTCAAAGTCAAGAAACCGCTGGCAAGAGTAACGATGTTTCTCTTAAGATACACAACTAGTGGCGTATCGCTTCAGGCAGACTGGCCACAGTATCTCAAAATGTGTATTTGGGTGAGCAACTGGCAGAAAGCACTATGACTCTCTTAAGGTAGCCAATGCCTCGTCACCAACATAATCACATCACCAACTTCAAGAAACCGCTTGCAAAGGTAACGAAGCTTCTCATAAGATACACAGCTAGTGGGGTGTCACTTGAGGCAGACTGGCCAAAGTATCAAAAAAATGTGTATTTGGGTGAGCAACTAGCAGGAATCACTATGACACTCATAGGGTAGCCAATGCCTCGTCACCAGCATAATCACATCAGCAACTTCAAGAAACCCCTGGCAAAAGTTACAATGACTCTTAAGATACACAACTAGTGGCGTAGCTATCAGGCAGACTGGAAAGAGTATCTAAAAAATGTGTATTTGGGTGAAGAACTGGCAGGAATCTCTATGACTCTCTTGAGGTAGCCAATGCCTCGTAACCAGCAGAATCAAATCAGCAACTTCTAGAAACCCCTGGCAAAAGTAACGATGTTTCTCTTAAGATACACAACTAGTGGCGTATCGCTTCAGGCACACTGGAAACAGTATCTAAAAAATGTGTATTTGGGTGAGCAACTGGCACGAAACACTGTCACTCTCTTAGGGTAACCAATATCTCGTCACCAGTATAATCACATCTTCAAAGTCAAGAAACCGCTGGCAAGAGTAACGATGTTTCTCTTAAGATACACAACTAGTGGCGTATCGCTTCAGGCAGACTGGCCACAGTATCTCAAAATTTGTATTAGTGTGAGCAACTGGCAGAAAGCACTATGACTCTCTTAAGGTAGCCAATGCCTCGTCACCAACATAATCACATCACCAACTTCAAGAAACCGCTTGCAAAGGTAACGAAGCTTCTCATAAGATACACAGCTAGTGGGGTGTCACTTGAGGCAGACTGGCCAAAGTATCAAAAAAATGTGTATTTGGGTGAGCAACTAGCAGGAATCACTATGACACTCATAGGGTAGCCAATGCCTCGTCACCAGCATAATCACATCAGCAACTTCAAGAAACCCCTGGCAAAAGTTACAATGACTCTTAAGATACACAACTAGTGGCGTAGCTATCAGGCAGACTGGAATGAGTATCTAAAAAATGTGTATTTGGGTGAAGAACTGGCAGGAATCTCTATGACTCTCTTGAGGTAGCCAATGCCTCGTCACCAGCAGAATCAAATCAGCAACTTCTAGAAACCCCTGGCAAAAGTAACGATGTTTCTCTTAAGATACACAACTAGTGGCGTATCGCTTCAGGCACACTGGAAACAGTATCTAAAAAATGTGTATTTGGGTGAGCAACTGGCACGAAACACTGTCACTCTCTTAGGGTAACCAATATCTCGTCACCAGTATAATCACATCTTCAAAGTCAAGAAACCGCTGGCAAGAGTAACGATGTTTCTCTTAAGATACACAACTAGTGGCGTATCGCTTCAGGCAGACTGGCCACAGTATCTCAAAATGTGTATTTGGGTGAGCAACTGGCAGAAAGCACTATGACTCTCTTAAGGTAGCCAATGCCTCGTCACCAACATAATCACATCACCAACTTCAAGAAACCGCTTGCAAAGGTAACGAAGCTTCTCATAAGATACACAGCTAGTGGGGTGTCACTTGAGGCAGACTGGCCAAAGTATCAAAAAAATGTGTATTTGGGTGAGCAACTAGCAGGAATCACTATGACACTCATAGGGTAGCCAATGCCTCGTCACCAGCATAATCACATCAGCAACTTCAAGAAACCCCTGGCAAAAGTTACAATGACTCTTAAGATACACAACTAGTGGCGTAGCTATCAGGCAGACTGGAAAGAGTATCTAAAAAATGTGTATTTGGGTGAAGAACTGGCAGGAATCTCTATGACTCTCTTGAGGTAGCCAATGCCTCGTAACCAGCAGAATCAAATCAGCAACTTCTAGAAACCCCTGGCAAAAGTAACGATGTTTCTCTTAAGATACACAACTAGTGGCGTATCGCTTCAGGCACACTGGAAACAGTATCTAAAAAATGTGTATTTGGGTGAGCAACTGGCACGAAACACTGTGACTCTCTTAGGGTAACCAATATCTCGTCACCAGTATAATCACATCTTCAAAGTCAAGAAACCGCTGGCAAGAGTAACGATGTTTCTCTTAAGATACACAACTAGTGGCGTATCGCTTCAGGCAGACTGGCCACAGTATCTCAAAATTTGTATTTGTGTGAGCAACTGGCAGAAAGCACTATGACTCTCTTAAGGTAGCCAATGCCTCGTCACCAACATAATCACATCACCAACTTCAAGAAACCGCTTGCAAAGGTAACGAAGCTTCTCATAAGATACACAGCTAGTGGGGTGTCACTTGAGGCAGACTGGCCAAAGTATCAAAAAAATGTGTATTTGGGTGAGCAACTAGCAGGAATCACTATGACACCCATAGGGTAGCCAATGCCTCGTCACCAGCATAATCACATCAGCAACTTCAAGAAACCCCTGGCAAAAGTTACAATGACTCTTAAGATACACAACTAGTGGCGTAGCTATCAGGCAGACTGGAATGAGTATCTAAAAAATGTGTATTTGGGTGAAGAACTGGCAGGAATCTCTATGACTCTCTTGAGGTAGCCAATGCCTCGTCACCAGCAGAATCAAATCAGCAACTTCTAGAAACCCCTGGCAAAAGTAACGATGTTTCTCTTAAGATACACAACTAGTGGCGTATCGCTTCAGGCACACTGGAAACAGTATCTAAAAAATGTGTATTTGGGTGAGCAACTGGCACGAAACACTGTGACTCTCTTAGGGTAACCAATATCTCGTCACCAGTATAATCACATCTTCAAAGTCAAGAAACCGCTGGCAAGAGTAACGATGTTTCTCTTAAGATACACAACTAGTGGCGTATCGCTTCAGGCAGACTGGCCACAGTATCTCAAAATGTGTATTTGGGTGAGCAACTGGCAGAAAGCACTATGACTCTCTTAAGGTAGCCAATGCCTCGTCACCAACATAATCACATCACCAACTTCAAGAAACCGCTTGCAAAGGTAACGAAGCTTCTCATAAGATACACAGCTAGTGGGGTGTCACTTGAGGCAGACTGGCCAAAGTATCAAAAAAATGTGTATTTGGGTGAGCAACTAGCAGGAATCACTATGACACTCATAGGGTAGCCAATGCCTCGTCACCAGCATAATCACATCAGCAACTTCAAGGAACCCCTGGCAAAAGTTACAATGACTCTTAAGATACACAACTAGTGGCGTAGCTATCAGGCAGACTGGAATGAGTATCTAAAAAATGTGTATTTGGGTGAAGAACTGGCAGGAATCTCTATGACTCTCTTGAGGTAGCCAATGCCTCGTCACCAGCAGAATCAAATCAGCAACTTCTAGAAACCCCTGGCAAAAGTAACGATGTTTCTCTTAAGATACACAACTAGTGGCGTATCGCTTCAGGCACACTGGAAACAGTATCTAAAAAATGTGTATTTGGGTGAGCAACTGGCACGAAACACTGTCACTCTCTTAGGGTAACCAATATCTCGTCACCAGTATAATCACATCTTCAAAGTCAAGAAACCGCTGGCAAGAGTAACGATGTTTCTCTTAAGATACACAACTAGTGGCGTATCGCTTCAGGCAGACTGGCCACAGTATCTCAAAATGTGTATTTGGGTGAGCAACTGGCAGAAAGCACTATGACTCTCTTAAGGTAGCCAATGCCTCGTCACCAACATAATCACATCACCAACTTCAAGAAACCGCTTGCAAAGGTAACGAAGCTTCTCATAAGATACACAGCTAGTGGGGTGTCACTTGAGGCAGACTGGCCAAAGTATCAAAAAAATGTGTATTTGGGTGAGCAACTAGCAGGAATCACTATGACACTCATAGGGTAGCCAATGCCTCGTCACCAGCATAATCACATCAGCAACTTCAAGAAACCCCTGGCAAAAGTTACAATGACTCTTAAGATACACAACTAGTGGCGTAGCTATCAGGCAGACTGGAAAGAGTATCTAAAAAATGTGTATTTGGGTGAAGAACTGGCAGGAATCTCTATGACTCTCTTGAGGTAGCCAATGCCTCGTAACCAGCAGAATCAAATCAGCAACTTCTAGAAACCCCTGGCAAAAGTAACGATGTTTCTCTTAAGATACACAACTAGTGGCGTATCGCTTCAGGCACACTGGAAACAGTATCTAAAAAATGTGTATTTGGGTGAGCAACTGGCACGAAACACTGTGACTCTCTTAGGGTAACCAATATCTCGTCACCAGTATAATCACATCTTCAAAGTCAAGAAACCGCTGGCAAGAGTAACGATGTTTCTCTTAAGATACACAACTAGTGGCGTATCGCTTCAGGCAGACTGGCCACAGTATCTCAAAATTTGTATTTGTGTGAGCAACTGGCAGAAAGCACTATGACTCTCTTAAGGTAGCCAATGCCTCGTCACCAACATAATCACATCACCAACTTCAAGAAACCGCTTGCAAAGGTAACGAAGCTTCTCATAAGATACACAGCTAGTGGGGTGTCACTTGAGGCAGACTGGCCAAAGTATCAAAAAAATGTGTATTTGGGTGAGCAACTAGCAGGAATCACTATGACACTCATAGGGTAGCCAATGCCTCGTCACCAGCATAATCACATCAGCAACTTCAAGAAACCCCTGGCAAAAGTTACAATGACTCTTAAGATACACAACTAGTGGCGTAGCTATCAGGCAGACTGGAATGAGTATCTAAAAAATGTGTATTTGGGTGAAGAACTGGCAGGAATCTCTATGACTCTCTTGAGGTAGCCAATGCCTCGTAACCAGCAGAATCAAATCAGCAACTTCTAGAAACCCCTGGCAAAAGTAACGATGTTTCTCTTAAGATACACAACTAGTGGCGTATCGCTTCAGGCAGACTGGCCACAGTATCTCAAAATGTGTATTTGGGTGAGCAACTGGCAGAAAGCACTATGACTCTCTTAAGGTAGCCAATGCCTCGTCACCAACATAATCACATCACCAACTTCAAGAAACCGCTTGCAAAGGTAACGAAGCTTCTCATAAGATACACAGCTAGTGGGGTGTCACTTGAGGCAGACTGGCCAAAGTATCAAAAAAATGTGTATTTGGGTGAGCAACTAGCAGGAATCACTATGACACTCATAGGGTAGCCAATGCCTCGTCACCAGCATAATCACATCAGCAACTTCAAGAAACCCCTGGCAAAAGTTACAATGACTCTTAAGATACACAACTAGTGGCGTAGCTATCAGGCAGACTGGAATGAGTATCTAAAAAATGTGTATTTGGGTGAAGAACTGGCAGGAATCTCTATGACTCTCTTGAGGTAGCCAATGCCTCGTAACCAGCAGAATCAAATCAGCAACTTCTAGAAACCCCTGGCAAAAGTAACGATGTTTCTCTTAAGATACACAACTAGTGGCGTATCGCTTCAGGCACACTGGAAACAGTATCTAAAAAATGTGTATTTGGGTGAGCAACTGGCACGAAACACTGTGACTCTCTTAGGGTAACCAATATCTCGTCACCAGTATAATCACATCTTCAAAGTCAAGAAACCGCTGGCAAGAGTAACGATGTTTCTCTTAAGATACACAACTAGTGGCGTATCGCTTCAGGCAGACTGGCCACAGTATCTCAAAATGTGTATTTGGGTGAGCAACTGGCAGAAAGCACTATGACTCTCTTAAGGTAGCCAATGCCTCGTCACCAACATAATCACATCACCAACTTCAAGAAACCGCTTGCAAAGGTAACGAAGCTTCTCATAAGATACACAGCTAGTGGGGTGTCACTTGAGGCAGACTGGCCAAAGTATCAAAAAAATGTGTATTTGGGTGAGCAACTAGCAGGAATCACTATGACACTCATAGGGTAGCCAATGCCTCGTCACCAGCATAATCACATCAGCAACTTCAAGAAACCCCTGGCAAAAGTTACAATGACTCTTAAGATACACAACTAGTGGCGTAGCTATCAGGCAGACTGGAAAGAGTATCTAAAAAATGTGTATTTGGGTGAAGAACTGGCAGGAATCTCTATGACTCTCTTGAGGTAGCCAATGCCTCGTAACCAGCAGAATCAAATCAGCAACTTCTAGAAACCCCTGGCAAAAGTAACGATGTTTCTCTTAAGATACACAACTAGTGGCGTATCGCTTCAGGCACACTGGAAACAGTATCTAAAAAATGTGTATTTGGGTGAGCAACTGGCACGAAACACTGTGACTCTCTTAGGGTAACCAATATCTCGTCACCAGTATAATCACATCTTCAAAGTCAAGAAACCGCTGGCAAGAGTAACGATGTTTCTCTTAAGATACACAACTAGTGGCGTATCGCTTCAGGCAGACTGGCCACAGTATCTCAAAATTTGTATTTGTGTGAGCAACTGGCAGAAAGCACTATGACTCTCTTAAGGTAGCCAATGCCTCGTCACCAACATAATCACATCACCAACTTCAAGAAACCGCTTGCAAAGGTAACGAAGCTTCTCATAAGATACACAGCTAGTGGGGTGTCACTTGAGGCAGACTGGCCAAAGTATCAAAAAAATGTGTATTTGGGTGAGCAACTAGCAGGAATCACTATGACACTCATAGGGTAGCCAATGCCTCGTCACCAGCATAATCACATCAGCAACTTCAAGAAACCCCTGGCAAAAGTTACAATGACTCTTAAGATACACAACTAGTGGCGTAGCTATCAGGCAGACTGGAATGAGTATCTAAAAAATGTGTATTTGGGTGAAGAACTGGCAGGAATCTCTATGACTCTCTTGAGGTAGCCAATGCCTCGTAACCAGCAGAATCAAATCAGCAACTTCTAGAAACCCCTGGCAAAAGTAACGATGTTTCTCTTAAGATACACAACTAGTGGCGTATCGCTTCAGGCAGACTGGCTACAGTATCTCAAAATGTGTATTTGGGTGAGCAACTGGCAGAAAGCACTATGACTCTCTTAAGGTAGCCAATGCCTCGTCACCAACATAATCACATCACCAACTTCAAGAAACCGCTTGCAAAGGTAACGAAGCTTCTCATAAGATACACAGCTAGTGGGGTGTCACTTGAGGCAGACTGGCCAAAGTATCAAAAAAATGTGTATTTGGGTGAGCAACTAGCAGGAATCACTATGACACTCATAGGGTAGCCAATGCCTCGTCACCAGCATAATCACATCAGCAACTTCAAGGAACCCCTGGCAAAAGTTACAATGACTCTTAAGATACACAACTAGTGGCGTAGCTATCAGGCAGACTGGAATGAGTATCTAAAAAATGTGTATTTGGGTGAAGAACTGGCAGGAATCTCTATGACTCTCTTGAGGTAGCCAATGCCTCGTCACCAGCAGAATCAAATCAGCAACTTCTAGAAACCCCTGGCAAAAGTAACGATGTTTCTCTTAAGATACACAACTAGTGGCGTATCGCTTCAGGCACACTGGAAACAGTATCTAAAAAATGTGTATTTGCGTGAGCAACTGGCACGAAACACTGTGACTCTCTTAGGGTAACCAATATCTCGTCACCAGTATAATCACATCTTCAAAGTCAAGAAACCGCTGGCAAGAGTAACGATGTTTCTCTTAAGATACACAACTAGTGGCGTATCGCTTCAGGCAGACTGGCCACAGTATCTCAAAATGTGTATTTGGGTGAGCAACTGGCAGAAAGCACTATGACTCTCTTAAGGTAGCCAATGCCTCGTCACCAACATAATCACATCACCAACTTCAAGAAACCGCTTGCAAAGGTAACGAAGCTTCTCATAAGATACACAGCTAGTGGGGTGTCACTTGAGGCAGACTGGCCAAAGTATCAAAAAAATGTGTATTAGGGTGAGCAACTAGCAGGAATCACTATGACACTCATAGGGTAGCCAATGCCTCGTCACCAGCATAATCACATCAGCAACTTCAAGAAACCCCTGGCAAAAGTTACAATGACTCTTAAGATACACAACTAGTGGCGTAGCTATCAGGCAGACTGGAAAGAGTATCTAAAAAATGTGTATTTGGGTGAAGAACTGGCAGGAATCTCTATGACTCTCTTGAGGTAGCCAATGCCTCGTAACCAGCAGAATCAAATCAGCAACTTCTAGAAACCCCTGGCAAAAGTAACGATGTTTCTCTTAAGATACACAACTAGTGGCGTATCGCTTCAGGCACACTGGAAACAGTATCTAAAAAATGTGTATTTGGGTGAGCAACTGGCACGAAACACTGTGACTCTCTTAGGGTAACCAATATCTCGTCACCAGTATAATCACATCTTCAAAGTCAAGAAACCGCTGGCAAGAGTAACGATGTTTCTCTTAAGATACACAACTAGTGGCGTATCGCTTCAGGCAGACTGGCCACAGTATCTCAAAATTTGTATTTGTGTGAGCAACTGGCAGAAAGCACTATGACTCTCTTAAGGTAGCCAATGCCTCGTCACCAACATAATCACATCACCAACTTCAAGAAACCGCTTGCAAAGGTAACGAAGCTTCTCATAAGATACACAGCTAGTGGGGTGTCACTTGAGGCAGACTGGCCAAAGTATCAAAAAAATGTGTATTTGGGTGAGCAACTAGCAGGAATCACTATGACACTCATAGGGTAGCCAATGCCTCGTCACCAGCATAATCACATCAGCAACTTCAAGAAACCCCTGGCAAAAGTTACAATGACTCTTAAGATACACAACTAGTGGCGTAGCTATCAGGCAGACTGGAATGAGTATCTAAAAAATGTGTATTTGGGTGAAGAACTGGCAGGAATCTCTATGACTCTCTTGAGGTAGCCAATGCCTCGTAACCAGCAGAATCAAATCAGCAACTTCTAGAAACCCCTGGCAAAAGTAACGATGTTTCTCTTAAGATACACAACTAGTGGCGTATCGCTTCAGGCAGACTGGCTACAGTATCTCAAAATGTGTATTTGGGTGAGCAACTGGCAGAAAGCACTATGACTCTCTTAAGGTAGCCAATGCCTCGTCACCAACATAATCACATCACCAACTTCAAGAAACCGCTTGCAAAGGTAACGAAGCTTCTCATAAGATACACAGCTAGTGGGGTGTCACTTGAGGCAGACTGGCCAAAGTATCAAAAAAATGTGTATTTGGGTGAGCAACTAGCAGGAATCACTATGACACTCATAGGGTAGCCAATGCCTCGTCACCAGCATAATCACATCAGCAACTTCAAGGAACCCCTGGCAAAAGTTACAATGACTCTTAAGATACACAACTAGTGGCGTAGCTATCAGGCAGACTGGAATGAGTATCTAAAAAATGTGTATTTGGGTGAAGAACTGGCAGGAATCTCTATGACTCTCTTGAGGTAGCCAATGCCTCGTCACCAGCAGAATCAAATCAGCAACTTCTAGAAACCCCTGGCAAAAGTAACGATGTTTCTCTTAAGATACACAACTAGTGGCGTATCGCTTCAGGCACACTGGAAACAGTATCTAAAAAATGTGTATTTGCGTGAGCAACTGGCACGAAACACTGTGACTCTCTTAGGGTAACCAATATCTCGTCACCAGTATAATCACATCTTCAAAGTCAAGAAACCGCTGGCAAGAGTAACGATGTTTCTCTTAAGATACACAACTAGTGGCGTATCGCTTCAGGCAGACTGGCCACAGTATCTCAAAATGTGTATTTGGGTGAGCAACTGGCAGAAAGCACTATGACTCTCTTAAGGTAGCCAATGCCTCGTCACCAACATAATCACATCACCAACTTCAAGAAACCGCTTGCAAAGGTAACGAAGCTTCTCATAAGATACACAGCTAGTGGGGTGTCACTTGAGGCAGACTGGCCAAAGTATCAAAAAAATGTGTATTTGGGTGAGCAACTAGCAGGAATCACTATGACACTCATAGGGTAGCCAATGCCTCGTCACCAGCATAATCACATCAGCAACTTCAAGAAACCCCTGGCAAAAGTTACAATGACTCTTAAGATACACAACTAGTGGCGTAGCTATCAGGCAGACTGGAAAGAGTATCTAAAAAATGTGTATTTGGGTGAAGAACTGGCAGGAATCTCTATGACTCTCTTGAGGTAGCCAATGCCTCGTAACCAGCAGAATCAAATCAGCAACTTCTAGAAACCCCTGGCAAAAGTAACGATGTTTCTCTTAAGATACACAACTAGTGGCGTATCGCTTCAGGCACACTGGAAACAGTATCTAAAAAATGTGTATTTGGGTGAGCAACTGGCACGAAACACTGTGACTCTCTTAGGGTAACCAATATCTCGTCACCAGTATAATCACATCTTCAAAGTCAAGAAACCGCTGGCAAGAGTAACGATGTTTCTCTTAAGATACACAACTAGTGGCGTATCGCTTCAGGCAGACTGGCCACAGTATCTCAAAATTTGTATTTGTGTGAGCAACTGGCAGAAAGCACTATGACTCTCTTAAGGTAGCCAATGCCTCGTCACCAACATAATCACATCACCAACTTCAAGAAACCGCTTGCAAAGGTAACGAAGCTTCTCATAAGATACACAGCTAGTGGGGTGTCACTTGAGGCAGACTGGCCAAAGTATCAAAAAAATGTGTATTTGGGTGAGCAACTAGCAGGAATCACTATGACACTCATAGGGTAGCCAATGCCTCGTCACCAGCATAATCACATCAGCAACTTCAAGAAACCCCTGGCAAAAGTTACAATGACTCTTAAGATACACAACTAGTGGCGTAGCTATCAGGCGGACTGGAATGAGTATCTAAAAAATGTGTATTTGGGTGAAGAACTGGCAGGAATCTCTATGACTCTCTTGAGGTAGCCAATGCCTCGTAACCAGCAGAATCAAATCAGCAACTTCTAGAAACCCCTGGCAAAAGTAACGATGTTTCTCTTAAGATACACAACTAGTGGCGTATCGCTTCAGGCAGACTGGCCACAGTATCTCAAAATGTGTATTTGGGTGAGCAACTGGCAGAAAGCACTATGACTCTCTTAAGGTAGCCAATGCCTCGTCACCAACATAATCACATCACCAACTTCAAGAAACCGCTTGCAAAGGTAACGAAGCTTCTCATAAGATACACAGCTAGTGGGGTGTCACTTGAGGCAGACTGGCCAAAGTATCAAAAAAATGTGTATTTGGGTGAGCAACTAGCAGGAATCACTATGACACTCATAGGGTAGCCAATGCCTCGTCACCAGCATAATCACATCAGCAACTTCAAGGAACCCCTGGCAAAAGTTACAATGACTCTTAAGATACACAACTAGTGGCGTAGCTATCAGGCAGACTGGAATGAGTATCTAAAAAATGTGTATTTGGGTGAAGAACTGGCAGGAATCTCTATGACTCTCTTGAGGTAGCCAATGCCTCGTCACCAGCAGAATCAAATCAGCAACTTCTAGAAACCCCTGGCAAAAGTAACGATGTTTCTCTTAAGATACACAACTAGTGGCGTATCGCTTCAGGCACACTGGAAACAGTATCTAAAAAATGTGTATTTGGGTGAGCAACTGGCACGAAACACTGTCACTCTCTTAGGGTAACCAATATCTCGTCACCAGTATAATCACATCTTCAAAGTCAAGAAACCGCTGGCAAGAGTAACGATGTTTCTCTTAAGATACACAACTAGTGGCGTATCGCTTCAGGCAGACTGGCCACAGTATCTCAAAATGTGTATTTGGTTGAGCAACTGGCAGAAAGCACTATGACTCTCTTAAGGTAGCCAATGCCTCGTCACCAACATAATCACATCACCAACTTCAAGAAACCGCTTGCAAAGGTAACGAAGCTTCTCATAAGATACACAGCTAGTGGGGTGTCACTTGAGGCAGACTGGCCAAAGTATCAAAAAAATGTGTATTTGGGTGAGCAACTAGCAGGAATCACTATGACACTCATAGAGTAGCCAATGCCTCGTCACCAGCATAATCACATCAGCAACTTCAAGAAACCCCTGGCAAAAGTTACAATGACTCTTAAGATACACAACTAGTGGCGTAGCTATCAGGCAGACTGGAAAGAGTATCTAAAAAATGTGTATTTGGGTGAAGAACTGGCAGGAATCTCTATGACTCTCTTGAGGTAGCCAATGCCTCGTAACCAGCAGAATCAAATCAGCAACTTCTAGAAACCCCTGGCAAAAGTAACGATGTTTCTCTTAAGATACACAACTAGTGGCGTATCGCTTCAGGCACACTGGAAACAGTATCTAAAAAATGTGTATTTGGGTGAGCAACTGGCACGAAACACTGTGACTCTCTTAGGGTAACCAATATCTCGTCACCAGTATAATCACATCTTCAAAGTCAAGAAACCGCTGGCAAGAGTAACGATGTTTCTCTTAAGATACACAACTAGTGGCGTATCGCTTCAGGCAGACTGGCCACAGTATCTCAAAATTTGTATTTGTGTGAGCAACTGGCAGAAAGCACTATGACTCTCTTAAGGTAGCCAATGCCTCGTCACCAACATAATCACATCACCAACTTCAAGAAACCGCTTGCAAAGGTAACGAAGCTTCTCATAAGATACACAGCTAGTGGGGTGTCACTTGAGGCAGACTGGCCAAAGTATCAAAAAAATGTGTATTTGGGTGAGCAACTAGCAGGAATCACTATGACACTCATAGGGTAGCCAATGCCTCGTCACCAGCATAATCACATCAGCAACTTCAAGAAACCCCTGGCAAAAGTTACAATGACTCTTAAGATACACAACTAGTGGCGTAGCTATCAGGCAGACTGGAATGAGTATCTAAAAAATGTGTATTTGGGTGAAGAACTGGCAGGAATCTCTATGACTCTCTTGAGGTAGCCAATGCCTCGTAACCAGCAGAATCAAATCAGCAACTTCTAGAAACCCCTGGCAAAAGTAACGATGTTTCTCTTAAGATACACAACTAGTGGCGTATCGCTTCAGGCAGACTGGCCACAGTATCTCAAAATGTGTATTTGGGTGAGCAACTGGCAGAAAGCACTATGACTCTCTTAAGGTAGCCAATGCCTCGTCACCAACATAATCACATCACCAACTTCAAGAAACCGCTTGCAAAGGTAACGAAGCTTCTCATAAGATACACAGCTAGTGGGGTGTCACTTGAGGCAGACTGGCCAAAGTATCAAAAAAATGTGTATTTGGGTGAGCAACTAGCAGGAATCACTATGACACTCATAGGGTAGCCAATGCCTCGTCACCAGCATAATCACATCAGCAACTTCAAGAAACCCCTGGCAAAAGTTACAATGACTCTTAAGATACACAACTAGTGGCGTAGCTATCAGGCAGACTGGAAAGAGTATCTAAAAAATGTGTATTTGGGTGAAGAACTGGCAGGAATCTCTATGACTCTCTTGAGGTAGCCAATGCCTCGTAACCAGCAGAATCAAATCAGCAACTTCTAGAAACCCCTGGCAAAAGTAACGATGTTTCTCTTAAGATACACAACTAGTGGCGTATCGCTTCAGGCACACTGGAAACAGTATCTAAAAAATGTGTATTTGGGTGAGCAACTGGCACGAAACACTGTGACTCTCTTAGGGTAACCAATATCTCGTCACCAGTATAATCACATCTTCAAAGTCAAGAAACCGCTGGCAAGAGTAACGATGTTTCTCTTAAGATACACAACTAGTGGCGTATCGCTTCAGGCAGACTGGCCACAGTATCTCAAAATTTGTATTTGTGTGAGCAACTGGAAGAAAGCACTATGACTCTCTTAAGGTAGCCAATGCCTCGTCACCAACATAATCACATCACCAACTTCAAGAAACCGCTTGCAAAGGTAACGAAGCTTCTCATAAGATACACAGCTAGTGGGGTGTCACTTGAGGCAGACTGGCCAAAGTATCAAAAAAATGTGTATTTGGGTGAGCAACTAGCAGGAATCACTATGACACTCATAGGGTAGCCAATGCCTCGTCACCAGCATAATCACATCAGCAACTTCAAGAAACCCCTGGCAAAAGTTACAATGACTCTTAAGATACACAACTAGTGGCGTAGCTATCAGGCAGACTGGAATGAGTATCTAAAAAATGTGTATTTGGGTGAAGAACTGGCAGGAATCTCTATGACTCTCTTGAGGTAGCCAATGCCTCGTAACCAGCAGAATCAAATCAGCAACTTCTAGAAACCCCTGGCAAAAGTAACGATGTTTCTCTTAAGATACACAACTAGTGGCGTATCGCTTCAGGCACACTGGAAACAGTATCTAAAAAATGTGTATTTGGGTGAGCAACTGGCACGAAACACTGTGACTCTCTTAGGGTAACCAATATCTCGTCACCAGTATAATCACATCTTCAAAGTCAAGAAACCGCTGGCAAGAGTAACGATGTTTCTCTTAAGATACACAACTAGTGGCGTATCGCTTCAGGCAGACTGGCCACAGTATCTCAAAATTTGTATTTGTGTGAGCAACTGGCAGAAAGCACTATGACTCTCTTAAGGTAGCCAATGCCTCGTCACCAACATAATCACATCACCAACTTCAAGAAACCGCTTGCAAAGGTAACGAAGCTTCTCATAGGATACACAGCTAGTGGGGTGTCACTTGAGGCAGACTGGCCAAAGTATCAAAAAAATGTGTATTTGGGTGAGCAACTAGCAGGAATCACTATGACACCCATAGGGTAGCCAATGCCTCGTCACCAGCATAATCACATCAGCAACTTCAAGAAACCCCTGGCAAAAGTTACAATGACTCTTAAGATACACAACTAGTGGCGTAGCTATCAGGCAGACTGGAATGAGTATCTAAAAAATGTGTATTTGGGTGAAGAACTGGCAGGAATCTCTATGACTCTCTTGAGGTAGCCAATGCCTCGTCACCAGCAGAATCAAATCAGCAACTTCTAGAAACCCCTGGCAAAAGTAACGATGTTTCTCTTAAGATACACAACTAGTGGCGTATCGCTTCAGGCACACTGGAAACAGTATCTAAAAAATGTGTATTTGGGTGAGCAACTGGCACGAAACACTGTGACTCTCTTAGGGTAACCAATATCTCGTCACCAGTATAATCACATCTTCAAAGTCAAGAACCCGCTGGCAAGAGTAACGATGTTTCTCTTAAGATACACAACTAGTGGCGTATCGCTTCAGGCAGACTGGCCACAGTATCTCAAAATTTGTATTTGTGTGAGCAACTGGCAGAAAGCACTATGACTCTCTTAAGGTAGCCAATGCCTCATCACCAACATAATCACATCACCAACTTCAAGAAACCGCTTGCAAAGGTAACGAAGCTTCTCATAAGATACACAGCTAGTGGGGTGTCACTTGAGGCAGACTGGCCAAAGTATCAAAAAAATGTGTATTTGGGTGAGCAACTAGCAGGAATCACTATGACACTCATAGGGTAGCCAATGCCTCGTCACCAGCATAATCACATCAGCAACTTCAAGAAACCCCTGGCAAAAGTTACAATGACTCTTAAGATACACAACTAGTGGCGTAGCTATCAGGCAGACTGGAATGAGTATCTAAAAAATGTGTATTTGGGTGAAGAACTGGCAGGAATCTCTATGACTCTCTTGAGGTAGCCAATGCCTCGTCACCAGCAGAATCAAATCAGCAACTTCTAGAAACCCCTGGCAAAAGTAACGATGTTTCTCTTAAGATACACAACTAGTGGCGTATCGCTTCAGGCACACTGGAAACAGTATCTAAAAAATGTGTATTTGGGTGAGCAACTGGCACGAAACACTGTGACTCTCTTAGGGTAACCAATATCTCGTCACCAGTATAATCACATCTTCAAAGTCAAGAAACCGCTGGCAAGAGTAACGATGTTTCTCTTAAGATACACAACTAGTGGCGTATCGCTTCAGGCAGACTGGCCACAGTATCTCAAAATTTGTATTAGTGTGAGCAACTGGCAGAAAGCACTATGACTCTCTTAAGGTAGCCAATGCCTCATCACCAACATAATCACATCACCAACTTCAAGAAACCGCTTGCAAAGGTAACGAAGCTTCTCATAAGATACACAGCTAGTGGGGTGTCACTTGAGGCAGACTGGCCAAAGAATCAAAAAAATGTGTATTTGGGTGAGCAACTAGCAGGAATCACTATGACACTCATAGGGTAGCCAATGCCTCGTCACCAGCATAATCACATCAGCAACTTCAAGAAACCCCTGGCAAAAGTTACAATGACTCTTAAGATACACAACTAGTTACGTAGCTATCAGGCAGACTGGAATGAGTATCTAAAAAATGTGTATTTGGGTGAAGAACTGGCAGGAATCTCTATGACTCTCTTGAGGTAGCCAATGCCTCGTCACCAGCAGAATCAAATCAGCAACTTCTAGAAACCCCTGGCAAAAGTAACGATGTTTCTCTTAAGATACACAACTAGTGGCGTATCGCTTCAGGCACACTGGAAACAGTATCTAAAAAATGTGTATTTGGGTGAGCAACTGGCACGAAACACTGTCACTCTCTTAGGGTAACCAATATCTCGTCACCAGTATAATCACATCTTCAAAGTCAAGAAACCGCTGGCAAGAGTAACGATGTTTCTCTTAAGATACACAACTAGTGGCGTATCGCTTCAGGCAGACTGGCCACAGTATCTCAAAATGTGTATTTGGGTGAGCAACTGGCAGAAAGCACTATGACTCTCTTAAGGTAGCCAATGCCTCGTCACCAACATAATCACATCACCAACTTCAAGAAACCGCTTGCAAAGGTAACGAAGCTTCTCATAAGATACACAGCTAGTGGGGTGTCACTTGAGGCAGACTGGCCAAAGTATCAAAAAAATGTGTATTTGGGTGAGCAACTAGCAGGAATCACTATGACACTCATAGGGTAGCCAATGCCTCGTCACCAGCATAATCACATCAGCAACTTCAAGAAACCCCTGGCAAAAGTTACAATGACTCTTAAGATACACAACTAGTGGCGTAGCTATCAGGCAGACTGGAAAGAGTATCTAAAAAATGTGTATTTGGGTGAAGAACTGGCAGGAATCTCTATGACTCTCTTGAGGTAGCCAATGCCTCGTCACCAGCAGAATCAAATCAGCAACTTCTAGAAACCCCTGGCAAAAGTAACGATGTTTCTCTTAAGATACACAACTAGTGGCGTATCGCTTCAGGCACACTGGAAACAGTATCTAAAAAATGTGTATTTGGGTGAGCAACTGGCACGAAACACTGTCACTCTCTTAGGGTAACCAATATCTCGTCACCAGTATAATCACATCTTCAAAGTCAAGAAACCGCTGGCAAGAGTAACGATGTTTCTCTTAAGATACACAACTAGTGGCGTATCGCTTCAGGCAGACTGGCCACAGTATCTCAAAATGTGTATTTGGGTGAGCAACTGGCAGAAAGCACTATGACTCTCTTAAGGTAGCCAATGCCTCGTCACCAACATAATCACATCACCAACTTCAAGAAACCGCTTGCAAAGGTAACGAAGCTTCTGATAAGATACACAGCTAGTGGGGTGTCACTTGAGGCAGACTGGCCAAAGTATCAAAAAAATGTGTATTTGGGTGAGCAACTAGCAGGAATCACTATGACACTCATAGGGTAGCCAATGCCTCGTCACCAGCATAATCACATCAGCAACTTCAAGAAACCCCTGGCAAAAGTTACAATGACTCTTAAGATACACAACTAGTGGCGTAGCTATCAGGCAGACTGGAAAGAGTATCTAAAAAATGTGTATTTGGGTGAAGAACTGGCAGGAATCTCTATGACTCTCTTGAGGTAGCCAATGCCTCGTAACCAGCAGAATCAAATCAGCAACTTCTAGAAACCCCTGGCAAAAGTAACGATGTTTCTCTTAAGATACACAACTAGTGGCGTATCGCTTCAGGCACACTGGAAACAGTATCTAAAAAATGTGTATTTGGGTGAGCAACTGGCACGAAACACTGTGACTCTCTTAGGGTAACCAATATCTCGTCACCAGTATAATCACATCTTCAAAGTCAAGAAACCGCTGGCAAGAGTAACGATGTTTCTCTTAAGATACACAACTAGTGGCGTATCGCTTCAGGCAGACTGGCCACAGTATCTCAAAATTTGTATTTGTGTGAGCAACTGGCAGAAAGCACTATGACTCTCTTAAGGTAGCCAATGCCTCGTCACCAACATAATCACATCACCAACTTCAAGAAACCGCTTGCAAAGGTAACGAAGCTTCTCATAAGATACACAGCTAGTGGGGTGTCACTTGAGGCAGACTGGCCAAAGTATCAAAAAAATGTGTATTTGGGTGAGCAACTAGCAGGAATCACTATGACACTCATAGGGTAGCCAATGCCTCGTCACCAGCATAATCACATCAGCAACTTCAAGAAACCCCTGGCAAAAGTTACAATGACTCTTAAGATACACAACTAGTGGCGTAGCTATCAGGCAGACTGGAATGAGTATCTAAAAAATGTGTATTTGGGTGAAGAACTGGCAGGAATCTCTATGACTCTCTTGAGGTAGCCAATGCCTCGTAACCAGCAGAATCAAATCAGCAACTTCTAGAAACCCCTGGCAAAAGTAACGATGTTTCTCTTAAGATACACAACTAGTGGCGTATCGCTTCAGGCAGACTGGCCACAGTATCTCAAAATGTGTATTTGGGTGAGCAACTGGCAGAAAGCACTATGACTCTCTTAAGGTAGCCAATGCCTCGTCACCAACATAATCACATCACCAACTTCAAGAAACCGCTTGCAAAGGTAACGAAGCTTCTCATAAGATACACAGCTAGTGGGGTGTCACTTGAGGCAGACTGGCCAAAGTATCAAAAAAATGTGTATTTGGGTGAGCAACTAGCAGGAATCACTATGACACTCATAGGGTAGCCAATGCCTCGTCACCAGCATAATCACATCAGCAACTTCAAGAAACCCCTGGCAAAAGTTACAATGACTCTTAAGATACACAACTAGTGGCGTAGCTATCAGGCAGACTGGAAAGAGTATCTAAAAAATGTGTATTTGGGTGAAGAACTGGCAGGAATCTCTATGACTCTCTTGAGGTAGCCAATGCCTCGTAACCAGCAGAATCAAATCAGCAACTTCTAGAAACCCCTGGCAAAAGTAACGATGTTTCTCTTAAGATACACAACTAGTGGCGTATCGCTTCAGGCACACTGGAAACAGTATCTAAAAAATGTGTATTTGGGTGAGCAACTGGCACGAAACACTGTGACTCTCTTAGGGTAACCAATATCTCGTCACCAGTATAATCACATCTTCAAAGTCAAGAAACCGCTGGCAAGAGTAACGATGTTTCTCTTAAGATACACAACTAGTGGCGTATCGCTTCAGGCAGACTGGCCACAGTATCTCAAAATTTGTATTTGTGTGAGCAACTGGCAGAAAGCACTATGACTCTCTTAAGGTAGCCAATGCCTCGTCACCAACATAATCACATCACCAACTTCAAGAAACCGCTTGCAAAGGTAACGAAGCTTCTCATAAGATACACAGCTAGTGGGGTGTCACTTGAGGCAGACTGGCCAAAGTATCAAAAAAATGTGTATTTGGGTGAGCAACTAGCAGGAATCACTATGACACTCATAGGGTAGCCAATGCCTCGTCACCAGCATAATCACATCAGCAACTTCAAGAAACCCCTGGCAAAAGTTACAATGACTCTTAAGATACACAACTAGTGGCGTAGCTATCAGGCAGACTGGAATGAGTATCTAAAAAATGTGTATTTGGGTGAAGAACTGGCAGGAATCTCTATGACTCTCTTGAGGTAGCCAATGCCTCGTAACCAGCAGAATCAAATCAGCAACTTCTAGAAACCCCTGGCAAAAGTAACGATGTTTCTCTTAAGATACACAACTAGTGGCGTATCGCTTCAGGCAGACTGGCCACAGTATCTCAAAATGTGTATTTGGGTGAGCAACTGGCAGAAAGCACTATGACTCTCTTAAGGTAGCCAATGCCTCGTCACCAACATAATCACATCACCAACTTCAAGAAACCGCTTGCAAAGGTAACGAAGCTTCTCATAAGATACACAGCTAGTGGGGTGTCACTTGAGGCAGACTGGCCAAAGTATCAAAAAAATGTGTATTTGGGTGAGCAACTAGCAGGAATCACTATGACACTCATAGGGTAGCCAATGCCTCGTCACCAGCATAATCACATCAGCAACTTCAAGAAACCCCTGGCAAAAGTTACAATGACTCTTAAGATACACAACTAGTGGCGTAGCTATCAGGCAGACTGGAAAGAGTATCTAAAAAATGTGTATTTGGGTGAAGAACTGGCAGGAATCTCTATGACTCTCTTGAGGTAGCCAATGCCTCGTCACCAGCAGAATCAAATCAGCAACTTCTAGAAACCCCTGGCAAAAGTAACGATGTTTCTCTTAAGATACACAACTAGTGGCGTATCGCTTCAGGCACACTGGAAACAGTATCTAAAAAATGTGTATTTGGGTGAGCAACTGGCACGAAACACTGTCACTCTCTTAGGGTAACCAATATCTCGTCACCAGTATAATCACATCTTCAAAGTCAAGAAACCGCTGGCAAGAGTAACGATGTTTCTCTTAAGATACACAACTAGTGGCGTATCGCTTCAGGCAGACTGGCCACAGTATCTCAAAATGTGTATTTGGGTGAGCAACTGGCAGAAAGCACTATGACTCTCTTAAGGTAGCCAATGCCTCGTCACCAACATAATCACATCACCAACTTCAAGAAACCGCTTGCAAAGGTAACGAAGCTTCTCATAAGATACACAGCTAGTGGGGTGTCACTTGAGGCAGACTGGCCAAAGTATCAAAAAAATGTGTATTTGGGTGAGCAACTAGCAGGAATCACTATGACACTCATAGGGTAGCCAATGCCTCGTCACCAGCATAATCACATCAGCAACTTCAAGAAACCCCTGGCAAAAGTTACAATGACTCTTAAGATACACAACTAGTGGCGTAGCTATCAGGCAGACTGGAAAGAGTATCTAAAAAATGTGTATTTGGGTGAAGAACTGGCAGGAATCTCTATGACTCTCTTGAGGTAGCCAATGCCTCGTAACCAGCAGAATCAAATCAGCAACTTCTAGAAACCCCTGGCAAAAGTAACGATGTTTCTCTTAAGATACACAACTAGTGGCGTATCGCTTCAGGCACACTGGAAACAGTATCTAAAAAATGTGTATTTGGGTGAGCAACTGGCACGAAACACTGTGACTCTCTTAGGGTAACCAATATCTCGTCACCAGTATAATCACATCTTCAAAGTCAAGAAACCGCTGGCAAGAGTAACGATGTTTCTCTTAAGATACACAACTAGTGGCGTATCGCTTCAGGCAGACTGGCCACAGTATCTCAAAATTTGTATTTGTGTGAGCAACTGGCAGAAAGCACTATGACTCTCTTAAGGTAGCCAATGCCTCGTCACCAACATAATCACATCACCAACTTCAAGAAACCGCTTGCAAAGGTAACGAAGCTTCTCATAAGATACACAGCTAGTGGGGTGTCACTTGAGGCAGACTGGCCAAAGTATCAAAAAAATGTGTATTTGGGTGAGCAACTAGCAGGAATCACTATGACACTCATAGGGTAGCCAATGCCTCGTCACCAGCATAATCACATCAGCAACTTCAAGAAACCCCTGGCAAAAGTTACAATGACTCTTAAGATACACAACTAGTGGCGTAGCTATCAGGCAGACTGGAATGAGTATCTAAAAAATGTGTATTTGGGTGAAGAACTGGCAGGAATCTCTATGACTCTCTTGAGGTAGCCAATGCCTCGTAACCAGCAGAATCAAATCAGCAACTTCTAGAAACCCCTGGCAAAAGTAACGATGTTTCTCTTAAGATACACAACTAGTGGCGTATCGCTTCAGGCAGACTGGCCACAGTATCTCAAAATGTGTATTTGGGTGAGCAACTGGCAGAAAGCACTATGACTCTCTTAAGGTAGCCAATGCCTCGTCACCAACATAATCACATCACCAACTTCAAGAAACCGCTTGCAAAGGTAACGAAGCTTCTCATAAGATACACAGCTAGTGGGGTGTCACTTGAGGCAGACTGGCCAAAGTATCAAAAAAATGTGTATTTGGGTGAGCAACTAGCAGGAATCACTATGACACTCATAGGGTAGCCAATGCCTCGTCACCAGCATAATCACATCAGCAACTTCAAGAAACCCCTGGCAAAAGTTACAATGACTCTTAAGATACACAACTAGTGGCGTAGCTATCAGGCAGACTGGAAAGAGTATCTAAAAAATGTGTATTTGGGTGAAGAACTGGCAGGAATCTCTATGACTCTCTTGAGGTAGCCAATGCCTCGTAACCAGCAGAATCAAATCAGCAACTTCTAGAAACCCCTGGCAAAAGTAACGATGTTTCTCTTAAGATACACAACTAGTGGCGTATCGCTTCAGGCACACTGGAAACAGTATCTAAAAAATGTGTATTTGGGTGAGCAACTGGCACGAAGCACTGTGACTCTCTTAGGGTAACCAATATCTCGTCACCAGTATAATCACATCTTCAAAGTCAAGAAACCGCTGGCAAGAGTAACGATGTTTCTCTTAAGATACACAACTAGTGGCGTATCGCTTCAGGCAGACTGGCCACAGTATCTCAAAATTTGTATTTGTGTGAGCAACTGGCAGAAAGCACTATGACTCTCTTAAGGTAGCCAATGCCTCGTCACCAACATAATCACATCACCAACTTCAAGAAACCGCTTGCAAAGGTAACGAAGCTTCTCATAAGATACACAGCTAGTGGGGTGTCACTTGAGGCAGACTGGCCAAAGTATCAAAAAAATGTGTATTTGGGTGAGCAACTAGCAGGAATCACTATGACACTCATAGGGTAGCCAATGCCTCGTCACCAGCATAATCACATCAGCAACTTCAAGAAACCCCTGGCAAAAGTTACAATGACTCTTAAGATACACAACTAGTGGCGTAGCTATCAGGCAGACTGGAATGAGTATCTAAAAAATGTGTATTTGGGTGAAGAACTGGCAGGAATCTCTATGACTCTCTTGAGGTAGCCAATGCCTCGTAACCAGCAGAATCAAATCAGCAACTTCTAGAAACCCCTGGCAAAAGTAACGATGTTTCTCTTAAGATACACAACTAGTGGCGTATCGCTTCAGGCACACTGGAAACAGTATCTAAAAAATGTGTATTTGGGTGAGCAACTGGCACGAAACACTGTGACTCTCTTAGGGTAACCAATATCTCGTCACCAGTATAATCACATCTTCAAAGTCAAGAAACCGCTGGCAAGAGTAACGATGTTTCTCTTAAGATACACAACTAGTGGCGTATCGCTTCAGGCAGACTGGCCACAGTATCTCAAAATGTGTATTTGGGTGAGCAACTGGCAGAAAGCACTATGACTCTCTTAAGGTAGCCAATGCCTCGTCACCAACATAATCACATCACCAACTTCAAGAAACCGCTTGCAAAGGTAACGAAGCTTCTCATAAGATACACAGCTAGTGGGGTGTCACTTGAGGCAGACTGGCCAAAGTATCAAAAAAATGTGTATTTGGGTGAGCAACTAGCAGGAATCACTATGACACTCATAGGGTAGCCAATGCCTCGTCACCAGCATAATCACATCAGCAACTTCAAGAAACCCCTGGCAAAAGTTACAATGACTCTTAAGATACACAACTAGTGGCGTAGCTATCAGGCAGACTGGAAAGAGTATCTAAAAAATGTGTATTTGGGTGAAGAACTGGCAGGAATCTCTATGACTCTCTTGAGGTAGCCAATGCCTCGTAACCAGCAGAATCAAATCAGCAACTTCTAGAAACCCCTGGCAAAAGTAACGATGTTTCTCTTAAGATACACAACTAGTGGCGTATCGCTTCAGGCACACTGGAAACAGTATCTAAAAAATGTGTATTTGGGTGAGCAACTGGCACGAAACACTGTGACTCTCTTAGGGTAACCAATATCTCGTCACCAGTATAATCACATCTTCAAAGTCAAGAAACCGCTGGCAAGAGTAACGATGTTTCTCTTAAGATACACAACTAGTGGCGTATCGCTTCAGGCAGACTGGCCACAGTATCTCAAAATTTGTATTTGTGTGAGCAACTGGCAGAAAGCACTATGACTCTCTTAAGGTAGCCAATGCCTCGTCACCAACATAATCACATCACCAACTTCAAGAAACCGCTTGCAAAGGTAACGAAGCTTCTCATAAGATACACAGCTAGTGGGGTGTCACTTGAGGCAGACTGGCCAAAGTATCAAAAAAATGTGTATTTGGGTGAGCAACTAGCAGGAATCACTATGACACTCATAGGGTAGCCAATGCCTCGTCACCAGCATAATCACATCAGCAACTTCAAGAAACCCCTGGCAAAAGTTACAATGACTCTTAAGATACACAACTAGTGGCGTAGCTATCAGGCAGACTGGAATGAGTATCTAAAAAATGTGTATTTGGGTGAAGAACTGGCAGGAATCTCTATGACTCTCTTGAGGTAGCCAATGCCTCGTAACCAGCAGAATCAAATCAGCAACTTCTAGAAACCCCTGGCAAAAGTAACGATGTTTCTCTTAAGATACACAACTAGTGGCGTATCGCTTCAGGCAGACTGGCCACAGTATCTCAAAATGTGTATTTGGGTGAGCAACTGGCAGAAAGCACTATGACTCTCTTAAGGTAGCCAATGCCTCGTCACCAACATAATCACATCACCAACTTCAAGAAACCGCTTGCAAAGGTAACGAAGCTTCTCATAAGATACACAGCTAGTGGGGTGTCACTTGAGGCAGACTGGCCAAAGTATCAAAAAAATGTGTATTTGGGTGAGCAACTAGCAGGAATCACTATGACACTCATAGGGTAGCCAATGCCTCGTCACCAGCATAATCACATCAGCAACTTCAAGGAACCCCTGGCAAAAGTTACAATGACTCTTAAGATACACAACTAGTGGCGTAGCTATCAGGCAGACTGGAATGAGTATCTAAAAAATGTGTATTTGGGTGAAGAACTGGCAGGAATCTCTATGACTCTCTTGAGGTAGCCAATGCCTCGTCACCAGCAGAATCAAATCAGCAACTTCTAGAAACCCCTGGCAAAAGTAACGATGTTTCTCTTAAGATACACAACTAGTGGCGTATCGCTTCAGGCACACTGGAAACAGTATCTAAAAAATGTGTATTTGGGTGAGCAACTGGCACGAAACACTGTCACTCTCTTAGGGTAACCAATATCTCGTCACCAGTATAATCACATCTTCAAAGTCAAGAAACCGCTGGCAAGAGTAACGATGTTTCTCTTAAGATACACAACTAGTGGCGTATCGCTTCAGGCAGACTGGCCACAGTATCTCAAAATGTGTATTTGGGTGAGCAACTGGCAGAAAGCACTATGACTCTCTTAAGGTAGCCAATGCCTCGTCACCAACATAATCACATCACCAACTTCAAGAAACCGCTTGCAAAGGTAACGAAGCTTCTCATAAGATACACAGCTAGTGGGGTGTCACTTGAGGCAGACTGGCCAAAGTATCAAAAAAATGTGTATTTGGGTGAGCAACTAGCAGGAATCACTATGACACTCATAGGGTAGCCAATGCCTCGTCACCAGCATAATCACATCAGCAACTTCAAGAAACCCCTGGCAAAAGTTACAATGACTCTTAAGATACACAACTAGTGGCGTAGCTATCAGGCAGACTGGAAAGAGTATCTAAAAAATGTGTATTTGGGTGAAGAACTGGCAGGAATCTCTATGACTCTCTTGAGGTAGCCAATGCCTCGTAACCAGCAGAATCAAATCAGCAACTTCTAGAAACCCCTGGCAAAAGTAACGATGTTTCTCTTAAGATACACAACTAGTGGCGTATCGCTTCAGGCACACTGGAAACAGTATCTAAAAAATGTGTATTTGGGTGAGCAACTGGCACGAAACACTGTGACTCTCTTAGGGTAACCAATATCTCGTCACCAGTATAATCACATCTTCAAAGTCAAGAAACCGCTGGCAAGAGTAACGATGTTTCTCTTAAGATACACAACTAGTGGCGTATCGCTTCAGGCAGACTGGCCACAGTATCTCAAAATTTGTATTTGTGTGAGCAACTGGCAGAAAGCACTATGACTCTCTTAAGGTAGCCAATGCCTCGTCACCAACATAATCACATCACCAACTTCAAGAAACCGCTTGCAAAGGTAACGAAGCTTCTCATAAGATACACAGCTAGTGGGGTGTCACTTGAGGCAGACTGGCCAAAGTATCAAAAAAATGTGTATTTGGGTGAGCAACTAGCAGGAATCACTATGACACTCATAGGGTAGCCAATGCCTCGTCACCAGCATAATCACATCAGCAACTTCAAGAAACCCCTGGCAAAAGTTACAATGACTCTTAAGATACACAACTAGTGGCGTAGCTATCAGGCAGACTGGAATGAGTATCTAAAAAATGTGTATTTGGGTGAAGAACTGGCAGGAATCTCTATGACTCTCTTGAGGTAGCCAATGCCTCGTAACCAGCAGAATCAAATCAGCAACTTCTAGAAACCCCTGGCAAAAGTAACGATGTTTCTCTTAAGATACACAACTAGTGGCGTATCGCTTCAGGCAGACTGGCCACAGTATCTCAAAATGTGTATTTGGGTGAGCAACTGGCAGAAAGCACTATGACTCCCTTAAGGTAGCCAATGCCTCGTCACCAACATAATCACATCACCAACTTCAAGAAACCGCTTGCAAAGGTAACGAAGCTTCTCATAAGATACACAGCTAGTGGGGTGTCACTTGAGGCAGACTGGCCAAAGTATCAAAAAAATGTGTATTTGGGTGAGCAACTAGCAGGAATCACTATGACACTCATAGGGTAGCCAATGCCTCGTCACCAGCATAATCACATCAGCAACTTCAAGAAACCCCTGGCAAAAGTTACAATGACTCTTAAGATACACAACTAGTGGCGTAGCTATCAGGCAGACTGGAAAGAGTATCTAAAAAATGTGTATTTGGGTGAAGAACTGGCAGGAATCTCTATGACTCTCTTGAGGTAGCCAATGCCTCGTAACCAGCAGAATCAAATCAGCAACTTCTAGAAACCCCTGGCAAAAGTAACGATGTTTCTCTTAAGATACACAACTAGTGGCGTATCGCTTCAGGCACACTGGAAACAGTATCTAAAAAATGTGTATTTGGGTGAGCAACTGGCACGAAACACTGTGACTCTCTTAGGGTAACCAATATCTCGTCACCAGTATAATCACATCTTCAAAGTCAAGAAACCGCTGGCAAGAGTAACGATGTTTCTCTTAAGATACACAACTAGTGGCGTATCGCTTCAGGCAGACTGGCCACAGTATCTCAAAATTTGTATTTGTGTGAGCAACTGGCAGAAAGCACTATGACTCTCTTAAGGTAGCCAATGCCTCGTCACCAACATAATCACATCACCAACTTCAAGAAACCGCTTGCAAAGGTAACGAAGCTTCTCATAAGATACACAGCTAGTGGGGTGTCACTTGAGGCAGACTGGCCAAAGTATCAAAAAAATGTGTATTTGGGTGAGCAACTAGCAGGAATCACTATGACACTCATAGGGTAGCCAATGCCTCGTCACCAGCATAATCACATCAGCAACTTCAAGAAACCCCTGGCAAAAGTTACAATGACTCTTAAGATACACAACTAGTGGCGTAGCTATCAGGCAGACTGGAATGAGTATCTAAAAAATGTGTATTTGGGTGAAGAACTGGCAGGAATCTCTATGACTCTCTTGAGGTAGCCAATGCCTCTTAACCAGCAGAATCAAATCAGCAACTTCTAGAAACCCCTGGCAAAAGTAACGACGTTTCTCTTAAGATACACAACTAGTGGCGTATCGCTTCAGGCAGACTGGCCACAGTATCTCAAAATGTGTATTTGGGTGAGCAACTGGCAGAAAGCACTATGACTCTCTTAAGGTAGCCAATGCCTCGTCACCAACATAATCACATCACCAACTTCAAGAAACCGCTTGCAAAGGTAACGAAGCTTCTCATAAGATACACAGCTAGTGGGGTGTCACTTGAGGCAGACTGGCCAAAGTATCAAAAAAATGTGTATTTGGGTGAGCAACTAGCAGGAATCACTATGACACTCATAGGGTAGCCAATGCCTCGTCACCAGCATAATCACATCAGCAACTTCAAGGAACCCCTGGCAAAAGTTACAATGACTCTTAAGATACACAACTAGTGGCGTAGCTATCAGGCAGACTGGAATGAGTATCTAAAAAATGTGTATTTGGGTGAAGAACTGGCAGGAATCTCTATGACTCTCTTGAGGTAGCCAATGCCTCGTCACCAGCAGAATCAAATCAGCAACTTCTAGAAACCCCTGGCAAAAGTAACGATGTTTCTCTTAAGATACACAACTAGTGGCGTATCGCTTCAGGCACACTGGAAACAGTATCTAAAAAATGTGTATTTGGGTGAGCAACTGGCACGAAACACTGTCACTCTCTTAGGGTAACCAATATCTCGTCACCAGTATAATCACATCTTCAAAGTCAAGAAACCGCTGGCAAGAGTAACGATGTTTCTCTTAAGATACACAACTAGTGGCGTATCGCTTCAGGCAGACTGGCCACAGTATCTCAAAATGTGTATTTGGGTGAGCAACTGGCAGAAAGCACTATGACTCTCTTAAGGTAGCCAATGCCTCGTCACCAACATAATCACATCACCAACTTCAAGAAACCGCTTGCAAAGGTAACGAAGCTTCTCATAAGATACACAGCTAGTGGGGTGTCACTTGAGGCAGACTGGCCAAAGTATCAAAAAAATGTGTATTTGGGTGAGCAACTAGCAGGAATCACTATGACACTCATAGGGTAGCCAATGCCTCGTCACCAGCATAATCACATCAGCAACTTCAAGAAACCCCTGGCAAAAGTTACAATGACTCTTAAGATACACAACTAGTGGCGTAGCTATCAGGCAGACTGGAAAGAGTATCTAAAAAATGTGTATTTGGGTGAAGAACTGGCAGGAATCTCTATGACTCTCTTGAGGTAGCCAATGCCTCGTAACCAGCAGAATCAAATCAGCAACTTCTAGAAACCCCTGGCAAAAGTAACGATGTTTCTCTTAAGATACACAACTAGTGGCGTATCGCTTCAGGCAGACTGGCCACAGTATCTCAAAATGTGTATTTGGGTGAGCAACTGGCAGAAAGCACTATGACTCTCTTAAGGTAGCCAATGCCTCGTCACCAACATAATCACATCACCAACTTCAAGAAACCGCTTGCAAAGGTAACGAAGCTTCTCATAAGATACACAGCTAGTGGGGTGTCACTTGAGGCAGACTGGCCAAAGTATCAAAAAAATGTGTATTTGGGTGAGCAACTAGCAGGAATCACTATGACACTCATAGGGTAGCCAATGCCTCGTCACCAGCATAATCACATCAGCAACTTCAAGGAACCCCTGGCAAAAGTTACAATGACTCTTAAGATACACAACTAGTGGCGTAGCTATCAGGCAGACTGGAATGAGTATCTAAAAAATGTGTATTTGGGTGAAGAACTGGCAGGAATCTCTATGACTCTCTTGAGGTAGCCAATGCCTCGTCACCAGCAGAATCAAATCAGCAACTTCTAGAAACCCCTGGCAAAAGTAACGATGTTTCTCTTAAGATACACAACTAGTGGCGTATCGCTTCAGGCACACTGGAAACAGTATCTAAAAAATGTGTATTTGGGTGAGCAACTGGCACGAAACACTGTCACTCTCTTAGGGTAACCAATATCTCGTCACCAGTATAATCACATCTTCAAAGTCAAGAAACCGCTGGCAAGAGTAACGATGTTTCTCTTAAGATACACAACTAGTGGCGTATCGCTTCAGGCAGACTGGCCACAGTATCTCAAAATGTGTATTTGGGTGAGCAACTGGCAGAAAGCACTATGACTCTCTTAAGGTAGCCAATGCCTCGTCACCAACATAATCACATCACCAACTTCAAGAAACCGCTTGCAAAGGTAACGAAGCTTCTCATAAGATACACAGCTAGTGGGGTGTCACTTGAGGCAGACTGGCCAAAGTATCAAAAAAATGTGTATTTGGGTGAGCAACTAGCAGGAATCACTATGACACTCATAGGGTAGCCAATGCCTCGTCACCAGCATAATCACATCAGCAACTTCAAGAAACCCCTGGCAAAAGTTACAATGACTCTTAAGATACACAACTAGTGGCGTAGCTATCAGGCAGACTGGAAAGAGTATCTAAAAAATGTGTATTTGGGTGAAGAACTGGCAGGAATCTCTATGACTCTCTTGAGGTAGCCAATGCCTCGTAACCAGCAGAATCAAATCAGCAACTTCTAGAAACCCCTGGCAAAAGTAACGATGTTTCTCTTAAGATACACAACTAGTGGCGTATCGCTTCAGGCACACTGGAAACAGTATCTAAAAAATGTGTATTTGGGTGAGCAACTGGCACGAAACACTGTGACTCTCTTAGGGTAACCAATATCTCGTCACCAGTATAATCACATCTTCAAAGTCAAGAAACCGCTGGCAAGAGTAACGATGTTTCTCTTAAGTTACACAACTAGTGGCGTATCGCTTCAGGCAGACTGGCCACAGTATCTCAAAATTTGTATTTGTGTGAGCAACTGGCAGAAAGCACTATGACTCTCTTAAGGTAGCCAATGCCTCGTCACCAACATAATCACATCACCAACTTCAAGAAACCGCTTGCAAAGGTAACGAAGCTTCTCATAAGATACACAGCTAGTGGGGTGTCACTTGAGGCAGACTGGCCAAAGTATCAAAAAAATGTGTATTTGGGTGAGCAACTAGCAGGAATCACTATGACACTCATAGGGTAGCCAATGCCTCGTCACCAGCATAATCACATCAGCAACTTCAAGAAACCCCTGGCAAAAGTTACAATGACTCTTAAGATACACAACTAGTGGCGTAGCTATCAGGCAGACTGGAATGAGTATCTAAAAAATGTGTATTTGGGTGAAGAACTGGCAGGAATCTCTATGACTCTCTTGAGGTAGCCAATGCCTCGTAACCAGCAGAATCAAATCAGCAACTTCTAGAAACCCCTGGCAAAAGTAACGATGTTTCTCTTAAGATACACAACTAGTGGCGTATCGCTTCAGGCAGACTGGCCACAGTATCTCAAAATGTGTATTTGGGTGAGCAACTGGCAGAAAGCACTATGACTCTCTTAAGGTAGCCAATGCCTCGTCACCAACATAATCACATCACCAACTTCAAGAAACCGCTTGCAAAGGTAACGAAGCTTCTCATAAGATACACAGCTAGTGGGGTGTCACTTGAGGCAGACTGGCCAAAGTATCAAAAAAATGTGTATTTGGGTGAGCAACTAGCAGGAATCACTATGACACTCATAGGGTAGCCAATGCCTCGTCACCAGCATAATCACATCAGCAACTTCAAGAAACCCCTGGCAAAAGTTACAATGACTCTTAAGATACACAACTAGTGGCGTAGCTATCAGGCAGACTGGAAAGAGTATCTAAAAAATGTGTATTTGGGTGAAGAACTGGCAGGAATCTCTATGACTCTCTTGAGGTAGCCAATGCCTCGTAACCAGCAGAATCAAATCAGCAACTTCTAGAAACCCCTGGCAAAAGTAACGATGTTTCTCTTAAGATACACAACTAGTGGCGTATCGCTTCAGGCACACTGGAAACAGTATCTAAAAAATGTGTATTTGGGTGAGCAACTGGCACGAAACACTGTGACTCTCTTAGGGTAACCAATATCTCGTCACCAGTATAATCACATCTTCAAAGTCAAGAAACCGCTGGCAAGAGTAACGATGTTTCTCTTAAGATACACAACTAGTGGCGTATCGCTTCAGGCAGACTGGCCACAGTATCTCAAAATTTGTATTTGTGTGAGCAACTGGCAGAAAGCACTATGACTCTCTTAAGGTAGCCAATGCCTCGTCACCAACATAATCACATCACCAACTTCAAGAAACCGCTTGCAAAGGTAACGAAGCTTCTCATAAGATACACAGCTAGTGGGGTGTCACTTGAGGCAGACTGGCCAAAGTATCAAAAAAATGTGTATTTGGGTGAGCAACTAGCAGGAATCACTATGACACTCATAGGGTAGCCAATGCCTCGTCACCAGCATAATCACATCAGCAACTTCAAGAAACCCCTGGCAAAAGTTACAATGACTCTTAAGATACACAACTAGTGGCGTAGCTATCAGGCAGACTGGAATGAGTATCTAAAAAATGTGTATTTGGGTGAAGAACTGGCAGGAATCTCTATGACTCTCTTGAGGTAGCCAATGCCTCGTAACCAGCAGAATCAAATCAGCAACTTCTAGAAACCCCTGGCAAAAGTAACGATGTTTCTCTTAAGATACACAACTAGTGGCGTATCGCTTCAGGCACACTGGAAACAGTATCTAAAAAATGTGTATTTGGGTGAGCAACTGGCACGAAACACTGTCACTCTCTTAGGGTAACCAATATCTCGTCACCAGTATAATCACATCTTCAAAGTCAAGAAACCGCTGGCAAGAGTAACGATGTTTCTCTTAAGATACACAACTAGTGGCGTATCGCTTCAGGCAGACTGGCCACAGTATCTCAAAATGTGTATTTGGGTGAGCAACTGGCAGAAAGCACTATGACTCTCTTAAGGTAGCCAATGCCTCGTCACCAACATAATCACATCACCAACTTCAAGAAACCGCTTGCAAAGGTAACGAAGCTTCTCATAAGATACACAGCTAGTGGGGTGTCACTTGAGGCAGACTGGCCAAAGTATCAAAAAAATGTGTATTTGGGTGAGCAACTAGCAGGAATCACTATGACACTCATAGGGTAGCCAATGCCTCGTCACCAGCATAATCACATCAGCAACTTCAAGAAACCCCTGGCAAAAGTTACAATGACTCTTAAGATACACAACTAGTGGCGTAGCTATCAGGCAGACTGGAAAGAGTATCTAAAAAATGTGTATTTGGGTGAAGAACTGGCAGGAATCTCTATGACTCTCTTGAGGTAGCCAATGCCTCGTAACCAGCAGAATCAAATCAGCAACTTCTAGAAACCCCTGGCAAAAGTAACGATGTTTCTCTTAAGATACACAACTAGTGGCGTATCGCTTCAGGCACACTGGAAACAGTATCTAAAAAATGTGTATTTGGGTGAGCAACTGGCACGAAACACTGTGACTCTCTTAGGGTAACCAATATCTCGTCACCAGTATAATCACATCTTCAAAGTCAAGAAACCGCTGGCAAGAGTAACGATGTTTCTCTTAAGATACACAACTAGTGGCGTATCGCTTCAGGCAGACTGGCCACAGTATCTCAAAATGTGTATTTGGGTGAGCAACTGGCAGAAAGCACTATGACTCTCTTAAGGTAGCCAATGCCTCATCACCAACATAATCACATCACCAACTTCAAGAAACCGCTTGCAAAGGTAACGAAGCTTCTCATAAGATACACAGCTAGTGGGGTGTCACTTGAGGCAGACTGGCCAAAGTATCAAAAAAATGTGTATTTGGGTGAGCAACTAGCAGGAATCACTATGACACTCATAGGGTAGCCAATGCCTCGTCACCAGCATAATCACATCAGCAACTTCAAGAAACCCCTGGCAAAAGTTACAATGACTCTTAAGATACACAACTAGTGGCGTAGCTATCAGGCAGACTGGAAAGAGTATCTAAAAAATGTGTATTTGGGTGAAGAACTGGCAGGAATCTCTATGACTCTCTTGAGGTAGCCAATGCCTCGTCACCAGCAGAATCAAATCAGCAACTTCTAGAAACCCCTGGCAAAAGTAACGATGTTTCTCTTAAGATACACAACTAGTGGCGTATCGCTTCAGGCACACTGGAAACAGTATCTAAAAAATGTGTATTTGGGTGAGCAACTGGCACGAAACACTGTGACTCTCTTAGGGTAACCAATATCTCGTCACCAGTATAATCACATCTTCAAAGTCAAGAAACCGCTGGCAAGAGTAACGATGTTTCTCTTAAGATACACAACTAGTGGCGTATCGCTTCAGGCAGACTGGCCACAGTATCTCAAAATTTGTATTTGTGTGAGCAACTGGCAGAAAGCACTATGACTCTCTTAAGGTAGCCAATGCCTCGTCACCAACATAATCACATCACCAACTTCAAGAAACCGCTTGCAAAGGTAACGAAGCTTCTCATAAGATACACAGCTAGTGGGGTGTCACTTGAGGCAGACTGGCCAAAGTATCAAAAAAATGTGTATTTGGGTGAGCAACTAGCAGGAATCACTATGACACTCATAGGGTAGCCAATGCCTCGTCACCAGCATAATCACATCAGCAACTTCAAGAAACCCCTGGCAAAAGTTACAATGACTCTTAAGATACACAACTAGTGGCGTAGCTATCAGGCAGACTGGAATGAGTATCTAAAAAATGTGTATTTGGGTGAAGAACTGGCAGGAATCTCTATGACTCTCTTGAGGTAGCCAATGCCTCGTCACCAGCAGAATCAAATCAGCAACTTCTAGAAACCCCTGGCAAAAGTAACGATGTTTCTCTTAAGATACACAACTAGTGGCGTATCGCTTCAGGCACACTGGAAACAGTATCTAAAAAATGTGTATTTGGGTGAGCAACTGGCACGAAACACTGTCACTCTCTTAGGGTAACCAATATCTCGTCACCAGTATAATCACATCTTCAAAGTCAAGAAACCGCTGGCAAGAGTAACGATGTTTCTCTTAAGATACACAACTAGTGGCGTATCGCTTCAGGCAGACTGGCCACAGTATCTCAAAATTTGTATTTGTGTGAGCAACTGGCAGAAAGCACTATGACTCTCTTAAGGTAGCCAATGCCTCGTCACCAACATAATCACATCACCAACTTCAAGAAACCGCTTGCAAAGGTAACGAAGCTTCTCATAAGATACACAGCTAGTGGGGTGTCACTTGAGGCAGACTGGCCAAAGTATCAAAAAAATGTGTATTTGGGTGAGCAACTAGCAGGAATCACTATGACACTCATAGGGTAGCCAATGCCTCGTCACCAGCATAATCACATCAGCAACTTCAAGAAACCCCTGGCAAAAGTTACAATGACTCTTAAGATACACAACTAGTGGCGTAGCTATCAGGCAGACTGGAATGAGTATCTAAAAAATGTGTATTTGGGTGAAGAACTGGCAGGAATCTCTATGACTCTCTTGAGGTAGCCAATGCCTCGTCACCAGCAGAATCAAATCAGCAACTTCTAGAAACCCCTGGCAAAAGTAACGATGTTTCTCTTAAGATACACAACTAGTGGCGTATCGCTTCAGGCACACTGGAAACAGTATCTAAAAAATGTGTATTTGGGTGAGCAACTGGCACGAAACACTGTCACTCTCTTAGGGTAACCAATATCTCGTCACCAGTATAATCACATCTTCAAAGTCAAGAAACCGCTGGCAAGAGTAACGATGTTTCTCTTAAGATACACAACTAGTGGCGTATCGCTTCAGGCAGACTGGCCACAGTATCTCAAAATGTGTATTTGGGTGAGCAACTGGCAGAAAGCACTATGACTCTCTTAAGGTAGCCAATGCCTCGTCACCAACATAATCACATCACCAACTTCAAGAAACCGCTTGCAAAGGTAACGAAGCTTCTCATAAGATACACAGCTAGTGGGGTGTCACTTGAGGCAGACTGGCCAAAGTATCAAAAAAATGTGTATTTGGGTGAGCAACTAGCAGGAATCACTATGACACTCATAGGGTAGCCAATGCCTCGTCACCAGCATAATCACATCAGCAACTTCAAGAAACCCCTGGCAAAAGTTACAATGACTCTTAAGATACACAACTAGTGGCGTAGCTATCAGGCAGACTGGAAAGAGTATCTAAAAAATGTGTATTTGGGTGAAGAACTGGCAGGAATCTCTATGACTCTCTTGAGGTAGCCAATGCCTCGTCACCAGCAGAATCAAATCAGCAACTTCTAGAAACCCCTGGCAAAAGTAACGATGTTTCTCTTAAGATACACAACTAGTGGCGTATCGCTTCAGGCACACTGGAAACAGTATCTAAAAAATGTGTATTTGGGTGAGCAACTGGCACGAAACACTGTGACTCTCTTAGGGTAACCAATATCTCGTCACCAGTATAATCACATCTTCAAAGTCAAGAAACCGCTGGCAAGAGTAACGATGTTTCTCTTAAGATACACAACTAGTGGCGTATCGCTTCAGGCAGACTGGCCACAGTATCTCAAAATTTGTATTTGTGTGAGCAACTGGCAGAAAGCACTATGACTCTCTTAAGGTAGCCAATGCCTCGTCACCAACATAATCACATCACCAACTTCAAGAAACCGCTTGCAAAGGTAACGAAGCTTCTCATAAGATACACAGCTAGTGGGGTGTCACTTGAGGCAGACTGGCCAAAGTATCAAAAAAATGTGTATTTGGGTGAGCAACTAGCAGGAATCACTATGACACTCATAGGGTAGCCAATGCCTCGTCACCAGCATAATCACATCAGCAACTTCAAGAAACCCCTGGCAAAAGTTACAATGACTCTTAAGATACACAACTAGTGGCGTAGCTATCAGGCAGACTGGAAAGAGTATCTAAAAAATGTGTATTTGGGTGAAGAACTGGCAGGAATCTCTATGACTCTCTTGAGGTAGCCAATGCCTCGTCACCAGCAGAATCAAATCAGCAACTTCTAGAAACCCCTGGCAAAAGTAACGATGTTTCTCTTAAGATACACAACTAGTGGCGTATCGCTTCAGGCACACTGGAAACAGTATCTAAAAAATGTGTATTTGGGTGAGCAACTGGCACGAAACACTGTCACTCTCTTAGGGTAACCAATATCTCGTCACCAGTATAATCACATCTTCAAAGTCAAGAAACCGCTGGCAAGAGTAACGATGTTTCTCTTAAGATACACAACTAGTGGCGTATCGCTTCAGGCAGACTGGCCACAGTATCTCAAAATGTGTATTTGGGTGAGCAACTGGCAGAAAGCACTATGACTCTCTTAAGGTAGCCAATGCCTCGTCACCAACATAATCACATCACCAACTTCAAGAAACCGCTTGCAAAGGTAACGAAGCTTCTCATAAGATACACAGCTAGTGGGGTGTCACTTGAGGCAGACTGGCCAAAGTATCAAAAAAATGTGTATTTGGGTGAGCAACTAGCAGGAATCACTATGACACTCATAGGGTAGCCAATGCCTCGTCACCAGCATAATCACATCAGCAACTTCAAGAAACCCCTGGCAAAAGTTACAATGACTCTTAAGATACACAACTAGTGGCGTAGCTATCAGGCAGACTGGAAAGAGTATCTAAAAAATGTGTATTTGGGTGAAGAACTGGCAGGAATCTCTATGACTCTCTTGAGGTAGCCAATGCCTCGTAACCAGCAGAATCAAATCAGCAACTTCTAGAAACCCCTGGCAAAAGTAACCATGTTTCTCTTAAGATACACAACTAGTGGCGTATCGCTTCAGGCACACTGGAAACAGTATCTAAAAAATGTGTATTTGGGTGAGCAACTGGCACGAAACACTGTGACTCTCTTAGGGTAACCAATATCTCGTCACCAGTATAATCACATCTTCAAAGTCAAGAAACCGCTGGCAAGAGTAACGATGTTTCTCTTAAGATACACAACTAGTGGCGTATCGCTTCAGGCAGACTGGCCACAGTATCTCAAAATGTGTATTTGGGTGAGCAACTGGCAGAAAGCACTATGACTCTCTTAAGGTAGCCAATGCCTCATCACCAACATAATCACATCACCAACTTCAAGAAACCGCTTGCAAAGGTAACGAAGCTTCTCATAAGATACACAGCTAGTGGGGTGTCACTTGAGGCAGACTGGCCAAAGTATCAAAAAAATGTGTATTTGGGTGAGCAACTAGCAGGAATCACTATGACACTCATAGGGTAGCCAATGCCTCGTCACCAGCATAATCACATCAGCAACTTCAAGAAACCCCTGGCAAAAGTTACAATGACTCTTAAGATACACAACTAGTGGCGTAGCTATCAGGCAGACTGGAAAGAGTATCTAAAAAATGTGTATTTGGGTGAAGAACTGGCAGGAATCTCTATGACTCTCTTGAGGTAGCCAATGCCTCGTCACCAGCAGAATCAAATCAGCAACTTCTAGAAACCCCTGGCAAAAGTAACGATGTTTCTCTTAAGATACACAACTAGTGGCGTATCGCTTCAGGCACACTGGAAACAGTATCTAAAAAATGTGTATTTGGGTGAGCAACTGGCACGAAACACTGTGACTCTCTTAGGGTAACCAATATCTCGTCACCAGTATAATCACATCTTCAAAGTCAAGAAACCGCTGGCAAGAGTAACGATGTTTCTCTTAAGATACACAACTAGTGGCGTATCGCTTCAGGCAGACTGGCCACAGTATCTCAAAATTTGTATTTGTGTGAGCAACTGGCAGAAAGCACTATGACTCTCTTAAGGTAGCCAATGCCTCGTCACCAACATAATCACATCACCAACTTCAAGAAACCGCTTGCAAAGGTAACGAAGCTTCTCATAAGATACACAGCTAGTGGGGTGTCACTTGAGGCAGACTGGCCAAAGTATCAAAAAAATGTGTATTTGGGTGAGCAACTAGCAGGAATCACTATGACACTCATAGGGTAGCCAATGCCTCGTCACCAGCATAATCACATCAGCAACTTCAAGAAACCCCTGGCAAAAGTTACAATGACTCTTAAGATACACAACTAGTGGCGTAGCTATCAGGCAGACTGGAATGAGTATCTAAAAAATGTGTATTTGGGTGAAGAACTGGCAGGAATCTCTATGACTCTCTTGAGGTAGCCAATGCCTCGTCACCAGCAGAATCAAATCAGCAACTTCTAGAAACCCCTGGCAAAAGTAACGATGTTTCTCTTAAGATACACAACTAGTGGCGTATCGCTTCAGGCACACTGGAAACAGTATCTAAAAAATGTGTATTTGGGTGAGCAACTGGCACGAAACACTGTCACTCTCTTAGGGTAACCAATATCTCGTCACCAGTATAATCACATCTTCAAAGTCAAGAAACCGCTGGCAAGAGTAACGATGTTTCTCTTAAGATACACAACTAGTGGCGTATCGCTTCAGGCAGACTGGCCACAGTATCTCAAAATGTGTATTTGGGTGAGCAACTGGCAGAAAGCACTATGACTCTCTTAAGGTAGCCAATGCCTCGTCACCAACATAATCACATCACCAACTTCAAGAAACCGCTTGCAAAGGTAACGAAGCTTCTCATAAGATACACAGCTAGTGGGGTGTCACTTGAGGCAGACTGGCCAAAGTATCAAAAAAATGTGTATTTGGGTGAGCAACTAGCAGGAATCACTATGACCCTCATAGGGTAGCCAATGCCTCGTCACCAGCATAATCACATCAGCAACTTCAAGAAACCCCTGGCAAAAGTTACAATGACTCTTAAGATACACAACTAGTGGCGTAGCTATCAGGCAGACTGGAAAGAGTATCTAAAAAATGTGTATTTGGGTGAAGAACTGGCAGGAATCTCTATGACTCTCTTGAGGTAGCCAATGCCTCGTCACCAGCAGAATCAAATCAGCAACTTCTAGAAACCCCTGGCAAAAGTAACGATGTTTCTCTTAAGATACACAACTAGTGGCGTATCGCTTCAGGCACACTGGAAACAGTATCTAAAAAATGTGTATTTGGGTGAGCAACTGGCACGAAACACTGTCACTCTCTTAGGGTAACCAATATCTCGTCACCAGTATAATCACATCTTCAAAGTCAAGAAACCGCTGGCAAGAGTAACGATGTTTCTCTTAAGATACACAACTAGTGGCGTATCGCTTCAGGCAGACTGGCCACAGTATCTCAAAATTTGTATTTGTGTGAGCAACTGGCAGAAAGCACTATGACTCTCTTAAGGTAGCCAATGCCTCGTCACCAACATAATCACATCACCAACTTCAAGAAACCGCTTGCAAAGGTAACGAAGCTTCTCATAAGATACACAGCTAGTGGGGTGTCACTTGAGGCAGACTGGCCAAAGTATCAAAAAAATGTGTATTTGGGTGAGCAACTAGCAGGAATCACTATGACACTCATAGGGTAGCCAATGCCTCGTCACCAGCATAATCACATCAGCAACTTCAAGAAACCCCTGGCAAAAGTTACAATGACTCTTAAGATACACAACTAGTGGCGTAGCTATCAGGCAGACTGGAATGAGTATCTAAAAAATGTGTATTTGGGTGAAGAACTGGCAGGAATCTCTATGACTCTCTTGAGGTAGCCAATGCCTCGTCACCAGCAGAATCAAATCAGCAACTTCTAGAAACCCCTGGCAAAAGTAACGATGTTTCTCTTAAGATACACAACTAGTGGCGTATCGCTTCAGGCACACTGGAAACAGTATCTAAAAAATGTGTATTTGGGTGAGCAACTGGCACGAAACACTGTCACTCTCTTAGGGTAACCAATATCTCGTCACCAGTATAATCACATCTTCAAAGTCAAGAAACCGCTGGCAAGAGTAACGATGTTTCTCTTAAGATACACAACTAGTGGCGTATCGCTTCAGGCAGACTGGCCACAGTATCTCAAAATGTGTATTTGGGTGAGCAACTGGCAGAAAGCACTATGACGCTCTTAAGGTAGCCAATGCCTCGTCACCAACATAATCACATCACCAACTTCAAGAAACCGCTTGCAAAGGTAACGAAGCTTCTCATAAGATACACAGCTAGTGGGGTGTCACTTGAGGCAGACTGGCCAAAGTATCAAAAAAATGTGTATTTGGGTGAGCAACTAGCAGGAATCACTATGACACTCATAGGGTAGCCAATGCCTCGTCACCAGCATAATCACATCAGCAACTTCAAGAAACCCCTGGCAAAAGTTACAATGACTCTTAAGATACACAACTAGTGGCGTAGCTATCAGGCAGACTGGAAAGAGTATCTAAAAAATGTGTATTTGGGTGAAGAACTGGCAGGAATCTCTATGACTCTCTTGAGGTAGCCAATGCCTCGTCACCAGCAGAATCAAATCAGCAACTTCTAGAAACCCCTGGCAAAAGTAACCATGTTTCTCTTAAGATACACAACTAGTGGCGTATCGCTTCAGGCACACTGGAAACAGTATCTAAAAGATGTGTATTTGGGTGAGCAACTGGCACGAAACACTGTGACTCTCGTAGGGTAACCAATATCTCGTCACCAGTATAATCACATCTTCAAAGTCAAGAAACCGCTGGCAAGAGTAACGATGTTTCTCTTAAGATACACAACTAGTGGCGTATCGCTTCAGGCAGACTGGCCACAGTATCTCAAAATGTGTATTTGGGTGAGCAACTGGCAGAAAGCACTATGACTCTCTTAAGGTAGCCAATGCCTCGTCACCAACATAATCACATCACCAACTTCAAGAAACCGCTTGCAAAGGTAACGAAGCTTCTCATAAGATACACAGCTAGTGGGGTGTCACTTGAGGCAGACTGGCCAAAGTATCAAAAAAATGTGTATTTGGGTGAGCAACTAGCAGGAATCACTATGACCCTCATAGGGTAGCCAATGCCTCGTCACCAGCATAATCACATCAGCAACTTCAAGAAACCCCTGGCAAAAGTTACAATGACTCTTAAGATACACAACTAGTGGCGTAGCTATCAGGCAGACTGGAAAGAGTATCTAAAAAATGTGTATTTGGGTGAAGAACTGGCAGGAATCTCTATGACTCTCTTGAGGTAGCCAATGCCTCGTCACCAGCAGAATCAAATCAGCAACTTCTAGAAACCCCTGGCAAAAGTAACGATGTTTCTCTTAAGATACACAACTAGTGGCGTATCGCTTCAGGCACACTGGAAACAGTATCTAAAAAATGTGTATTTGGGTGAGCAACTGGCACGAAACACTGTCACTCTCTTAGGGTAACCAATATCTCGTCACCAGTATAATCACATCTTCAAAGTCAAGAAACCGCTGGCAAGAGTAACGATGTTTCTCTTAAGATACACAACTAGTGGCGTATCGCTTCAGGCAGACTGGCCACAGTATCTCAAAATGTGTATTTGGGTGAGCAACTGGCAGAAAGCACTATGACTCTCTTAAGGTAGCCAATGCCTCGTCACCAACATAATCACATCACCAACTTCAAGAAACCGCTTGCAAAGGTAACGAAGCTTCTCATAAGATACACAGCTAGTGGGGTGTCACTTGAGGCAGACTGGCCAAAGTATCAAAAAATGTGTATTTGGGTGAGCAACTAGCAGGAATCACTATGACCCTCATAGGGTAGCCAATGCCTCGTCACCAGCATAATCACATCAGCAACTTCAAGAAACCCCTGGCAAAAGTTACAATGACTCTTAAGATACACAACTAGTGGCGTAGCTATCAGGCAGACTGGAAAGAGTATCTAAAAAATGTGTATTTGGGTGAAGAACTGGCAGGAATCTCTATGACTCTCTTGAGGTAGCCAATGCCTCGTAACCAGCAGAATCAAATCAGCAACTTCTAGAAACCCCTGGCAAAAGTAACCATGTTTCTCTTAAGATACACAACTAGTGGCGTATCGCTTCAGGCACACTGGAAACAGTATCTAAAAGATGTGTATTTGGGTGAGCAACTGGCACGAAACACTGTGACTCTCGTAGGGTAACCAATATCTCGTCACCAGTATAATCACATCTTCAAAGTCAAGAAACCGCTGGCAAGAGTAACGATGTTTCTCTTAAGATACACAACTAGTGGCGTATCGCTTCAGGCAGACTGGCCACAGTATCTCAAAATGTGTATTTGGGTGAGCAACTGGCAGAAAGCACTATGACTCTCTTAAGGTAGCCAATGCCTCGTCACCAACATAATCACATCACCAACTTCAAGAAACCGCTTGCAAAGGTAACGAAGCTTCTCATAAGATACACAGCTAGTGGGGTGTCACTTGAGGCAGACTGGCCAAAGTATCAAAAAAATGTGTATTTGGGTGAGCAACTAGCAGGAATCACTATGACACTCATAGGGTAGCCAATGCCTCGTCACCAGCATAATCACATCAGCAACTTCAAGAAACCCCTGGCAAAAGTTACAATGACTCTTAAGATACACAACTAGTGGCGTAGCTATCAGGCAGACTGGAAAGAGTATCTAAAAAATGTGTATTTGGGTGAAGAACTGGCAGGAATCTCTATGACTCTCTTGAGGTAGCCAATGCCTCGTCACCAGCAGAATCAAATCAGCAACTTCTAGAAACCCCTGGCAAAAGTAACCATGTTTCTCTTAAGATACACAACTAGTGGCGTATCGCTTCAGGCACACTGGAAACAGTATCTAAAAAATGTGTATTTGGGTGAGCAACTGGCACGAAACACTGTCACTCTCTTAGGGTAACCAATATCACGTCACCAGTATAATCACATCTTCAAAGTCAAGAAACCGCTGGCAAGAGTAACGATGTTTCTCTTAAGATACACAACTAGTGGCGTATCGCTTCAGGCAGACTGGCCACAGTATCTCAAAATGTGTATTTGGGTGAGCAACTGGCAGAAAGCACTATGACTCTCTTAAGGTAGCCAATGCCTCGTCACCAACATAATCACATCACCAACTTCAAGAAACCGCTTGCAAAGGTAACGAAGCTTCTCATAAGATACACAGCTAGTGGGGTGTCACTTGAGGCAGACTGGCCAAAGTATCAAAAAAATGTGTATTTGGGTGAGCAACTAGCAGGAATCACTATGACACTCATAGGGTAGCCAATGCCTCGTCACCAGCATAATCACATCAGCAACTTCAAGAAACCCCTGGCAAAAGTTACAATGACTCTTAAGATACACAACTAGTGGCGTAGCTATCAGGCAGACTGGAAAGAGTATCTAAAAAATGTGTATTTGGGTGAAGAACTGGCAGGAATCTCTATGACTCTCTTGAGGTAGCCAATGCCTCGTCACCAGCAGAATCAAATCAGCAACTTCTAGAAACCCCTGGCAAAAGTAACGATGTTTCTCTTAAGATACACAACTAGTGGCGTATCGCTTCAGGCACACTGGAAACAGTATCTAAAAAATGTGTATTTGGGTGAGCAACTGGCACGAAACACTGTCACTCTCTTAGGGTAACCAATATCACGTCACCAGTATAATCACATCTTCAAAGTCAAGAAACCGCTGGCAAGAGTAACGATGTTTCTCTTAAGATACACAACTAGTGGCGTATCGCTTCAGGCAGACTGGCCACAGTATCTCAAAATGTGTATTTGGGTGAGCAACTGGCAGAAAGCACTATGACTCTCTTAAGGTAGCCAATGCCTCGTCACCAACATAATCACATCACCAACTTCAAGAAACCGCTTGCAAAGGTAACGAAGCTTCTCATAAGATACACAGCTAGTGGGGTGTCACTTGAGGCAGACTGGCCAAAGTATCAAAAAAATGTGTATTTGGGTGAGCAACTAGCAGGAATCACTATGACCCTCATAGGGTAGCCAATGCCTCGTCACCAGCATAATCACATCAGCAACTTCAAGAAACCCCTGGCAAAAGTTACAATGACTCTTAAGATACACAACTAGTGGCGTAGCTATCAGGCAGACTGGAAAGAGTATCTAAAAAATGTGTATTTGGGTGAAGAACTGGCAGGAATCTCTATGACTCTCTTGAGGTAGCCAATGCCTCGTCACCAGCAGAATCAAATCAGCAACTTCTAGAAACCCCTGGCAAAAGTAACCATGTTTCTCTTAAGATACACAACTAGTGGCGTATCGCTTCAGGCACACTGGAAACAGTATCTAAAAGATGTGTATTTGGGTGAGCAACTGGCACGAAACACTGTGACTCTCGTAGGGTAACCAATATCTCGTCACCAGTATAATCACATCTTCAAAGTCAAGAAACCGCTGGCAAGAGTAACGATGTTTCTCTTAAGATACACAACTAGTGGCGTATCGCTTCAGGCAGACTGGCCACAGTATCTCAAAATGTGTATTTGGGTGAGCAACTGGCAGAAAGCACTATGACTCTCTTAAGGTAGCCAATGCCTCGTCACCAACATAATCACATCACCAACTTCAAGAAACCGCTTGCAAAGGTAACGAAGCTTCTCATAAGATACACAGCTAGTGGGGTGTCACTTGAGGCAGACTGGCCAAAGTATCAAAAAAATGTGTATTTGGGTGAGCAACTAGCAGGAATCACTATGACACTCATAGGGTAGCCAATGCCTCGTCACCAGCATAATCACATCAGCAACTTCAAGAAACCCCTGGCAAAAATTGCAATGACTCTTAAGATACACAACTAGTGGCGTAGCTATCAGGCAGACTGGAAAGAGTATCTAAAAAATGTGTATTTGGGTGAAGAACTGGCAGGAATCTCTATGACTCTCTTGAGGTAGCCAATGCCTCGTCACCAGCAGAATCAAATCAGCAACTTCTAGAAACCCCTGGCAAAAGTAACCATGTTTCTCTTAAGATACACAACTAGTGGCGTATCGCTTCAGGCACACTGGAAACAGTATCTAAAAAATGTGTATTTGGGTGAGCAACTGGCACGAAACACTGTCACTCTCTTAGGGTAACCAATATCACGTCACCAGTATAATCACATCTTCAAAGTCAAGAAACCGCTGGCAAGAGTAACGATGTTTCTCTTAAGATACACAACTAGTGGCGTATCGCTTCAGGCAGACTGGCCACAGTATCTCAAAATGTGTATTTGGGTGAGCAACTGGCAGAAAGCACTATGACTCTCTTAAGGTAGCCAATGCCTCGTCACCAACATAATCACATCACCAACTTCAAGAAACCGCTTGCAAAGGTAACGAAGCTTCTCATAAGATACACAGCTAGTGGGGTGTCACTTGAGGCAGACTGGCCAAAGTATCAAAAAAATGTGTATTTGGGTGAGCAACTAGCAGGAATCACTATGACCCTCATAGGGTAGCCAATGCCTCGTCACCAGCATAATCACATCAGCAACTTCAAGAAACCCCTGGCAAAAGTTACAATGACTCTTAAGATACACAACTAGTGGCGTAGCTATCAGGCAGACTGGAAAGAGTATCTAAAAAATGTGTATTTGGGTGAAGAACTGGCAGGAATCTCTATGACTCTCTTGAGGTAGCCAATGCCTCGTCACCAGCAGAATCAAATCAGCAACTTCTAGAAACCCCTGGCAAAAGTAACGATGTTTCTCTTAAGATACACAACTAGTGGCGTATCGCTTCAGGCACACTGGAAACAGTATCTAAAAAATGTGTATTTGGGTGAGCAACTGGCACGAAACACTGTCACTCTCTTAGGGTAACCAATATCTCGTCACCAGTATAATCACATCTTCAAAGTCAAGAAACCGCTGGCAAGAGTAACGATGTTTCTCTTAAGATACACAACTAGTGGCGTATCGCTTCAGGCAGACTGGCCACAGTATCTCAAAATGTGTATTTGGGTGAGCAACTGGCAGAAAGCACTATGACTCTCTTAAGGTAGCCAATGCCTCGTCACCAACATAATCACATCACCAACTTCAAGAAACCGCTTGCAAAGGTAACGAAGCTTCTCATAAGATACACAGCTAGTGGGGTGTCACTTGAGGCAGACTGGCCAAAGTATCAAAAAAATGTGTATTTGGGTGAGCAACTAGCAGGAATCACTATGACCCTCATAGGGTAGCCAATGCCTCGTCACCAGCATAATCACATCAGCAACTTCAAGAAACCCCTGGCAAAAGTTACAATGACTCTTAAGATACACAACTAGTGGCGTAGCTATCAGGCAGACTGGAATGAGTATCTAAAAAATGTGTATTTGGGTGAAGAACTGGCAGGAATCTCTATGACTCTCTTGAGGTAGCCAATGCCTCGTCACCAGCAGAATCAAATCAGCAACTTCTAGAAACCCCTGGCAAAAGTAACGATGTTTCTCTTAAGATACACAACTAGTGGCGTATCGCTTCAGGCACACTGGAAACAGTATCTAAAAAATGTGTATTTGGGTGAGCAACTGGCACGAAACACTGTGACTCTCTTAGGGTAACCAATATCTCGTCACCAGTATAATCACATCTTCAAAGTCAAGAAACCGCTGGCAAGAGTAACGATGTTTCTCTTAAGATACACAACTAGTGGCGTATCGCTTCAGGCAGACTGGCCACAGTATCTCAAAATGTGTATTTGGGTGAGCAACTGGCAGAAAGCACTATGACTCTCTTAAGGTAGCCAATGCCTCGTCACCAACATAATCACATCACCAACTTCAAGAAACCGCTTGCAAAGGTAACGAAGCTTCTCATAAGATACACAGCTAGTGGGGTGTCACTTGAGGCAGACTGGCCAAAGTATCAAAAAATGTGTATTTGGGTGAGCAACTAGCAGGAATCACTATGACCCTCATAGGGTAGCCAATGCCTCGTCACCAGCATAATCACATCAGCAACTTCAAGAAACCCCTGGCAAAAGTTACAATGACTCTTAAGATACACAACTAGTGGCGTAGCTATCAGGCAGACTGGAAAGAGTATCTAAAAAATGTGTATTTGGGTGAAGAACTGGCAGGAATCTCTATGACTCTCTTGAGGTAGCCAATGCCTCGTCACCAGCAGAATCAAATCAGCAACTTCTAGAAACCCCTGGCAAAAGTAACGATGTTTCTCTTAAGATACACAACTAGTGGCGTATCGCTTCAGGCACACTGGAAACAGTATCTAAAAAATGTGTATTTGGGTGAGCAACTGGCACGAAACACTGTCACTCTCTTAGGGTAACCAATATCTCGTCACCAGTATAATCACATCTTCAAAGTCAAGAAACCGCTGGCAAGAGTAACGATGTTTCTCTTAAGATACACAACTAGTGGCGTATCGCTTCAGGCAGACTGGCCACAGTATCTCAAAATGTGTATTTGGGTGAGCAACTGGCAGGAAGCACTATGACTCTCTTAAGGTAGCCAATGCCTCGTCACCAACATAATCACATCACCAACTTCAAGAAACCGCTTGCAAAGGTAACGAAGCTTCTCATAAGATACACAGCTAGTGGGGTGTCACTTGAGGCAGACTGGCCAAAGTATCAAAAAAATGTGTATTTGGGTGAGCAACTAGCAGGAATCACTATGACCCTCATAGGGTAGCCAATGCCTCGTCACCAGCATAATCACATCAGCAACTTCAAGAAACCCCTGGCAAAAGTTACAATGACTCTTAAGATACACAACTAGTGGCGTAGCTATCAGGCAGACTGGAAAGAGTATCTAAAAAATGTGTATTTGGGTGAAGAACTGGCAGGAATCTCTATGACTCTCTTGAGGTAGCCAATGCCTCGTCACCAGCAGAATCAAATCAGCAACTTCTAGAAACCCCTGGCAAAAGTAACGATGTTTCTCTTAAGATACACAACTAGTGGCGTATCGCTTCAGGCACACTGGAAACAGTATCTAAAAAATGTGTATTTGGGTGAGCAACTGGCACGAAACACTGTCACTCTCTTAGGGTAACCAATATCTCGTCACCAGTATAATCACATCTTCAAAGTCAAGAAACCGCTGGCAAGAGTAACAATGTTTCTCTTAAGATACACAACTAGTGGCGTATCGCCTCAGGCAGACTGGCCACAGTATCTCAAAATGTGTATTTGGGTGAGCAACTGGCAGAAAGCACTATGACTCTCTTAAGGTAGCCAATGCCTCGTCACCAACATAATCACATCACCAACTTCAAGAAACCGCTTGCAAAGGTAACGAAGCTTCTCATAAGATACACAGCTAGTGGGGTGTCACTTGAGGCAGACTGGCCAAAGTATCAAAAAAATGTGTATTTGGGTGAGCAACTAGCAGGAATCACTATGACACTCATAGGGTAGCCAATGCCTCGTCACCAGCATAATCACATCAGCAACTTCAAGAAACCCCTGGCAAAAGTTACAATGACTCTTAAGATACACAACTAGTGGCGTAGCTATCAGGCAGACTGGAAAGAGTATCTAAAAAATGTGTATTTGGGTGAAGAACTGGCAGGAATCTCTATGACTCTCTTGAGGTAGCCAATGCCTCGTCACCAGCAGAATCAAATCAGCAACTTCTAGAAACCCCTGGCAAAAGTAACCATGTTTCTCTTAAGATACACAACTAGTGGCGTATCGCTTCAGGCACACTGGAAACAGTATCTAAAAAATGTGTATTTGGGTGAGCAACTGGCACGAAACACTGTCACTCTCTTAGGGTAACCAATATCACGTCACCAGTATAATCACATCTTCAAAGTCAAGAAACCGCTGGCAAGAGTAACGATGTTTCTCTTAAGATACACAACTAGTGGCGTATCGCTTCAGGCAGACTGGCCACAGTATCTCAAAATGTGTATTTGGGTGAGCAACTGGCAGAAAGCACTATGACTCTCTTAAGGTAGCCAATGCCTCGTCACCAACATAATCACATCACCAACTTCAAGAAACCGCTTGCAAAGGTAACGAAGCTTCTCATAAGATACACAGCTAGTGGGGTGTCACTTGAGGCAGACTGGCCAAAGTATCAAAAAAATGTGTATTTGGGTGAGCAACTAGCAGGAATCACTATGACCCTCATAGGGTAGCCAATGCCTCGTCACCAGCATAATCACATCAGCAACTTCAAGAAACCCCTGGCAAAAGTTACAATGACTCTTAAGATACACAACTAGTGGCGTAGCTATCAGGCAGACTGGAAAGAGTATCTAAAAAATGTGTATTTGGGTGAAGAACTGGCAGGAATCTCTATGACTCTCTTGAGGTAGCCAATGCCTCGTCACCAGCAGAATCAAATCAGCAACTTCTAGAAACCCCTGGCAAAAGTAACGATGTTTCTCTTAAGATACACAACTAGTGGCGTATCGCTTCAGGCACACTGGAAACAGTATCTAAAAAATGTGTATTTGGGTGAGCAACTGGCACGAAACACTGTCACTCTCTTAGGGTAACCAATATCTCGTCACCAGTATAATCACATCTTCAAAGTCAAGAAACCGCTGGCAAGAGTAACGATGTTTCTCTTAAGATACACAACTAGTGGCGTATCGCTTCAGGCAGACTGGCCACAGTATCTCAAAATGTGTATTTGGGTGAGCAACTGGCAGAAAGCACTATGACTCTCTTAAGGTAGCCAATGCCTCGTCACCAACATAATCACATCACCAACTTCAAGAAACCGCTTGCAAAGGTAACGAAGCTTCTCATAAGATACACAGCTAGTGGGGTGTCACTTGAGGCAGACTGGCCAAAGTATCAAAAAAATGTGTATTTGGGTGAGCAACTAGCAGGAATCACTATGACCCTCATAGGGTAGCCAATGCCTCGTCACCAGCATAATCACATCAGCAACTTCAAGAAACCCCTGGCAAAAGTTACAATGACTCTTAAGATACACAACTAGTGGCGTAGCTATCAGGCAGACTGGAATGAGTATCTAAAAAATGTGTATTTGGGTGAAGAACTGGCAGGAATCTCTATGACTCTCTTGAGGTAGCCAATGCCTCGTCACCAGCAGAATCAAATCAGCAACTTCTAGAAACCCCTGGCAAAAGTAACGATGTTTCTCTTAAGATACACAACTAGTGGCGTATCGCTTCAGGCACACTGGAAACAGTATCTAAAAAATGTGTATTTGGGTGAGCAACTGGCACGAAACACTGTGACTCTCTTAGGGTAACCAATATCTCGTCACCAGTATAATCACATCTTCAAAGTCAAGAAACCGCTGGCAAGAGTAACGATGTTTCTCTTAAGATACACAACTAGTGGCGTATCGCTTCAGGCAGACTGGCCACAGTATCTCAAAATGTGTATTTGGGTGAGCAACTGGCAGAAAGCACTATGACTCTCTTAAGGTAGCCAATGCCTCGTCACCAACATAATCACATCACCAACTTCAAGAAACCGCTTGCAAAGGTAACGAAGCTTCTCATAAGATACACAGCTAGTGGGGTGTCACTTGAGGCAGACTGGCCAAAGTATCAAAAAATGTGTATTTGGGTGAGCAACTAGCAGGAATCACTATGACCCTCATAGGGTAGCCAATGCCTCGTCACCAGCATAATCACATCAGCAACTTCAAGAAACCCCTGGCAAAAGTTACAATGACTCTTAAGATACACAACTAGTGGCGTAGCTATCAGGCAGACTGGAAAGAGTATCTAAAAAATGTGTATTTGGGTGAAGAACTGGCAGGAATCTCTATGACTCTCTTGAGGTAGCCAATGCCTCGTCACCAGCAGAATCAAATCAGCAACTTCTAGAAACCCCTGGCAAAAGTAACGATGTTTCTCTTAAGATACACAACTAGTGGCGTATCGCTTCAGGCACACTGGAAACAGTATCTAAAAAATGTGTATTTGGGTGAGCAACTGGCACGAAACACTGTCACTCTCTTAGGGTAACCAATATCTCGTCACCAGTATAATCACATCTTCAAAGTCAAGAAACCGCTGGCAAGAGTAACGATGTTTCTCTTAAGATACACAACTAGTGGCGTATCGCTTCAGGCAGACTGGCCACAGTATCTCAAAATGTGTATTTGGGTGAGCAACTGGCAGGAAGCACTATGACTCTCTTAAGGTAGCCAATGCCTCGTCACCAACATAATCACATCACCAACTTCAAGAAACCGCTTGCAAAGGTAACGAAGCTTCTCATAAGATACACAGCTAGTGGGGTGTCACTTGAGGCAGACTGGCCAAAGTATCAAAAAAATGTGTATTTGGGTGAGCAACTAGCAGGAATCACTATGACCCTCATAGGGTAGCCAATGCCTCGTCACCAGCATAATCACATCAGCAACTTCAAGAAACCCCTGGCAAAAGTTACAATGACTCTTAAGATACACAACTAGTGGCGTAGCTATCAGGCAGACTGGAAAGAGTATCTAAAAAATGTGTATTTGGGTGAAGAACTGGCAGGAATCTCTATGACTCTCTTGAGGTAGCCAATGCCTCGTCACCAGCAGAATCAAATCAGCAACTTCTAGAAACCCCTGGCAAAAGTAACGATGTTTCTCTTAAGATACACAACTAGTGGCGTATCGCTTCAGGCACACTGGAAACAGTATCTAAAAAATGTGTATTTGGGTGAGCAACTGGCACGAAACACTGTCACTCTCTTAGGGTAACCAATATCTCGTCACCAGTATAATCACATCTTCAAAGTCAAGAAACCGCTGGCAAGAGTAACAATGTTTCTCTTAAGATACACAACTAGTGGCGTATCGCCTCAGGCAGACTGGCCACAGTATCTCAAAATGTGTATTTGGGTGAGCAACTGGCAGAAAGCACTATGACTCTCTTAAGGTAGCCAATGCCTCGTCACCAACATAATCACATCACCAACTTCAAGAAACCGCTTGCAAAGGTAACGAAGCTTCTCATAAGATACACAGCTAGTGGGGTGTCACTTGAGGCAGACTGGCCAAAGTATCAAAAAAATGTGTATTTGGGTGAGCAACTAGCAGGAATCACTATGACACTCATAGGGTAGCCAATGCCTCGTCACCAGCATAATCACATCAGCAACTTCAAGAAACCCCTGGCAAAAGTTACAATGACTCTTAAGATACACAACTAGTGGCGTAGCTATCAGGCAGACTGGAAAGAGTATCTAAAAAATGTGTATTTGGGTGAAGAACTGGCAGGAATCTCTATGACTCTCTTGAGGTAGCCAATGCCTCGTAACCAGCAGAATCAAATCAGCAACTTCTAGAAACCCCTGGCAAAAGTAACCATGTTTCTCTTAAGATACACAACTAGTGGCGTATCGCTTCAGGCACACTGGAAACAGTATCTAAAAAATGTGTATTTGGGTGAGCAACTGGCACGAAACACTGTGACTCTCTTAGGGTAACCAATATCTCGTCACCAGTATAATCACATCTTCAAAGTCAAGAAACCGCTGGCAAGAGTAACGATGTTTCTCTTAAGATACACAACTAGTGGCGTATCGCTTCAGGCAGACTGGCCACAGTATCTCAAAATGTGTATTTGGGTGAGCAACTGGCAGAAAGCACTATGACTCTCTTAAGGTAGCCAATGCCTCGTCACCAACATAATCACATCACCAACTTCAAGAAACCGCTTGCAAAGGTAACGAAGCTTCTCATAAGATACACAGCTAGTGGGGTGTCACTTGAGGCAGACTGGCCAAAGTATCAAAAAAATGTGTATTTGGGTGAGCAACTAGCAGGAATCACTATGACCCTCATAGGGTAGCCAATGCCTCGTCACCAGCATAATCACATCAGCAACTTCAAGAAACCCCTGGCAAAAGTTACAATGACTCTTAAGATACACAACTAGTGGCGTAGCTATCAGGCAGACTGGAAAGAGTATCTAAAAAATGTGTATTTGGGTGAAGAACTGGCAGGAATCTCTATGACTCTCTTGAGGTAGCCAATGCCTCGTCACCAGCAGAATCAAATCAGCAACTTCTAGAAACCCCTGGCAAAAGTAACGATGTTTCTCTTAAGATACACAACTAGTGGCGTATCGCTTCAGGCACACTGGAAACAGTATCTAAAAAATGTGTATTTGGGTGAGCAACTGGCACGAAACACTGTCACTCTCTTAGGGTAACCAATATCTCGTCACCAGTATAATCACATCTTCAAAGTCAAGAAACCGCTGGCAAGAGTAACAATGTTTCTCTTAAGATACACAACTAGTGGCGTATCGCCTCAGGCAGACTGGCCACAGTAATTCAAAATGTGTATTTGGGTGAGCAACTGGCAGAAAGCACTATGACTCTCTTAAGGTAGCCAATGCCTCGTCACCAACATAATCACATCACCAACTTCAAGAAACCGCTTGCAAAGGTAACGAAGCTTCTCATAAGATACACAGCTAGTGGGGTGTCACTTGAGGCAGACTGGCCAAAGTATCAAAAAAATGTGTATTTGGGTGAGCAACTAGCAGGAATCACTATGACACTCATAGGGTAGCCAATGCCTCGTCACCAGCATAATCACATCAGCAACTTCAAGAAACCCCTGGCAAAAGTTACAATGACTCTTAAGATACACAACTAGTGGCGTAGCTATCAGGCAGACTGGAAAGAGTATCTAAAAAATGTGTATTTGGGTGAAGAACTGGCAGGAATCTCTATGACTCTCTTGAGGTAGCCAATGCCTCGTAACCAGCAGAATCAAATCAGCAACTTCTAGAAACCCCTGGCAAAAGTAACGATGTTTCTCTTAAGATACACAACTAGTGGCGTATCGCTTCAGGCACACTGGAAACAGTATCTAAAAAATGTGTATTTGGGTGAGCAACTGGCACGAAACACTGTCACTCTCTTAGGGTAACCAATATCTCGTCACCAGTATAATCACATCTTCAAAGTCAAGAAACCGCTGGCAAGAGTAACGATGTTTCTCTTAAGATACACAACTAGTGGCGTATCGCTTCAGGCAGACTGGCCACAGTATCTCAAAATGTGTATTTGGGTGAGCAACTGGCAGGAAGCACTATGACTCTCTTAAGGTAGCCAATGCCTCGTCACCAACATAATCACATCACCAACTTCAAGAAACCGCTTGCAAAGGTAACGAAGCTTCTCATAAGATACACAGCTAGTGGGGTGTCACTTGAGGCAGACTGGCCAAAGTATCAAAAAAATGTGTATTTGGGTGAGCAACTAGCAGGAATCACTATGACCCTCATAGGGTAGCCAATGCCTCGTCACCAGCATAATCACATCAGCAACTTCAAGAAACCCCTGGCAAAAGTTACAATGACTCTTAAGATACACAACTAGTGGCGTAGCTATCAGGCAGACTGGAAAGAGTATCTAAAAAATGTGTATTTGGGTGAAGAACTGGCAGGAATCTCTATGACTCTCTTGAGGTAGCCAATGCCTCGTCACCAGCAGAATCAAATCAGCAACTTCTAGAAACCCCTGGCAAAAGTAACGATGTTTCTCTTAAGATACACAACTAGTGGCGTATCGCTTCAGGCACACTGGAAACAGTATCTAAAAAATGTGTATTTGGGTGAGCAACTGGCACGAAACACTGTCACTCTCTTAGGGTAACCAATATCTCGTCACCAGTATAATCACATCTTCAAAGTCAAGAAACCGCTGGCAAGAGTAACAATGTTTCTCTTAAGATACACAACTAGTGGCGTATCGCCTCAGGCAGACTGGCCACAGTATCTCAAAATGTGTATTTGGGTGAGCAACTGGCAGAAAGCACTATGACTCTCTTAAGGTAGCCAATGCCTCGTCACCAACATAATCACATCACCAACTTCAAGAAACCGCTTGCAAAGGTAACGAAGCTTCTCATAAGATACACAGCTAGTGGGGTGTCACTTGAGGCAGACTGGCCAAAGTATCAAAAAAATGTGTATTTGGGTGAGCAACTAGCAGGAATCACTATGACACTCATAGGGTAGCCAATGCCTCGTCACCAGCATAATCACATCAGCAACTTCAAGAAACCCCTGGCAAAAGTTACAATGACTCTTAAGATACACAACTAGTGGCGTAGCTATCAGGCAGACTGGAAAGAGTATCTAAAAAATGTGTATTTGGGTGAAGAACTGGCAGGAATCTCTATGACTCTCTTGAGGTAGCCAATGCCTCGTAACCAGCAGAATCAAATCAGCAACTTCTAGAAACCCCTGGCAAAAGTAACCATGTTTCTCTTAAGATACACAACTAGTGGCGTATCGCTTCAGGCACACTGGAAACAGTATCTAAAAAATGTGTATTTGGGTGAGCAACTGGCACGAAACACTGTCACTCTCTTAGGGTAACCAATATCTCGTCACCAGTATAATCACATCTTCAAAGTCAAGAAACCGCTGGCAAGAGTAACGATGTTTCTCTTAAGATACACAACTAGTGGCGTATCGCTTCAGGCAGACTGGCCACAGTATCTCAAAATGTGTATTTGGGTGAGCAACTGGCAGGAAGCACTATGACTCTCTTAAGGTAGCCAATGCCTCGTCACCAACATAATCACATCACCAACTTCAAGAAACCGCTTGCAAAGGTAACGAAGCTTCTCATAAGATACACAGCTAGTGGGGTGTCACTTGAGGCAGACTGGCCAAAGTATCAAAAAAATGTGTATTTGGGTGAGCAACTAGCAGGAATCACTATGACCCTCATAGGGTAGCCAATGCCTCGTCACCAGCATAATCACATCAGCAACTTCAAGAAACCCCTGGCAAAAGTTACAATGACTCTTAAGATACACAACTAGTGGCGTAGCTATCAGGCAGACTGGAAAGAGTATCTAAAAAATGTGTATTTGGGTGAAGAACTGGCAGGAATCTCTATGACTCTCTTGAGGTAGCCAATGCCTCGTCACCAGCAGAATCAAATCAGCAACTTCTAGAAACCCCTGGCAAAAGTAACGATGTTTCTCTTAAGATACACAACTAGTGGCGTATCGCTTCAGGCACACTGGAAACAGTATCTAAAAAATGTGTATTTGGGTGAGCAACTGGCACGAAACACTGTCACTCTCTTAGGGTAACCAATATCTCGTCACCAGTATAATCACATCTTCAAAGTCAAGAAACCGCTGGCAAGAGTAACAATGTTTCTCTTAAGATACACAACTAGTGGCGTATCGCCTCAGGCAGACTGGCCACAGTATCTCAAAATGTGTATTTGGGTGAGCAACTGGCAGAAAGCACTATGACTCTCTTAAGGTAGCCAATGCCTCGTCACCAACATAATCACATCACCAACTTCAAGAAACCGCTTGCAAAGGTAACGAAGCTTCTCATAAGATACACAGCTAGTGGGGTGTCACTTGAGGCAGACTGGCCAAAGTATCAAAAAAATGTGTATTTGGGTGAGCAACTAGCAGGAATCACTATGACACTCATAGGGTAGCCAATGCCTCGTCACCAGCATAATCACATCAGCAACTTCAAGAAACCCCTGGCAAAAGTTACAATGACTCTTAAGATACACAACTAGTGGCGTAGCTATCAGGCAGACTGGAAAGAGTATCTAAAAAATGTGTATTTGGGTGAAGAACTGGCAGGAATCTCTATGACTCTCTTGAGGTAGCCAATGCCTCGTAACCAGCAGAATCAAATCAGCAACTTCTAGAAACCCCTGGCAAAAGTAACCATGTTTCTCTTAAGATACACAACTAGTGGCGTATCGCTTCAGGCACACTGGAAACAGTATCTAAAAAATGTGTATTTGGGTGAGCAACTGGCACGAAACACTGTGACTCTCTTAGGGTAACCAATATCTCGTCACCAGTATAATCACATCTTCAAAGTCAAGAAACCGCTGGCAAGAGTAACGATGTTTCTCTTAAGATACACAACTAGTGGCGTATCGCTTCAGGCAGACTGGCCACAGTATCTCAAAATGTGTATTTGGGTGAGCAACTGGCAGAAAGCACTATGACTCTCTTAAGGTAGCCAATGCCTCGTCACCAACATAATCACATCACCAACTTCAAGAAACCGCTTGCAAAGGTAACGAAGCTTCTCATAAGATACACAGCTAGTGGGGTGTCACTTGAGGCAGACTGGCCAAAGTATCAAAAAAATGTGTATTTGGGTGAGCAACTAGCAGGAATCACTATGACCCTCATAGGGTAGCCAATGCCTCGTCACCAGCATAATCACATCAGCAACTTCAAGAAACCCCTGGCAAAAGTTACAATGACTCTTAAGATACACAACTAGTGGCGTAGCTATCAGGCAGACTGGAAAGAGTATCTAAAAAATGTGTATTTGGGTGAAGAACTGGCAGGAATCTCTATGACTCTCTTGAGGTAGCCAATGCCTCGTCACCAGCAGAATCAAATCAGCAACTTCTAGAAACCCCTGGCAAAAGTAACGATGTTTCTCTTAAGATACACAACTAGTGGCGTATCGCTTCAGGCACACTGGAAACAGTATCTAAAAAATGTGTATTTGGGTGAGCAACTGGCACGAAACACTGTCACTCTCTTAGGGTAACCAATATCTCGTCACCAGTATAATCACATCTTCAAAGTCAAGAAACCGCTGGCAAGAGTAACAATGTTTCTCTTAAGATACACAACTAGTGGCGTATCGCCTCAGGCAGACTGGCCACAGTATCTCAAAATGTGTATTTGGGTGAGCAACTGGCAGAAAGCACTATGACTCTCTTAAGGTAGCCAATGCCTCGTCACCAACATAATCACATCACCAACTTCAAGAAACCGCTTGCAAAGGTAACGAAGCTTCTCATAAGATACACAGCTAGTGGGGTGTCACTTGAGGCAGACTGGCCAAAGTATCAAAAAAATGTGTATTTGGGTGAGCAACTAGCAGGAATCACTATGACACTCATAGGGTAGCCAATGCCTCGTCACCAGCATAATCACATCAGCAACTTCAAGAAACCCCTGGCAAAAGTTACAATGACTCTTAAGATACACAACTAGTGGCGTAGCTATCAGGCAGACTGGAAAGAGTATCTAAAAAATGTGTATTTGGGTGAAGAACTGGCAGGAATCTCTATGACTCTCTTGAGGTAGCCAATGCCTCGTAACCAGCAGAATCAAATCAGCAACTTCTAGAAACCCCTGGCAAAAGTAACGATGTTTCTCTTAAGATACACAACTAGTGGCGTATCGCTTCAGGCACACTGGAAACAGTATCTAAAAAATGTGTATTTGGGTGAGCAACTGGCACGAAACACTGTGACTCTCTTAGGGTAACCAATATCTCGTCACCAGTATAATCACATCTTCAAAGTCAAGAAACCGCTGGCAAGAGTAACGATGTTTCTCTTAAGATACACAACTAGTGGCGTATCGCTTCAGGCAGACTGGCCACAGTATCTCAAAATGTGTATTTGGGTGAGCAACTGGCAGAAAGCACTATGACTCTCTTAAGGTAGCCAATGCCTCGTCACCAACATAATCACATCACCAACTTCAAGAAACCGCTTGCAAAGGTAACGAAGCTTCTCATAAGATACACAGCTAGTGGGGTGTCACTTGAGGCAGACTGGCCAAAGTATCAAAAAAATGTGTATTTGGGTGAGCAACTAGCAGGAATCACTATGACACTCATAGGGTAGCCAATGCCTCGTCACCAGCATAATCACATCAGCAACTTCAAGAAACCCCTGGCAAAAGTTACAATGACTCTTAAGATACACAACTAGTGGCGTAGCTATCAGGCAGACTGGAAAGAGTATCTAAAAAATGTGTATTTGGGTGAAGAACTGGCAGGAATCTCTATGACTCTCTTGAGGTAGCCAATGCCTCGTCACCAGCAGAATCAAATCAGCAACTTCTAGAAACCCCTGGCAAAAGTAACGATGTTTCTCTTAAGATACACAACTAGTGGCGTATCGCTTCAGGCACACTGGAAACAGTATCTAAAAAATGTGTATTTGGGTGAGCAACTGGCACGAAACACTGTCACTCTCTTAGGGTAACCAATATCTCGTCACCAGTATAATCACATCTTCAAAGTCAAGAAACCGCTGGCAAGAGTAACGATGTTTCTCTTAAGATACACAACTAGTGGCGTATCGCTTCAGGCAGACTGGCCACAGTATCTCAAAATGTGTATTTGGGTGAGCAACTGGCAGAAAGCACTATGACTCTCTTAAGGTAGCCAATGCCTCGTCACCAACATAATCACATCACCAACTTCAAGAAACCGCTTGCAAAGGTAACGAAGCTTCTCATAAGATACACAGCTAGTGGGGTGTCACTTGAGGCAGACTGGCCAAAGTATCAAAAAAATGTGTATTTGGGTGAGCAACTAGCAGGAATCACTATGACACTCATAGGGTAGCCAATGCCTCGTCACCAGCATAATCACATCAGCAACTTCAAGAAACCCCTGGCAAAAGTTACAATGACTCTTAAGATACACAACTAGTGGCGTAGCTATCAGGCAGACTGGAAAGAGTATCTAAAAAATGTGTATTTGGGTGAAGAACTGGCAGGAATCTCTATGACTCTCTTGAGGTAGCCAATGCCTCGTAACCAGCAGAATCAAATCAGCAACTTCTAGAAACCCCTGGCAAAAGTAACCATGTTTCTCTTAAGATACACAACTAGTGGCGTATCGCTTCAGGCACACTGGAAACAGTATCTAAAAAATGTGTATTTGGGTGAGCAACTGGCACGAAACACTGTGACTCTCTTAGGGTAACCAATATCTCGTCACCAGTATAATCACATCTTCAAAGTCAAGAAACCGCTGGCAAGAGTAACGATGTTTCTCTTAAGATACACAACTAGTGGCGTATCGCTTCAGGCAGACTGGCCACAGTATCTCAAAATTTGTATTTGTGTGAGCAACTGGCAGAAAGCACTATGACTCTCTTAAGGTAGCCAATGCCTCGTCACCAACATAATCACATCACCAACTTCAAGAAACCGCTTGCAAAGGTAACGAAGCTTCTCATAAGATACACAGCTAGTGGGGTGTCACTTGAGGCAGACTGGCCAAAGTATCAAAAAAATGTGTATTTGGGTGAGCAACTAGCAGGAATCACTATGACCCTCATAGGGTAGCCAATGCCTCGTCACCAGCATAATCACATCAGCAACTTCAAGGAACCCCTGGCAAAAGTTACAATGACTCTTAAGATACACAACTAGTGGCGTAGCTATCAGGCAGACTGGAAAGAGTATCTAAAAAATGTGTATTTGGGTGAAGAACTGGCAGGAATCTCTATGACTCTCTTGAGGTAGCCAATGCCTCGTCACCAGCAGAATCAAATCAGCAACTTCTAGAAACCCCTGGCAAAAGTAACGATGTTTCTCTTAAGATACACAACTAGTGGCGTATCGCTTCAGGCACACTGGAAACAGTATCTAAAAAATGTGTATTTGGGTGAGCAACTGGCACGAAACACTGTCACTCTCTTAGGGTAACCAATATCTCGTCACCAGTATAATCACATCTTCAAAGTCAAGAAACCGCTGGCAAGAGTAACGATGTTTCTCTTAAGATACACAACTAGTGGCGTATCGCTTCAGGCAGACTGGCCACAGTATCTCAAAATGTGTATTTGGGTGAGCAACTGGCAGAAAGCACTATGACTCTCTTAAGGTAGCCAATGCCTCGTCACCAACATAATCACATCACCAACTTCAAGAAACCGCTTGCAAAGGTAACGAAGCTTCTCATAAGATACACAGCTAGTGGGGTGTCACTTGAGGCAGACTGGCCAAAGTATCAAAAAAATGTGTATTTGGGTGAGCAACTAGCAGGAATCACTATGACCCTCATAGGGTAGCCAATGCCTCGTCACCAGCATAATCACATCAGCAACTTCAAGAAACCCCTGGCAAAAGTTACAATGACTCTTAAGATACACAACTAGTGGCGTAGCTATCAGGCAGACTGGAAAGAGTATCTAAAAAATGTGTATTTGGGTGAAGAACTGGCAGGAATCTCTATGACTCTCTTGAGGTAGCCAATGCCTCGTAACCAGCAGAATCAAATCAGCAACTTCTAGAAACCCCTGGCAAAAGTAACGATGTTTCTCTTAAGATACACAACTAGTGGCGTATCGCTTCAGGCACACTGGAAACAGTATCTAAAAAATGTGTATTTGGGTGAGCAACTGGCACGAAACACTGTGACTCTCTTAGGGTAACCAATATCTCGTCACCAGTATAATCACATCTTCAAAGTCAAGAAACCGCTGGCAAGAGTAACGATGTTTCTCTTAAGATACACAACTAGTGGCGTATCGCTTCAGGCAGACTGGCCACAGTATCTCAAAATGTGTATTTGGGTGAGCAACTGGCAGAAAGCACTATGACTCTCTTAAGGTAGCCAATGCCTCGTCACCAACATAATCACATCACCAACTTCAAGAAACCGCTTGCAAAGGTAACGAAGCTTCTCATAAGATACACAGCTAGTGGGGTGTCACTTGAGGCAGACTGGCCAAAGTATCAAAAAAATGTGTATTTGGGTGAGCAACTAGCAGGAATCACTATGACCCTCATAGGGTAGCCAATGCCTCGTCACCAGCATAATCACATCAGCAACTTCAAGAAACCCCTGGCAAAAGTTACAATGACTCTTAAGATACACAACTAGTGGCGTAGCTATCAGGCAGACTGGAAAGAGTATCTAAAAAATGTGTATTTGGGTGAAGAACTGGCAGGAATCTCTATGACTCTCTTGAGGTAGCCAATGCCTCGTCACCAGCAGAATCAAATCAGCAACTTCTAGAAACCCCTGGCAAAAGTAACCATGTTTCTCTTAAGATACACAACTAGTGGCGTATCGCTTCAGGCACACTGGAAACAGTATCTAAAAAATGTGTATTTGGGTGAGCAACTGGCACGAAACACTGTCACTCTCTTAGGGTAACCAATATCTCGTCACCAGTATAATCACATCTTCAAAGTCAAGAAACCGCTGGCAAGAGTAACAATGTTTCTCTTAAGATACACAACTAGTGGCGTATCGCCTCAGGCAGACTGGCCACAGTATCTCAAAATGTGTATTTGGGTGAGCAACTGGCAGAAAGCACTATGAATCTCTTAAGGTAGCCAATGCCTCGTCACCAACATAATCACATCACCAACTTCAAGAAACCGCTTGCAAAGGTAACGAAGCTTCTCATAAGATACACAGCTAGTGGGGTGTCACTTGAGGCAGACTGGCCAAAGTATCAAAAAAATGTGTATTTGGGTGAGCAACTAGCAGGAATCACTATGACACTCATAGGGTAGCCAATGCCTCGTCACCAGCATAATCACATCAGCAACTTCAAGAAACCCCTGGCAAAAGTTACAATGACTCTTAAGATACACAAGTAGTGGCGTAGCTATCAGGCAGACTGGAAAGAGTATCTAAAAAATGTGTATTTGGGTGAAGAACTGGCAGGAATCTCTATGACTCTCTTGAGGTAGCCAATGCCTCGTAACCAGCAGAATCAAATCAGCAACTTCTAGAAACCCCTGGCAAAAGTAACCATGTTTCTCTTAAGATACACAACTAGTGGCGTATCGCTTCAGGCACACTGGAAACAGTATCTAAAAAATGTGTATTTGGGTGAGCAACTGGCACGAAACACTGTGACTCTCTTAGGGTAACCAATATCTCGTCACCAGTATAATCACATCTTCAAAGTCAAAAAACCGCTGGCAAGAGTAACGATGTTTCTCTTAAGATACACAACTAGTGGCGTATCGCTTCAGGCAGACTGGCCACAGTATCTCAAAATTTGTATTTGTGTGAGCAACTGGCAGAAAGCACTATGACTCTCTTAAGGTAGCCAATGCCTCGTCACCAACATAATCACATCACCAACTTCAAGAAACCGCTTGCAAAGGTAACGAAGCTTCTCATAAGATACACAGCTAGTGGGGTGTCACTTGAGGCAGACTGGCCAAAGTATCAAAAAAATGTGTATTTGGGTGAGCAACTAGCAGGAATCACTATGACACTCATAGGGTAGCCAATGCCTCGTCACCAGCATAATCACATCAGCAACTTCAAGAAACCCCTGGCAAAAGTTACAATGACTCTTAAGATACACAACTAGTGGCGTAGCTATCAGGCAGACTGGAAAGAGTATCTAAAAAATGTGTATTTGGGTGAAGAACTGGCAGGAATCTCTATGACTCTCTTGAGGTAGCCAATGCCTCGTCACCAGCAGAATCAAATCAGCAACTTCTAGAAACCCCTGGCAAAAGTAACGATGTTTCTCTTAAGACACACAACTAGTGGCGTATCGCTTCAGGCACACTGGAAACAGTATCTAAAAAATGTGTATTTGGGTGAGCAACTGGCACGAAACACTGTCACTCTCTTAGGGTAACCAATATCTCGTCACCAGTATAATCACATCTTCAAAGTCAAGAAACCGCTGGCAAGAGTAACGATGTTTCTCTTAAGATACACAACTAGTGGCGTATCGCTTCAGGCAGACTGGCCACAGTATCTCAAAATGTGTATTTGGGTGAGCAACTGGCAGAAAGCACTATGACTCTCTTAAGGTAGCCAATGCCTCGTCACCAACATAATCACATCACCAACTTCAAGAAACCGCTTGCAAAGGTAACGAAGCTTCTCATAAGATACACAGCTAGTGGGGTGTCACTTGAGGCAGACTGGCCAAAGTATCAAAAAAATGTGTATTTGGGTGAGCAACTAGCAGGAATCACTATGACACTCATAGGGTAGCCAATGCCTCGTCACCAGCATAATCACATCAGCAACTTCAAGAAACCCCTGGCAAAAGTTACAATGACTCTTAAGATACACAACTAGTGGCGTAGCTATCAGGCAGACTGGAAAGAGTATCTAAAAAATGTGTATTTGGGTGAAGAACTGGCAGGAATCTCTATGACTCTCTTGAGGTAGCCAATGCCTCGTCACCAGCAGAATCAAATCAGCAACTTCTAGAAACCCCTGGCAAAAGTAACCATGTTTCTCTTAAGATACACAACTAGTGGCGTATCGCTTCAGGCACACTGGAAACAGTATCTAAAAAATGTGTATTTGGGTGAGCAACTGGCACGAAACACTGTGACTCTCTTAGGGTAACCAATATCTCGTCACCAGTATAATCACATCTTCAAAGTCAAGAAACCGCTGGCAAGAGTAACGATGTTTCTCTTAAGATACACAACTAGTGGCGTATCGCTTCAGGCAGACTGGCCACAGTATCTCAAAATGTGTATTTGGGTGAGCAACTGGCAGAAAGCACTATGACTCTCTTAAGGTAGCCAATGCCTCGTCACCAACATAATCACATCACCAACTTCAAGAAACCGCTTGCAAAGGTAACGAAGCTTCTCATAAGATACACAGCTAGTGGGGTGTCACTTGAGGCAGACTGGCCAAAGTATCAAAAAAATGTGTATTTGGGTGAGCAACTAGCAGGAATCACTATGACACTCATAGGGTAGCCAATGCCTCGTCACCAGCATAATCACATCAGCAACTTCAAGAAACCCCTGGCAAAAGTTACAATGACTCTTAAGATACACAACTAGTGGCGTAGCTATCAGGCAGACTGGAAAGAGTATCTAAAAAATGTGTATTTGGGTGAAGAACTGGCAGGAATCTCTATGACTCTCTTGAGGTAGCCAATGCCTCGTAACCAGCAGAATCAAATCAGCAACTTCTAGAAACCCCTGGCAAAAGTAACCATGTTTCTCTTAAGATACACAACTAGTGGCGTATCGCTTCAGGCACACTGGAAACAGTATCTAAAAAATGTGTATTTGGGTGAGCAACTGGCACGAAACACTGTCACTCTCTTAGGGTAACCAATATCTCGTCACCAGTATAATCACATCTTCAAAGTCAAGAAACCGCTGGCAAGAGTAACAATGTTTCTCTTAAGATACACAACTAGTGGCGTATCGCCTCAGGCAGACTGGCCACAGTATCTCAAAATGTGTATTTGGGTGAGCAACTGGCAGAAAGCACTATGACTCTCTTAAGGTAGCCAATGCCTCGTCACCAACATAATCACATCACCAACTTCAAGAAACCGCTTGCAAAGGTAACGAAGCTTCTCATAAGATACACAGCTAGTGGGGTGTCACTTGAGGCAGACTGGCCAAAGTATCAAAAAAATGTGTATTTGGGTGAGCAACTAGCAGGAATCACTATGACACTCATAGGGTAGCCAATGCCTCGTCACCAGCATAATCACATCAGCAACTTCAAGAAACCCCTGGCAAAAGTTACAATGACTCTTAAGATACACAACTAGTGGCGTAGCTATCAGGCAGACTGGAAAGAGTATCTAAAAAATGTGTATTTGGGTGAAGAACTGGCAGGAATCTCTATGACTCTCTTGAGGTAGCCAATGCCTCGTAACCAGCAGAATCAAATCAGCAACTTCTAGAAACCCCTGGCAAAAGTAACCATGTTTCTCTTAAGATACACAACTAGTGGCGTATCGCTTCAGGCACACTGGAAACAGTATCTAAAAAATGTGTATTTGGGTGAGCAACTGGCACGAAACACTGTGACTCTCTTAGGGTAACCAATATCTCGTCACCAGTATAATCACATCTTCAAAGTCAAGAAACCGCTGGCAAGAGTAACGATGTTTCTCTTAAGATACACAACTAGTGGCGTATCGCTTCAGGCAGACTGGCCACAGTATCTCAAAATTTGTATTTGTGTGAGCAACTGGCAGAAAGCACTATGACTCTCTTAAGGTAGCCAATGCCTCGTCACCAACATAATCACATCACCAACTTCAAGAAACCGCTTGCAAAGGTAACGAAGCTTCTCATAAGATACACAGCTAGTGGGGTGTCACTTGAGGCAGACTGGCCAAAGTATCAAAAAAATGTGTATTTGGGTGAGCAACTAGCAGGAATCACTATGACACTCATAGGGTAGCCAATGCCTCGTCACCAGCATAATCACATCAGCAACTTCAAGAAACCCCTGGCAAAAGTTACAATGACTCTTAAGATACACAACTAGTGGCGTAGCTATCAGGCAGACTGGAAAGAGTATCTAAAAAATGTGTATTTGGGTGAAGAACTGGCAGGAATCTCTATGACTCTCTTGAGGTATCCAATGCCTCGTAACCAGCAGAATCAAATCAGCAACTTCTAGAAACCCCTGGCAAAAGTAACCATGTTTCTCTTAAGATACACAACTAGTGGCGTATCGCTTCAGGCACACTGGAAACAGTATCTAAAAAATGTGTATTTGGGTGAGCAACTGGCACGAAACACTGTGACTCTCTTAGGGTAACCAATATCTCGTCACCAGTATAATCACATCTTCAAAGTCAAGAAACCGCTGGCAAGAGTAACGATGTTTCTCTTAAGATACACAACTAGTGGCGTATCGCTTCAGGCAGACTGGCCACAGTATCTCAAAATTTGTATTTGTGTGAGCAACTGGCAGAAAGCACTATGACTCTCTTAAGGTAGCCAATGCCTCGTCACCAACTTAATCACATCACCAACTTCAAGAAACCGCTTGCAAAGGTAACGAAGCTTCTCATAAGATACACAGCTAGTGGGGTGTCACTTGAGGCAGACTGGCCAAAGTATCAAAAAAATGTGTATTTGGGTGAGCAACTAGCAGGAATCACTATGACACTCATAGGGTAGCCAATGCCTCGTCACCAGCATAATCACATCAGCAACTTCAAGAAACCCCTGGCAAAAGTTACAATGACTCTTAAGATACACAACTAGTGGCGTAGCTATCAGGCAGACTGGAAAGAGTATCTAAAAAATGTGTATTTGGGTGAAGAACTGGCAGGAATCTCTATGACTCTCTTGAGGTAGCCAATGCCTCGTAACCAGCAGAATCAAATCAGCAACTTCTAGAAACCCCTGGCAAAAGTAACCATGTTTCTCTTAAGATACACAACTAGTGGCGTATCGCTTCAGGCACACTGGAAACAGTATCTAAAAAATGTGTATTTGGGTGAGCAACTGGCACGAAACACTGTGACTCTCTTAGGGTAACCAATATCTCGTCACCAGTATAATCACATCTTCAAAGTCAAGAAACCGCTGGCAAGAGTAACGATGTTTCTCTTAAGATACACAACTAGTGGCGTATCGCTTCAGGCAGACTGGCCACAGTATCTCAAAATTTGTATTTGTGTGAGCAACTGGCAGAAAGCACTATGACTCTCTTAAGGTAGCCAATGCCTCGTCACCAACATAATCACATCACCAACTTCAAGAAACCGCTTGCAAAGGTAACGAAGCTTCTCATAAGATACACAGCTAGTGGGGTGTCACTTGAGGCAGACTGGCCAAAGTATCAAAAAAATGTGTATTTGGGTGAGCAACTAGCAGGAATCACTATGACACTCATAGGGTAGCCAATGCCTCGTCACCAGCATAATCACATCAGCAACTTCAAGAAACCCCTGGCAAAAGTTACAATGACTCTTAAGATACACAACTAGTGGCGTAGCTATCAGGCAGACTGGAAAGAGTATCTAAAAAATGTGTATTTGGGTGAAGAACTGGCAGGAATCTCTATGACTCTCTTGAGGTAGCCAATGCCTCGTAACCAGCAGAATCAAATCAGCAACTTCTAGAAACCCCTGGCAAAAGTAACCATGTTTCTCTTAAGATACACAACTAGTGGCGTATCGCTTCAGGCACACTGGAAACAGTATCTAAAAAATGTGTATTTGGGTGAGCAACTGGCACGAAACACTGTGACTCTCTTAGGGTAACCAATATCTCGTCACCAGTATAATCACATCTTCAAAGTCAAGAAACCGCTGGCAAGAGTAACGATGTTTCTCTTAAGATACACAACTAGTGGCGTATCGCTTCAGGCAGACTGGCCACAGTATCTCAAAATTTGTATTTGTGTGAGCAACTGGCAGAAAGCACTATGACTCTCTTAAGGTAGCCAATGCCTCGTCACCATCATAATCACATCACCAACTTCAAGAAACCGCTTGCAAAGGTAACGAAGCTTCTCATAAGATACACAGCTAGTGGGGTGTCACTTGAGGCAGACTGGCCAAAGTATCAAAAAAATGTGTATTTGGGTGAGCAACTAGCAGGAATCACTATGACACTCATAGGGTAGCCAATGCCTCGTCACCAGCATAATCACATCAGCAACTTCAAGAAACCCCTGGCAAAAGTTACAATGACTCTTAAGATACACAACTAGTGGCGTAGCTATCAGGCAGACTGGAAAGAGTATCTAAAAAATGTGTATTTGGGTGAAGAACTGGCAGGAATCTCTATGACTCTCTTGAGGTAGCCAATGCCTCGTCACCAGCAGAATCAAATCAGCAACTTCTAGAAACCCCTGGCAAAAGTAACGATGTTTCTCTTAAGATACACAACTAGTGGCGTATCGCTTCAGGCACACTGGAAACAGTATCTAAAAAATGTGTATTTGGGTGAGCAACTGGCACGAAACACTGTGACTCTCTTAGGGTAACCAATATCTCGTCACCAGTATAATCACATCTTCAAAGTCAAGAAACCGCTGGCAAGAGTAACGATGTTTCTCTTAAGATACACAACTAGTGGCGTATCGCTTCAGGCAGACTGGCCACAGTATCTCAAAATTTGTATTTGTGTGAGCAACTGGCAGAAAGCACTATGACTCTCTTAAGGTAGCCAATGCCTCGTCACCAACATAATCCCATCACCAACTTCAAGAAACCGCTTGCAAAGGTAACGAAGCTTCTCATAAGATACACAGCTAGTGGGGTGTCACTTGAGGCAGACTGGCCAAAGTATCAAAAAAATGTGTATTTGGGTGAGCAACTAGCAGGAATCACTATGACACTCATAGGGTAGCCAATGCCTCGTCACCAGCATAATCACATCAGCAACTTCAAGAAACCCCTGGCAAAAGTTACAATGACTCTTAAGATACACAACTAGTGGCGTAGCTATCAGGCAGACTGGAAAGAGTATCTAAAAAATGTGTATTTGGGTGAAGAACTGGCAGGAATCTCTATGACTCTCTTGAGGTAGCCAATGCCTCGTAACCAGCAGAATCAAATCAGCAACTTCTAGAAACCCCTGGCAAAAGTAACGATGTTTCTCTTAAGATACACAACTAGTGGCGTATCGCTTCAGGCACACTGGAAACAGTATCTAAAAAATGTGTATTTGGGTGAGCAACTGGCACGAAACACTGTCACTCTCTTAGGGTAACCAATATCTCGTCACCAGTATAATCACATCTTCAAAGTCAAGAAACCGCTGGCAAGAGTAACAATGTTTCTCTTAAGATACACAACTAGTGGCGTATCGCCTCAGGCAGACTGGCCACAGTATCTCAAAATGTGTATTTGGGTGAGCAACTGGCAGAAAGCACTATGACTCTCTTAAGGTAGCCAATGCCTCGTCACCAACATAATCACATCACCAACTTCAAGAAACCGCTTGCAAAGGTAACGAAGCTTCTCATAAGATACACAGCTAGTGGGGTGTCACTTGAGGCAGACTGGCCAAAGTATCAAAAAAATGTGTATTTGGGTGAGCAACTAGCAGGAATCACTATGACACTCATAGGGTAGCCAATGCCTCGTCACCAGCATAATCACATCAGCAACTTCAAGAAACCCCTGGCAAAAGTTACAATGACTCTTAAGATACACAAGTAGTGGCGTAGCTATCAGGCAGACTGGAAAGAGTATCTAAAAATGTGTATTTGGGTGAAGAACTGGCAGGAATCTCTATGACTCTCTTGAGGTAGCCAATGCCTCGTAACCAGCAGAATCAAATCAGCAACTTCTAGAAACCCCTGGCAAAAGTAACCATGTTTCTCTTAAGATACACAACTAGTGGCGTATCGCTTCAGGCACACTGGAAACAGTATCTAAAAAATGTGTATTTGGGTGAGCAACTGGCACGAAACACTGTCACTCTCTTAGGGTAACCAATATCTCGTCACCAGTATAATCACATCTTCAAAGTCAAGAAACCGCTGGCAAGAGTAACAATGTTTCTCTTAAGATACACAACTAGTGGCGTATCGCCTCAGGCAGACTGGCCACAGTATCTCAAAATGTGTATTTGGGTGAGCAACTGGCAGAAAGCACTATGACTCTCTTAAGGTAGCCAATGCCTCGTCACCAACATAATCACATCACCAACTTCAAGAAACCGCTTGCAAAGGTAACGAAGCTTCTCATAAGATACACAGCTAGTGGGGTGTCACTTGAGGCAGACTGGCCAAAGTATCAAAAAAATGTGTATTTGGGTGAGCAACTAGCAGGAATCACTATGACACTCATAGGGTAGCCAATGCCTCGTCACCAGCATAATCACATCAGCAACTTCAAGAAACCCCTGGCAAAAGTTACAATGACTCTTAAGATACACAACTAGTGGCGTAGCTATCAGGCAGACTGGAAAGAGTATCTAAAAATGTGTATTTGGGTGAAGAACTGGCAGGAATCTCTATGACTCTCTTGAGGTAGCCAATGCCTCGTAACCAGCAGAAAGAAAATCAGCAACTTCTAGAAACCCCTGGCAAAAGTAACCATGTTTCTCTTAAGATACACAACTAGTGGCGTATCGCTTCAGGCACACTGGAAACAGTATCTAAAAAATGTGTATTTGGGTGAGCAACTGGCACGAAACACTGTGACTCTCTTAGGGTAACCAATATCTCGTCACCAGTATAATCACATCTTCAAAGTCAAGAAACCGCTGGCAAGAGTAACGATGTTTCTCTTAAGATACACAACTAGTGGCGTATCGCTTCAGGCAGACTGGCCACAGTATCTCAAAATTTGTATTTGTGTGAGCAACTGGCAGAAAGCACTATGACTCTCTTAAGGTAGCCAATGCCTCGTTACCAACATAATCACATCACCAACTTCAAGAAACCGCTTGCAAAGGTAACGAAGCTTCTCATAAGATACACAGCTAGTGGGGTGTCACTTGAGGCAGACTGGCCAAAGTATCAAAAAAATGTGTATTTGGGTGAGCAACTAGCAGGAATCACTATGACACTCATAGGGTAGCCAATGCCTCGTCACCAGCATAATCACATCAGCAACTTCAAGAAACCCCTGGCAAAAGTTACAATGACTCTTAAGATACACAACTAGTGGCGTAGCTATCAGGCAGACTGGAAAGAGTATCTAAAAAATGTGTATTTGGGTGAAGAACTGGCAGGAATCTCTATGACTCTCTTGAGGTAGCCAATGCCTCGTAACCAGCAGAATCAAATCAGCAACTTCTAGAAACCCCTGGCAAAAGTAACCATGTTTCTCTTAAGATACACAACTAGTGGCGTATCGCTTCAGGCACACTGGAAACAGTATCTAAAAAATGTGTATTTGGGTGAGCAACTGGCACGAAACACTGTGACTCTCTTAGGGTAACCAATATCTCGTCACCAGTATAATCACATCTTCAAAGTCAAGAAACCGCTGGCAAGAGTAACGATGTTTCTCTTAAGATACACAACTAGTGGCGTATCGCTTCAGGCAGACTGGCCACAGTATCTCAAAATTTGTATTTGTGTGAGCAACTGGCAGAAAGCACTATGACTCTCTTAAGGTAGCCAATGCCTCGTCACCAACTTAATCACATCACCAACTTCAAGAAACCGCTTGCAAAGGTAACGAAGCTTCTCATAAGATACACAGCTAGTGGGGTGTCACTTGAGGCAGACTGGCCAAAGTATCAAAAAAATGTGTATTTGGGTGAGCAACTAGCAGGAATCACTATGACACTCATAGGGTAGCCAATGCCTCGTCACCAGCATAATCACATCAGCAACTTCAAGAAACCCCTGGCAAAAGTTACAATGACTCTTAAGATACACAACTAGTGGCGTAGCTATCAGGCAGACTGGAAAGAGTATCTAAAAAATGTGTATTTGGGTGAAGAACTGGCAGGAATCTCTATGACTCTCTTGAGGTAGCCAATGCCTCGTAACCAGCAGAATCAAATCAGCAACTTCTAGAAACCCCTGGCAAAAGTAACCATGTTTCTCTTAAGATACACAACTAGTGGCGTATCGCTTCAGGCACACTGGAAACAGTATCTAAAAAATGTGTATTTGGGTGAGCAACTGGCACGAAACACTGTGACTCTCTTAGGGTAACCAATATCTCGTCACCAGTATAATCACATCTTCAAAGTCAAGAAACCGCTGGCAAGAGTAACGATGTTTCTCTTAAGATACACAACTAGTGGCGTATCGCTTCAGGCAGACTGGCCACAGTATCTCAAAATTTGTATTTGTGTGAGCAACTGGCAGAAAGCACTATGACTCTCTTAAGGTAGCCAATGCCTCGTCACCAACATAATCACATCACCAACTTCAAGAAACCGCTTGCAAAGGTAACGAAGCTTCTCATAAGATACACAGCTAGTGGGGTGTCACTTGAGGCAGACTGGCCAAAGTATCAAAAAAATGTGTATTTGGGTGAGCAACTAGCAGGAATCACTATGACACTCATAGGGTAGCCAATGCCTCGTCACCAGCATAATCACATCAGCAACTTCAAGAAACCCCTGGCAAAAGTTACAATGACTCTTAAGATACACAACTAGTGGCGTAGCTATCAGGCAGACTGGAAAGAGTATCTAAAAAATGTGTATTTGGGTGAAGAACTGGCAGGAATCTCTATGACTCTCTTGAGGTAGCCAATGCCTCGTCACCAGCAGAATCAAATCAGCAACTTCTAGAAACCCCTGGCAAAAGTAACCATGTTTCTCTTAAGATACACAACTAGTGGCGTATCGCTTCAGGCACACTGGAAACAGTATCTAAAAAATGTGTATTTGGGTGAGCAACTGGCACGAAACACTGTGACTCTCTTAGGGTAACCAATATCTCGTCACCAGTATAATCACATCTTCAAAGTCAAGAAACCGCTGGCAAGAGTAACGATGTTTCTCTTAAGATACACAACTAGTGGCGTATCGCTTCAGGCAGACTGGCCACAGTATCTCAAAATTTGTATTTGTGTGAGCAACTGGCAGAAAGCACTATGACTCTCTTAAGGTAGCCAATGCCTCGTCACCAACTTAATCACATCACCAACTTCAAGAAACCGCTTGCAAAGGTAACGAAGCTTCTCATAAGATACACAGCTAGTGGGGTGTCACTTGAGGCAGACTGGCCAAAGTATCAAAAAAATGTGTATTTGGGTGAGCAACTAGCAGGAATCACTATGACACTCATAGGGTAGCCAATGCCTCGTCACCAGCATAATCACATCAGCAAATTCAAGAAACCCCTGGCAAAAGTTACAATGACTCTTAAGATACACAACTAGTGGCGTAGCTATCAGGCAGACTGGAAAGAGTATCTAAAAAATGTGTATTTGGGTGAAGAACTGGCAGGAATCTCTATGACTCTCTTGAGGTAGCCAATGCCTCGTAACCAGCAGAATCAAATCAGCAACTTCTAGAAACCCCTGGCAAAAGTAACCATGTTTCTCTTAAGATACACAACTAGTGGCGTATCGCTTCAGGCACACTGGAAACAGTATCTAAAAAATGTGTATTTGGGTGAGCAACTGGCACGAAACACTGTGACTCTCTTAGGGTAACCAATATCTCGTCACCAGTATAATCACATCTTCAAAGTCAAGAAACCGCTGGCAAGAGTAACGATGTTTCTCTTAAGATACACAACTAGTGGCGTATCGCTTCAGGCAGACTGGCCACAGTATCTCAAAATTTGTATTTGTGTGAGCAACTGGCAGAAAGCACTATGACTCTCTTAAGGTAGCCAATGCCTCGTCACCAACATAATCACATCACCAACTTCAAGAAACCGCTTGCAAAGGTAACGAAGCTTCTCATAAGATACACAGCTAGTGGGGTGTCACTTGAGGCAGACTGGCCAAAGTATCAAAAAAATGTGTATTTGGGTGAGCAACTAGCAGGAATCACTATGACACTCATAGGGTAGCCAATGCCTCGTCACCAGCATAATCACATCAGCAACTTCAAGAAACCCCTGGCAAAAGTTACAATGACTCTTAAGATACACAACTAGTGGCGTAGCTATCAGGCAGACTGGAAAGAGTATCTAAAAAATGTGTATTTGGGTGAAGAACTGGCAGGAATCTCTATGACTCTCTTGAGGTAGCCAATGCCTCGTCACCAGCAGAATCAAATCAGCAACTTCTAGAAACCCCTGGCAAAAGTAACCATGTTTCTCTTAAGATACACAACTAGTGGCGTATCGCTTCAGGCACACTGGAAACAGTATCTAAAAAATGTGTATTTGGGTGAGCAACTGGCACGAAACACTGTCACTCTCTTAGGGTAACCAATATCTCGTCACCAGTATAATCACATCTTCAAAGTCAAGAAACCGCTGGCAAGAGTAACGATGTTTCTCTTAAGATACACAACTAGTGGCGTATCGCTTCAGGCAGACTGGCCACAGTATCTCAAAATGTGTATTTGGGTGAGCAACTGGCAGAAAGCACTATGACTCTCTTAAGGTAGCCAATGCCTCGTCACCAACATAATCACATCACCAACTTCAAGAAACCGGTTGCAAAGGTAACGAAGCTTCTCATAAGATACACAGCTAGTGGGGTGTCACTTGAGGCAGACTGGCCAAAGTATCAAAAAAATGTGTATTTGGGTGAGCAACTAGCAGGAATCACTATGACACTCATAGGGTAGCCAATGCCTCGTCACCAGCATAATCACATCAGCAACTTCAAGAAACCCCTGGCAAAAGTTACAATGACTCTTAAGATACACAACTAGTGGCGTAGCTATCAGGCAGACTGGAAAGAGTATCTAAAAAATGTGTATTTGGGTGAAGAACTGGCAGGAATCTCTATGACTCTCTTGAGGTAGCCAATGCCTCGTAACCAGCAGAATCAAATCAGCAACTTCTAGAAACCCCTGGCAAAAGTAACCATGTTTCTCTTAAGATACACAACTAGTGGCGTATCGCTTCAGGCACACTGGAAACAGTATCTAAAAAATGTGTATTTGGGTGAGCAACTGGCACGAAACACTGTCACTCTCTTAGGGTAACCAATATCTCGTCACCAGTATAATCACATCTTCAAAGTCAAGAAACCGCTGGCAAGAGTAACGATGTTTCTCTTAAGATACACAACTAGTGGCGTATCGCTTCAGGCAGACTGGCCACAGTATCTCAAAATTTGTATTTGTGTGAGCAACTGGCAGAAAGCACTATGACTCTCTTAAGGTAGCCAATGCCTCGTCACCAACATAATCACATCACCAACTTCAAGAAACCGCTTGCAAAGGTAACGAAGCTTCTCATAAGATACACAGCTAGTGGGGTGTCACTTGAGGCAGACTGGCCAAAGTATCAAAAAAATGTGTATTTGGGTGAGCAACTAGCAGGAATCACTATGACACTCATAGGGTAGCCAATGCCTCGTCACCAGCATAATCACATCAGCAACTTCAAGAAACCCCTGGCAAAAGTTACAATGACTCTTAAGATACACAACTAGTGGCGTAGCTATCAGGCAGACTGGAAAGAGTATCTAAAAAATGTGTATTTGGGTGAAGAACTGGCAGGAATCTCTATGACTCTCTTGAGGTAGCCAATGCCTCGTCACCAGCAGAATCAAATCAGCAACTTCTAGAAACCCCTGGCAAAAGTAACCATGTTTCTCTTAAGATACACAACTAGTGGCGTATCGCTTCAGGCACACTGGAAACAGTATCTAAAAAATGTGTATTTGGGTGAGCAACTGGCACGAAACACTGTGACTCTCTTAGGGTAACCAATATCTCGTCACCAGTATAATCACATCTTCAAAGTCAAGAAACCGCTGGCAAGAGTAACGATGTTTCTCTTAAGATACACAACTAGTGGCGTATCGCTTCAGGCAGACTGGCCACAGTATCTCAAAATTTGTATTTGTGTGAGCAACTGGCAGAAAGCACTATGACTCTCTTAAGGTAGCCAATGCCTCGTCACCAACTTAATCACATCACCAACTTCAAGAAACCGCTTGCAAAGGTAACGAAGCTTCTCATAAGATACACAGCTAGTGGGGTGTCACTTGAGGCAGACTGGCCAAAGTATCAAAAAAATGTGTATTTGGGTGAGCAACTAGCAGGAATCACTATGACACTCATAGGGTAGCCAATGCCTCGTCACCAGCATAATCACATCAGCAAATTCAAGAAACCCCTGGCAAAAGTTACAATGACTCTTAAGATACACAACTAGTGGCGTAGCTATCAGGCAGACTGGAAAGAGTATCTAAAAAATGTGTATTTGGGTGAAGAACTGGCAGGAATCTCTATGACTCTCTTGAGGTAGCCAATGCCTCGTAACCAGCAGAATCAAATCAGCAACTTCTAGAAACCCCTGGCAAAAGTAACCATGTTTCTCTTAAGATACACAACTAGTGGCGTATCGCTTCAGGCACACTGGAAACAGTATCTAAAAAATGTGTATTTGGGTGAGCAACTGGCACGAAACACTGTCACTCTCTTAGGGTAACCAATATCTCGTCACCAGTATAATCACATCTTCAAAGTCAAGAAACCGCTGGCAAGAGTAACGATGTTTCTCTTAAGATACACAACTAGTGGCGTATCGCTTCAGGCAGACTGGCCACAGTATCTCAAAATTTGTATTTGTGTGAGCAACTGGCAGAAAGCACTATGACTCTCTTAAGGTAGCCAATGCCTCGTCACCAACATAATCACATCACCAACTTCAAGAAACCGCTTGCAAAGGTAACGAAGCTTCTCATAAGATACACAGCTAGTGGGGTGTCACTTGAGGCAGACTGGCCAAAGTATCAAAAAAATGTGTATTTGGGTGAGCAACTAGCAGGAATCACTATGACACTCATAGGGTAGCCAATGCCTCGTCACCAGCATAATCACATCAGCAACTTCAAGAAACCCCTGGCAAAAGTTACAATGACTCTTAAGATACACAACTAGTGGCGTAGCTATCAGGCAGACTGGAAAGAGTATCTAAAAAATGTGTATTTGGGTGAAGAACTGGCAGGAATCTCTATGACTCTCTTGAGGTAGCCAATGCCTCGTAACCAGCAGAATCAAATCAGCAACTTCTAGAAACCCCTGGCAAAAGTAACCATGTTTCTCTTAAGATACACAACTAGTGGCGTATCGCTTCAGGCACACTGGAAACAGTATCTAAAAAATGTGTATTTGGGTGAGCAACTGGCACGAAACACTGTGACTCTCTTAGGGTAACCAATATCTCGTCACCAGTATAATCACATCTTCAAAGTCAAGAAACCGCTGGCAAGAGTAACGATGTTTCTCTTAAGATACACAACTAGTGGCGTATCGCTTCAGGCAGACTGGCCACAGTATCTCAAAATTTGTATTTGTGTGAGCAACTGGCAGAAAGCACTATGACTCTCTTAAGGTAGCCAATGCCTCGTCACCAACATAATCACATCACCAACTTCAAGAAACCGCTTGCAAAGGTAACGAAGCTTCTCATAAGATACACAGCTAGTGGGGTGTCACTTGAGGCAGACTGGCCAAACTATCAAAAAAATGTGTATTTGGGTGAGCAACTAGCAGGAATCACTATGACACTCATAGGGTAGCCAATGCCTCGTCACCAGCATAATCACATCAGCAACTTCAAGAAACCCCTGGCAAAAGTTACAATGACTCTTAAGATACACAACTAGTGGCGTAGCTATCAGGCAGACTGGAAAGAGTATCTAAAAAATGTGTATTTGGGTGAAGAACTGGCAGGAATCTCTATGACTCTCTTGAGGTAGCCAATGCCTCGTCACCAGCAGAATCAAATCAGCAACTTCTAGAAACCCCTGGCAAAAGTAACCATGTTTCTCTTAAGATACACAACTAGTGGCGTATCGCTTCAGGCACACTGGAAACAGTATCTAAAAAATGTGTATTTGGGTGAGCAACTGGCACGAAACACTGTGACTCTCTTAGGGTAACCAATATCTCGTCACCAGTATAATCACATCTTCAAAGTCAAGAAACCGCTGGCAAGAGTAACGATGTTTCTCTTAAGATACACAACTAGTGGCGTATCGCTTCAGGCAGACTGGCCACAGTATCTCAAAATTTGTATTTGTGTGAGCAACTGGCAGAAAGCACTATGACTCTCTTAAGGTAGCCAATGCCTCGTCACCAACTTAATCACATCACCAACTTCAAGAAACCGCTTGCAAAGGTAACGAAGCTTCTCATAAGATACACAGCTAGTGGGGTGTCACTTGAGGCAGACTGGCCAAAGTATCAAAAAAATGTGTATTTGGGTGAGCAACTAGCAGGAATCACTATGACACTCATAGGGTAGCCAATGCCTCGTCACCAGCATAATCACATCAGCAAATTCAAGAAACCCCTGGCAAAAGTTACAATGACTCTTAAGATACACAACTAGTGGCGTAGCTATCAGGCAGACTGGAAAGAGTATCTAAAAAATGTGTATTTGGGTGAAGAACTGGCAGGAATCTCTATGACTCTCTTGAGGTAGCCAATGCCTCGTAACCAGCAGAATCAAATCAGCAACTTCTAGAAACCCCTGGCAAAAGTAACCATGTTTCTCTTAAGATACACAACTAGTGGCGTATCGCTTCAGGCACACTGGAAACAGTATCTAAAAAATGTGTATTTGGGTGAGCAACTGGCACGAAACACTGTGACTCTCTTAGGGTAACCAATATCTCGTCACCAGTATAATCACATCTTCAAAGTCAAGAAACCGCTGGCAAGAGTAACGATGTTTCTCTTAAGATACACAACTAGTGGCGTATCGCTTCAGGCAGACTGGCCACAGTATCTCAAAATTTGTATTTGTGTGAGCAACTGGCAGAAAGCACTATGACTCTCTTAAGGTAGCCAATGCCTCGTCACCAACATAATCACATCACCAACTTCAAGAAACCGCTTGCAAAGGTAACGAAGCTTCTCATAAGATACACAGCTAGTGGGGTGTCACTTGAGGCAGACTGGCCAAAGTATCAAAAAAATGTGTATTTGGGTGAGCAACTAGCAGGAATCACTATGACACTCATAGGGTAGCCAATGCCTCGTCACCAGCATAATCACATCAGCAACTTCAAGAAACCCCTGGCAAAAGTTACAATGACTCTTAAGATACACAACTAGTGGCGTAGCTATCAGGCAGACTGGAAAGAGTATCTAAAAAATGTGTATTTGGGTGAAGAACTGGCAGGAATCTCTATGACTCTCTTGAGGTAGCCAATGCCTCGTAACCAGCAGAATCAAATCAGCAACTTCTAGAAACCCCTGGCAAAAGTAACCATGTTTCTCTTAAGATACACAACTAGTGGCGTATCGCTTCAGGCACACTGGAAACAGTATCTAAAAAATGTGTATTTGGGTGAGCAACTGGCACGAAACACTGTGACTCTCTTAGGGTAACCAATATCTCGTCACCAGTATAATCACATCTTCAAAGTCAAGAAACCGCTGGCAAGAGTAACGATGTTTCTCTTAAGATACACAACTAGTGGCGTATCGCTTCAGGCAGACTGGCCACAGTATCTCAAAATTTGTATTTGTGTGAGCAACTGGCAGAAAGCACTATGACTCTCTTAAGGTAGCCAATGCCTCGTCACCAACTTAATCACATCACCAACTTCAAGAAACCGCTTGCAAAGGTAACGAAGCTTCTCATAAGATACACAGCTAGTGGGGTGTCACTTGAGGCAGACTGGCCAAAGTATCAAAAAAATGTGTATTTGGGTGAGCAACTAGCAGGAATCACTATGACACTCATAGGGTAGCCAATGCCTCGTCACCAGCATAATCACATCAGCAACTTCAAGAAACCCCTGGCAAAAGTTACAATGACTCTTAAGATACACAACTAGTGGCGTAGCTATCAGGCAGACTGGAAAGAGTATCTAAAAAATGTGTATTTGGGTGAAGAACTGGCAGGAATCTCTATGACTCTCTTGAGGTAGCCAATGCCTCGTAACCAGCAGAATCAAATCAGCAACTTCTAGAAACCCCTGGCAAAAGTAACCATGTTTCTCTTAAGATACACAACTAGTGGCGTATCGCTTCAGGCACACTGGAAACAGTATCTAAAAAATGTGTATTTGGGTGAGCAACTGGCACGAAACACTGTGACTCTCTTAGGGTAACCAATATCTCGTCACCAGTATAATCACATCTTCAAAGTCAAGAAACCGCTGGCAAGAGTAACGATGTTTCTCTTAAGATACACAACTAGTGGCGTATCGCTTCAGGCAGACTGGCCACAGTATCTCAAAATTTGTATTTGTGTGAGCAACTGGCAGAAAGCACTATGACTCTCTTAAGGTAGCCAATGCCTCGTCACCAACATAATCACATCACCAACTTCAAGAAACCGCTTGCAAAGGTAACGAAGCTTCTCATAAGATACACAGCTAGTGGGGTGTCACTTGAGGCAGACTGGCCAAAGTATCAAAAAAATGTGTATTTGGGTGAGCAACTAGCAGGAATCACTATGACACTCATAGGGTAGCCAATGCCTCGTCACCAGCATAATCACATCAGCAACTTCAAGAAACCCCTGGCAAAAGTTACAATGACTCTTAAGATACACAACTAGTGGCGTAGCTATCAGGCAGACTGGAAAGAGTATCTAAAAAATGTGTATTTGGGTGAAGAACTGGCAGGAATCTCTATGACTCTCTTGAGGTAGCCAATGCCTCGTCACCAGCAGAATCAAATCAGCAACTTCTAGAAACCCCTGGCAAAAGTAACCATGTTTCTCTTAAGATACACAACTAGTGGCGTATCGCTTCAGGCACACTGGAAACAGTATCTAAAAAATGTGTATTTGGGTGAGCAACTGGCACGAAACACTGTGACTCTCTTAGGGTAACCAATATCTCGTCACCAGTATAATCACATCTTCAAAGTCAAGAAACCGCTGGCAAGAGTAACGATGTTTCTCTTAAGATACACAACTAGTGGCGTATCGCTTCAGGCAGACTGGCCACAGTATCTCAAAATTTGTATTTGTGTGAGCAACTGGCAGAAAGCACTATGACTCTCTTAAGGTAGCCAATGCCTCGTCACCAACTTAATCACATCACCAACTTCAAGAAACCGCTTGCAAAGGTAACGAAGCTTCTCATAAGATACACAGCTAGTGGGGTGTCACTTGAGGCAGACTGGCCAAAGTATCAAAAAAATGTGTATTTGGGTGAGCAACTAGCAGGAATCACTATGACACTCATAGGGTAGCCAATGCCTCGTCACCAGCATAATCACATCAGCAAATTCAAGAAACCCCTGGCAAAAGTTACAATGACTCTTAAGATACACAACTAGTGGCGTAGCTATCAGGCAGACTGGAAAGAGTATCTAAAAAATGTGTATTTGGGTGAAGAACTGGCAGGAATCTCTATGACTCTCTTGAGGTAGCCAATGCCTCGTAACCAGCAGAATCAAATCAGCAACTTCTAGAAACCCCTGGCAAAAGTAACCATGTTTCTCTTAAGATACACAACTAGTGGCGTATCGCTTCAGGCACACTGGAAACAGTATCTAAAAAATGTGTATTTGGGTGAGCAACTGGCACGAAACACTGTGACTCTCTTAGGGTAACCAATATCTCGTCACCAGTATAATCACATCTTCAAAGTCAAGAAACCGCTGGCAAGAGTAACGATGTTTCTCTTAAGATACACAACTAGTGGCGTATCGCTTCAGGCAGACTGGCCACAGTATCTCAAAATTTGTATTTGTGTGAGCAACTGGCAGAAAGCACTATGACTCTCTTAAGGTAGCCAATGCCTCGTCACCAACATAATCACATCACCAACTTCAAGAAACCGCTTGCAAAGGTAACGAAGCTTCTCATAAGATACACAGCTAGTGGGGTGTCACTTGAGGCAGACTGGCCAAAGTATCAAAAAAATGTGTATTTGGGTGAGCAACTAGCAGGAATCACTATGACACTCATAGGGTAGCCAATGCCTCGTCACCAGCATAATCACATCAGCAACTTCAAGAAACCCCTGGCAAAAGTTACAATGACTCTTAAGATACACAACTAGTGGCGTAGCTATCAGGCAGACTGGAAAGAGTATCTAAAAAATGTGTATTTGGGTGAAGAACTGGCAGGAATCTCTATGACTCTCTTGAGGTAGCCAATGCCTCGTCACCAGCAGAATCAAATCAGCAACTTCTAGAAACCCCTGGCAAAAGTAACCATGTTTCTCTTAAGATACACAACTAGTGGCGTATCGCTTCAGGCACACTGGAAACAGTATCTAAAAAATGTGTATTTGGGTGAGCAACTGGCACGAAACACTGTGACTCTCTTAGGGTAACCAATATCTCGTCACCAGTATAATCACATCTTCAAAGTCAAGAAACCGCTGGCAAGAGTAACGATGTTTCTCTTAAGATACACAACTAGTGGCGTATCGCTTCAGGCAGACTGGCCACAGTATCTCAAAATTTGTATTTGTGTGAGCAACTGGCAGAAAGCACTATGACTCTCTTAAGGTAGCCAATGCCTCGTCACCAACTTAATCACATCACCAACTTCAAGAAACCGCTTGCAAAGGTAACGAAGCTTCTCATAAGATACACAGCTAGTGGGGTGTCACTTGAGGCAGACTGGCCAAAGTATCAAAAAAATGTGTATTTGGGTGAGCAACTAGCAGGAATCACTATGACACTCATAGGGTAGCCAATGCCTCGTCACCAGCATAATCACATCAGCAAATTCAAGAAACCCCTGGCAAAAGTTACAATGACTCTTAAGATACACAACTAGTGGCGTAGCTATCAGGCAGACTGGAAAGAGTATCTAAAAAATGTGTATTTGGGTGAAGAACTGGCAGGAATCTCTATGACTCTCTTGAGGTAGCCAATGCCTCGTAACCAGCAGAATCAAATCAGCAACTTCTAGAAACCCCTGGCAAAAGTAACCATGTTTCTCTTAAGATACACAACTAGTGGCGTATCGCTTCAGGCACACTGGAAACAGTATCTAAAAAATGTGTATTTGGGTGAGCAACTGGCACGAAACACTGTGACTCTCTTAGGGTAACCAATATCTCGTCACCAGTATAATCACATCTTCAAAGTCAAGAAACCGCTGGCAAGAGTAACGATGTTTCTCTTAAGATACACAACTAGTGGCGTATCGCTTCAGGCAGACTGGCCACAGTATCTCAAAATTTGTATTTGTGTGAGCAACTGGCAGAAAGCACTATGACTCTCTTAAGGTAGCCAATGCCTCGTCACCAACATAATCACATCACCAACTTCAAGAAACCGCTTGCAAAGGTAACGAAGCTTCTCATAAGATACACAGCTAGTGGGGTGTCACTTGAGGCAGACTGGCCAAAGTATCAAAAAAATGTGTATTTGGGTGAGCAACTAGCAGGAATCACTATGACACTCATAGGGTAGCCAATGCCTCGTCACCAGCATAATCACATCAGCAACTTCAAGAAACCCCTGGCAAAAGTTACAATGACTCTTAAGATACACAACTAGTGGCGTAGCTATCAGGCAGACTGGAAAGAGTATCTAAAAAATGTGTATTTGGGTGAAGAACTGGCAGGAATCTCTATGACTCTCTTGAGGTAGCCAATGCCTCGTCACCAGCAGAATCAAATCAGCAACTTCTAGAAACCCCTGGCAAAAGTAACCATGTTTCTCTTAAGATACACAACTAGTGGCGTATCGCTTCAGGCACACTGGAAACAGTATCTAAAAAATGTGTATTTGGGTGAGCAACTGGCACGAAACACTGTCACTCTCTTAGGGTAACCAATATCTCGTCACCAGTATAATCACATCTTCAAAGTCAAGAAACCGCTGGCAAGAGTAACGATGTTTCTCTTAAGATACACAACTAGTGGCGTATCGCTTCAGGCAGACTGGCCACAGTATCTCAAAATGTGTATTTGGGTGAGCAACTGGCAGAAAGCACTATGACTCTCTTAAGGTAGCCAATGCCTCGTCACCAACATAATCACATCACCAACTTCAAGAAACCGGTTGCAAAGGTAACGAAGCTTCTCATAAGATACACAGCTAGTGGGGTGTCACTTGAGGCAGACTGGCCAAAGTATCAAAAAAATGTGTATTTGGGTGAGCAACTAGCAGGAATCACTATGACACTCATAGGGTAGCCAATGCCTCGTCACCAGCATAATCACATCAGCAACTTCAAGAAACCCCTGGCAAAAGTTACAATGACTCTTAAGATACACAACTAGTGGCGTAGCTATCAGGCAGACTGGAAAGAGTATCTAAAAAATGTGTATTTGGGTGAAGAACTGGCAGGAATCTCTATGACTCTCTTGAGGTAGCCAATGCCTCGTAACCAGCAGAATCAAATCAGCAACTTCTAGAAACCCCTGGCAAAAGTAACCATGTTTCTCTTAAGATACACAACTAGTGGCGTATCGCTTCAGGCACACTGGAAACAGTATCTAAAAAATGTGTATTTGGGTGAGCAACTGGCACGAAACACTGTCACTCTCTTAGGGTAACCAATATCTCGTCACCAGTATAATCACATCTTCAAAGTCAAGAAACCGCTGGCAAGAGTAACGATGTTTCTCTTAAGATACACAACTAGTGGCGTATCGCTTCAGGCAGACTGGCCACAGTATCTCAAAATTTGTATTTGTGTGAGCAACTGGCAGAAAGCACTATGACTCTCTTAAGGTAGCCAATGCCTCGTCACCAACATAATCACATCACCAACTTCAAGAAACCGCTTGCAAAGGTAACGAAGCTTCTCATAAGATACACAGCTAGTGGGGTGTCACTTGAGGCAGACTGGCCAAAGTATCAAAAAAATGTGTATTTGGGTGAGCAACTAGCAGGAATCACTATGACACTCATAGGGTAGCCAATGCCTCGTCACCAGCATAATCACATCAGCAACTTCAAGAAACCCCTGGCAAAAGTTACAATGACTCTTAAGATACACAACTAGTGGCGTAGCTATCAGGCAGACTGGAAAGAGTATCTAAAAAATGTGTATTTGGGTGAAGAACTGGCAGGAATCTCTATGACTCTCTTGAGGTAGCCAATGCCTCGTCACCAGCAGAATCAAATCAGCAACTTCTAGAAACCCCTGGCAAAAGTAACCATGTTTCTCTTAAGATACACAACTAGTGGCGTATCGCTTCAGGCACACTGGAAACAGTATCTAAAAAATGTGTATTTGGGTGAGCAACTGGCACGAAACACTGTGACTCTCTTAGGGTAACCAATATCTCGTCACCAGTATAATCACATCTTCAAAGTCAAGAAACCGCTGGCAAGAGTAACGATGTTTCTCTTAAGATACACAACTAGTGGCGTATCGCTTCAGGCAGACTGGCCACAGTATCTCAAAATTTGTATTTGTGTGAGCAACTGGCAGAAAGCACTATGACTCTCTTAAGGTAGCCAATGCCTCGTCACCAACATAATCACATCACCAACTTCAAGAAACCGCTTGCAAAGGTAACGAAGCTTCTCATAAGATACACAGCTAGTGGGGTGTCACTTGAGGCAGACTGGCCAAAGTATCAAAAAAATGTGTATTTGGGTGAGCAACTAGCAGGAATCACTATGACACTCATAGGGTAGCCAATGCCTCGTCACCAGCATAATCACATCAGCAACTTCAAGAAACCCCTGGCAAAAGTTACAATGACTCTTAAGATACACAACTAGTGGCGTAGCTATCAGGCAGACTGGAAAGAGTATCTAAAAAATGTGTATTTGGGTGAAGAACTGGCAGGAATCTCTATGACTCTCTTGAGGTAGCCAATGCCTCGTAACCAGCAGAATCAAATCAGCAACTTCTAGAAACCCCTGGCAAAAGTAACCATGTTTCTCTTAAGATACACAACTAGTGGCGTATCGCTTCAGGCACACTGGAAACAGTATCTAAAAAATGTGTATTTGGGTGAGCAACTGGCACGAAACACTGTGACTCTCTTAGGGTAACCAATATCTCGTCACCAGTATAATCACATCTTCAAAGTCAAGAAACCGCTGGCAAGAGTAACGATGTTTCTCTTAAGATACACAACTAGTGGCGTATCGCTTCAGGCAGACTGGCCACAGTATCTCAAAATTTGTATTTGTGTGAGCAACTGGCAGAAAGCACTATGACTCTCTTAAGGTAGCCAATGCCTCGTCACCAACATAATCACATCACCAACTTCAAGAAACCGCTTGCAAAGGTAACGAAGCTTCTCATAAGATACACAGCTAGTGGGGTGTCACTTGAGGCAGACTGGCCAAAGTATCAAAAAAATGTGTATTTGGGTGAGCAACTAGCAGGAATCACTATGACACTCATAGGGTAGCCAATGCCTCGTCACCAGCATAATCACATCAGCAACTTCAAGAAACCCCTGGCAAAAGTTACAATGACTCTTAAGATACACAACTAGTGGCGTAGCTATCAGGCAGACTGGAAAGAGTATCTAAAAAATGTGTATTTGGGTGAAGAACTGGCAGGAATCTCTATGACTCTCTTGAGGTAGCCAATGCCTCGTCACCAGCAGAATCAAATCAGCAACTTCTAGAAACCCCTGGCAAAAGTAACCATGTTTCTCTTAAGATACACAACTAGTGGCGTATCGCTTCAGGCACACTGGAAACAGTATCTAAAAAATGTGTATTTGGGTGAGCAACTGGCACGAAACACTGTGACTCTCTTAGGGTAACCAATATCTCGTCACCAGTATAATCACATCTTCAAAGTCAAGAAACCGCTGGCAAGAGTAACGATGTTTCTCTTAAGATACACAACTAGTGGCGTATCGCTTCAGGCAGACTGGCCACAGTATCTCAAAATTTGTATTTGTGTGAGCAACTGGCAGAAAGCACTATGACTCTCTTAAGGTAGCCAATGCCTCGTCACCAACTTAATCACATCACCAACTTCAAGAAACCGCTTGCAAAGGTAACGAAGCTTCTCATAAGATACACAGCTAGTGGGGTGTCACTTGAGGCAGACTGGCCAAAGTATCAAAAAAATGTGTATTTGGGTGAGCAACTAGCAGGAATCACTATGACACTCATAGGGTAGCCAATGCCTCGTCACCAGCATAATCACATCAGCAAATTCAAGAAACCCCTGGCAAAAGTTACAATGACTCTTAAGATACACAACTAGTGGCGTAGCTATCAGGCAGACTGGAAAGAGTATCTAAAAAATGTGTATTTGGGTGAAGAACTGGCAGGAATCTCTATGACTCTCTTGAGGTAGCCAATGCCTCGTAACCAGCAGAATCAAATCAGCAACTTCTAGAAACCCCTGGCAAAAGTAACCATGTTTCTCTTAAGATACACAACTAGTGGCGTATCGCTTCAGGCACACTGGAAACAGTATCTAAAAAATGTGTATTTGGGTGAGCAACTGGCACGAAACACTGTGACTCTCTTAGGGTAACCAATATCTCGTCACCAGTATAATCACATCTTCAAAGTCAAGAAACCGCTGGCAAGAGTAACGATGTTTCTCTTAAGATACACAACTAGTGGCGTATCGCTTCAGGCAGACTGGCCACAGTATCTCAAAATTTGTATTTGTGTGAGCAACTGGCAGAAAGCACTATGACTCTCTTAAGGTAGCCAATGCCTCGTCACCAACATAATCACATCACCAACTTCAAGAAACCGCTTGCAAAGGTAACGAAGCTTCTCATAAGATACACAGCTAGTGGGGTGTCACTTGAGGCAGACTGGCCAAAGTATCAAAAAAATGTGTATTTGGGTGAGCAACTAGCAGGAATCACTATGACACTCATAGGGTAGCCAATGCCTCGTCACCAGCATAATCACATCAGCAACTTCAAGAAACCCCTGGCAAAAGTTACAATGACTCTTAAGATACACAACTAGTGGCGTAGCTATCAGGCAGACTGGAAAGAGTATCTAAAAAATGTGTATTTGGGTGAAGAACTGGCAGGAATCTCTATGACTCTCTTGAGGTAGCCAATGCCTCGTCACCAGCAGAATCAAATCAGCAACTTCTAGAAACCCCTGGCAAAAGTAACCATGTTTCTCTTAAGATACACAACTAGTGGCGTATCGCTTCAGGCACACTGGAAACAGTATCTAAAAAATGTGTATTTGGGTGAGCAACTGGCACGAAACACTGTCACTCTCTTAGGGTAACCAATATCTCGTCACCAGTATAATCACATCTTCAAAGTCAAGAAACCGCTGGCAAGAGTAACGATGTTTCTCTTAAGATACACAACTAGTGGCGTATCGCTTCAGGCAGACTGGCCACAGTATCTCAAAATGTGTATTTGGGTGAGCAACTGGCAGAAAGCACTATGACTCTCTTAAGGTAGCCAATGCCTCGTCACCAACATAATCACATCACCAACTTCAAGAAACCGGTTGCAAAGGTAACGAAGCTTCTCATAAGATACACAGCTAGTGGGGTGTCACTTGAGGCAGACTGGCCAAAGTATCAAAAAAATGTGTATTTGGGTGAGCAACTAGCAGGAATCACTATGACACTCATAGGGTAGCCAATGCCTCGTCACCAGCATAATCACATCAGCAACTTCAAGAAACCCCTGGCAAAAGTTACAATGACTCTTAAGATACACAACTAGTGGCGTAGCTATCAGGCAGACTGGAAAGAGTATCTAAAAAATGTGTATTTGGGTGAAGAACTGGCAGGAATCTCTATGACTCTCTTGAGGTAGCCAATGCCTCGTAACCAGCAGAATCAAATCAGCAACTTCTAGAAACCCCTGGCAAAAGTAACCATGTTTCTCTTAAGATACACAACTAGTGGCGTATCGCTTCAGGCACACTGGAAACAGTATCTAAAAAATGTGTATTTGGGTGAGCAACTGGCACGAAACACTGTCACTCTCTTAGGGTAACCAATATCTCGTCACCAGTATAATCACATCTTCAAAGTCAAGAAACCGCTGGCAAGAGTAACGATGTTTCTCTTAAGATACACAACTAGTGGCGTATCGCTTCAGGCAGACTGGCCACAGTATCTCAAAATGTGTATTTGGGTGAGCAACTGGCAGAAAGCACTATGACTCTCTTAAGGTAGCCAATGCCTCGTCACCAACATAATCACATCACCAACTTCAAGAAACCGGTTGCAAAGGTAACGAAGCTTCTCATAAGATACACAGCTAGTGGGGTGTCACTTGAGGCAGACTGGCCAAAGTATCAAAAAAATGTGTATTTGGGTGAGCAACTAGCAGGAATCACTATGACACTCATAGGGTAGCCAATGCCTCGTCACCAGCATAATCACATCAGCAACTTCAAGAAACCCCTGGCAAAAGTTACAATGACTCTTAAGATACACAACTAGTGGCGTAGCTATCAGGCAGACTGGAAAGAGTATCTAAAAAATGTGTATTTGGGTGAAGAACTGGCAGGAATCTCTATGACTCTCTTGAGGTAGCCAATGCCTCGTAACCAGCAGAATCAAATCAGCAACTTCTAGAAACCCCTGGCAAAAGTAACCATGTTTCTCTTAAGATACACAACTAGTGGCGTATCGCTTCAGGCACACTGGAAACAGTATCTAAAAAATGTGTATTTGGGTGAGCAACTGGCATGAAACACTGTGACTCTCTTAGGGTAACCAATATCTCGTCACCAGTATAATCACATCTTCAAAGTCAAGAAACCGCTGGCAAGAGTAACGATGTTTCTCTTAAGATACACAACTAGTGGCGTATCGCTTCAGGCAGACTGGCCACAGTATCTCAAAATTTGTATTTGTGTGAGCAACTGGCAGAAAGCACTATGACTCTCTTAAGGTAGCCAATGCCTCGTCACCAACATAATCACATCACCAACTTCAAGAAACCGCTTGCAAAGGTAACGAAGCTTCTCATAAGATACACAGCTAGTGGGGTGTCACTTGAGGCAGACTGGCCAAAGTATCAAAAAAATGTGTATTTGGGTGAGCAACTAGCAGGAATCACTATGACACTCATAGGGTAGCCAATGCCTCGTCACCAGCATAATCACATCAGCAACTTCAAGAAACCCCTGGCAAAAGTTACAATGACTCTTAAGATACACAACTAGTGGCGTAGCTATCAGGCAGACTGGAAAGAGTATCTAAAAAATGTGTATTTGGGTGAAGAACTGGCAGGAATCTCTATGACTCTCTTGAGGTATCCAATGCCTCGTAACCAGCAGAATCAAATCAGCAACTTCTAGAAACCCCTGGCAAAAGTAACCATGTTTCTCTTAAGATACACAACTAGTGGCGTATCGCTTCAGGCACACTGGAAACAGTATCTAAAAAATGTGTATTTGGGTGAGCAACTGGCACGAAACACTGTGACTCTCTTAGGGTAACCAATATCTCGTCACCAGTATAATCACATCTTCAAAGTCAAGAAACCGCTGGCAAGAGTAACGATGTTTCTCTTAAGATACACAACTAGTGGCGTATCGCTTCAGGCAGACTGGCCACAGTATCTCAAAATTTGTATTTGTGTGAGCAACTGGCAGAAAGCACTATGACTCTCTTAAGGTAGCCAATGCCTCGTCACCAACTTAATCACATCACCAACTTCAAGAAACCGCTTGCAAAGGTAACGAAGCTTCTCATAAGATACACAGCTAGTGGGGTGTCACTTGAGGCAGACTGGCCAAAGTATCAAAAAAATGTGTATTTGGGTGAGCAACTAGCAGGAATCACTATGACACTCATAGGGTAGCCAATGCCTCGTCACCAGCATAATCACATCAGCAACTTCAAGAAACCCCTGGCAAAAGTTACAATGACTCTTAAGATACACAACTAGTGGCGTAGCTATCAGGCAGACTGGAAAGAGTATCTAAAAAATGTGTATTTGGGTGAAGAACTGGCAGGAATCTCTATGACTCTCTTGAGGTATCCAATGCCTCGTAACCAGCAGAATCAAATCAGCAACTTCTAGAAACCCCTGGCAAAAGTAACGATGTTTCTCTTAAGATACACAACTAGTGGCGTATCGCTTCAGGCACACTGGAAACAGTATCTAAAAAATGTGTATTTGGGTGAGCAACTGGCACGAAACACTGTGACTCTCTTAGGGTAACCAATATCTCGTCACCAGTATAATCACATCTTCAAAGTCAAGAAACCGCTGGCAAGAGTAACGATGTTTCTCTTAAGATACACAACTAGTGGCGTATCGCTTCAGGCAGACTGGCCACAGTATCTCAAAATTTGTATTTGTGTGAGCAACTGGCAGAAAGCACTATGACTCTCTTAAGGTAGCCAATGCCTCGTCACCAACATAATCACATCACCAACTTCAAGAAACCGCTTGCAAAGGTAACGAAGCTTCTCATAAGATACACAGCTAGTGGGGTGTCACTTGAGGCAGACTGGCCAAAGTATCAAAAAAATGTGTATTTGGGTGAGCAACTAGCAGGAATCACTATGACACTCATAGGGTAGCCAATGCCTCGTCACCAGCATAATCACATCAGCAACTTCAAGAAACCCCTGGCAAAAGTTACAATGACTCTTAAGATACACAACTAGTGGCGTAGCTATCAGGCAGACTGGAAAGAGTATCTAAAAAATGTGTATTTGGGTGAAGAACTGGCAGGAATCTCTATGACTCTCTTGAGGTATCCAATGCCTCGTAACCAGCAGAATCAAATCAGCAACTTCTAGAAACCCCTGGCAAAAGTAACCATGTTTCTCTTAAGATACACAACTAGTGGCGTATCGCTTCAGGCACACTGGAAACAGTATCTAAAAAATGTGTATTTGGGTGAGCAACTGGCACGAAACACTGTGACTCTCTTAGGGTAACCAATATCTCGTCACCAGTATAATCACATCTTCAAAGTCAAGAAACCGCTGGCAAGAGTAACGATGTTTCTCTTAAGATACACAACTAGTGGCGTATCGCTTCAGGCAGACTGGCCACAGTATCTCAAAATTTGTATTTGTGTGAGCAACTGGCAGAAAGCACTATGACTCTCTTAAGGTAGCCAATGCCTCGTCACCAACATAATCACATCACCAACTTCAAGAAACCGCTTGCAAAGGTAACGAAGCTTCTCATAAGATACACAGCTAGTGGGGTGTCACTTGAGGCAGACTGGCCAAAGTATCAAAAAAATGTGTATTTGGGTGAGCAACTAGCAGGAATCACTATGACACTCATAGGGTAGCCAATGCCTCGTCACCAGCATAATCACATCAGCAACTTCAAGAAACCCCTGGCAAAAGTTACAATGACTCTTAAGATACACAACTAGTGGCGTAGCTATCAGGCAGACTGGAAAGAGTATCTAAAAAATGTGTATTTGGGTGAAGAACTGGCAGGAATCTCTATGACTCTCTTGAGGTAGCCAATGCCTCGTAACCAGCAGAATCAAATCAGCAACTTCTAGAAACCCCTGGCAAAAGTAACCATGTTTCTCTTAAGATACACAACTAGTGGCGTATCGCTTCAGGCACACTGGAAACAGTATCTAAAAAATGTGTATTTGGGTGAGCAACTGGCACGAAACACTGTGACTCTCTTAGGGTAACCAAAATCTCGTCACCAGTATAATCACATCTTCAAAGTCAAGAAACCGCTGGCAAGAGTAACGATGTTTCTCTTAAGATACACAACTAGTGGCGTATCGCTTCAGGCAGACTGGCCACAGTATCTCAAAATTTGTATTTGTGTGAGCAACTGGCAGAAAGCACTATGACTCTCTTAAGGTAGCCAATGCCTCGTCACCATCATAATCACATCACCAACTTCAAGAAACCGCTTGCAAAGGTAACGAAGCTTCTCATAAGATACACAGCTAGTGGGGTGTCACTTGAGGCAGACTGGCCAAAGTATCAAAAAAATGTGTATTTGGGTGAGCAACTAGCAGGAATCACTATGACACTCATAGGGTAGCCAATGCCTCGTCACCAGCATAATCACATCAGCAACTTCAAGAAACCCCTGGCAAAAGTTACAATGACTCTTAAGATACACAACTAGTGGCGTAGCTATCAGGCAGACTGGAAAGAGTATCTAAAAAATGTGTATTTGGGTGAAGAACTGGCAGGAATCTCTATGACTCTCTTGAGGTAGCCAATGCCTCGTCACCAGCAGAATCAAATCAGCAACTTCTAGAAACCCCTGGCAAAAGTAACGATGTTTCTCTTAAGATACACAACTAGTGGCGTATCGCTTCAGGCACACTGGAAACAGTATCTAAAAAATGTGTATTTGGGTGAGCAACTGGCACGAAACACTGTCACTCTCTTAGGGTAACCAATATCTCGTCACCAGTATAATCACATCTTCAAAGTCAAGAAACTGCTGGCAAGAGTAACGATGTTTCTCTTAAGATACACAACTAGTGGCGTATCGCTTCAGGCATTCTGGCCACAGTATCTCAAAATGTGTATTTGGGTGAGCAACTGGCAGAAAGCACTATGACTCTCTTAAGGTAGCCAATGCCTCGTCACCAACATAATCACATCACCAACTTCAAGAAACCGCTTGCAAAGGTAACGAAGCTTCTCATAAGATACACAGCTAGTGGGGTGTCACTTGAGGCAGACTGGCCAAAGTATCAAAAAAATGTGTATTTGGGTGAGCAACTAGCAGGAATCACTATGACACTCATAGGGTAGCCAATGCCTCGTCACCAGCATAATCACATCAGCAACTTCAAGAAACCCCTGGCAAAAGTTACAATGACTCTTAAGATACACAACTAGTGGCGTAGCTATCAGGCAGACTGGAAAGAGTATCTAAAAAATGTGTATTTGGGTGAAGAACTGGCAGGAATCTCTATGACTCTCTTGAGGTAGCCAATGCCTCGTAACCAGCAGAATCAAATCAGCAACTTCTAGAAACCCCTGGCAAAAGTAACGATGTTTCTCTTAAGATACTCAACTAGTGGCGTATCGCTTCAGGCACACTGGAAACAGTATCTAAAAAATGTGTATTTGGGTGAGCAACTGGCACGAAACACTGTCACTCTCTTAGGGTAACCAATATCTCGTCACCAGTATAATCACATCTTCAAAGTCAAGAAACCGCTGGCAAGAGTAACAATGTTTCTCTTAAGATACACAACTAGTGGCGTATCGCCTCAGGCAGACTGGCCACAGTATCTCAAAATGTGTATTTGGGTGAGCAACTGGCAGAAAGCACTATGACTCTCTTAAGGTAGCCAATGCCTCGTCACCAACATAATCACATCACCAACTTCAAGAAACCGCTTGCAAAGGTAACGAAGCTTCTCATAAGATACACAGCTAGTGGGGTGTCACTTGAGGCAGACTGGCCAAAGTATCAAAAAAATGTGTATTTGGGTGAGCAACTAGCAGGAATCACTATGACACTCATAGGGTAGCCAATGCCTCGTCACCAGCATAATCACATCAGCAACTTCAAGAAACCCCTGGCAAAAGTTACAATGACTCTTAAGATACACAACTAGTGGCGTAGCTATCAGGCAGACTGGAAAGAGTATCTAAAAATGTGTATTTGGGTGAAGAACTGGCAGGAATCTCTATGACTCTCTTGAGGTAGCCAATGCCTCGTAACCAGCAGAATCAAATCAGCAACTTCTAGAAACCCCTGGCAAAAGTAACCATGTTTCTCTTAAGATACACAACTAGTGGCGTATCGCTTCAGGCACACTGGAAACAGTATCTAAAAAATGTGTATTTGGGTGAGCAACTGGCACGAAACACTGTCACTCTCTTAGGGTAACCAATATCTCGTCACCAGTATAATCACATCTTCAAAGTCAAGAAACCGCTGGCAAGAGTAACAATGTTTCTCTTAAGATACACAACTAGTGGCGTATCGCCTCAGGCAGACTGGCCACAGTATCTCAAAATGTGTATTTGGGTGAGCAACTGGCAGAAAGCACTATGACTCTCTTAAGGTAGCCAATGCCTCGTCACCAACATAATCACATCACCAACTTCAAGAAACCGCTTGCAAAGGTAACGAAGCTTCTCATAAGATACACAGCTAGTGGGGTGTCACTTGAGGCAGACTGGCCAAAGTATCAAAAAAATGTGTATTTGGGTGAGCAACTAGCAGGAATCACTATGACACTCATAGGGTAGCCAATGCCTCGTCACCAGCATAATCACATCAACAACTTCAAGAAACCCCTGGCAAAAGTTACAATGACTCTTAAGATACACAACTAGTGGCGTAGCTATCAGGCAGACTGGAAAGAGTATCTAAAAATGTGTATTTGGGTGAAGAACTGGCAGGAATCTCTATGACTCTCTTGAGGTAGCCAATGCCTCGTAACCAGCAGAATCAAATCAGCAACTTCTAGAAACCCCTGGCAAAAGTAACCATGTTTCTCTTAAGATACACAACTAGTGGCGTATCGCTTCAGGCACACTGGAAACAGTATCTAAAAAATGTGTATTTGGGTGAGCAACTGGCACGAAACACTGTGACTCTCTTAGGGTAACCAATATCTCGTCACCAGTATAATCACATCTTCAAAGTCAAGAAACCGCTGGCAAGAGTAACGATGTTTCTCTTAAGATACACAACTAGTGGCGTATCGCTTCAGGCAGACTGGCCACAGTATCTCAAAATTTGTATTTGTGTGAGCAACTGGCAGAAAGCACTATGACTCTCTTAAGGTAGCCAATGCCTCGTCACCAACATAATCACATCACCAACTTCAAGAAACCGCTTGCAAAGGTAACGAAGCTTCTCATAAGATACACAGCTAGTGGGGTGTCACTTGAGGCAGACTGGCCAAAGTATCAAAAAAATGTGTATTTGGGTGAGCAACTAGCAGGAATCACTATGACACTCATAGGGTAGCCAATGCCTCGTCACCAGCATAATCACATCAGCAACTTCAAGAAACCCCTGGCAAAAGTTACAATGACTCTTAAGATACACAACTAGTGGCGTAGCTATCAGGCAGACTGGAAAGAGTATCTAAAAAATGTGTATTTGGGTGAAGAACTGGCAGGAATCTCTATGACTCTCTTGAGGTAGCCAATGCCTCGTAACCAGCAGAATCAAATCAGCAACTTCTAGAAACCCCTGGCAAAAGTAACCATGTTTCTCTTAAGATACACAACTAGTGGCGTATCGCTTCAGGCACACTGGAAACAGTATCTAAAAAATGTGTATTTGGGTGAGCAACTGGCACGAAACACTGTGACTCTCTTAGGGTAACCAATATCTCGTCACCAGTATAATCACATCTTCAAAGTCAAGAAACCGCTGGCAAGAGTAACGATGTTTCTCTTAAGATACACAACTAGTGGCGTATCGCTTCAGGCAGACTGGCCACAGTATCTCAAAATTTGTATTTGTGTGAGCAACTGGCAGAAAGCACTATGACTCTCTTAAGGTAGCCAATGCCTCGTCACCAACTTAATCACATCACCAACTTCAAGAAACCGCTTGCAAAGGTAACGAAGCTTCTCATAAGATACACAGCTAGTGGGGTGTCACTTGAGGCAGACTGGCCAAAGTATCAAAAAAATGTGTATTTGGGTGAGCAACTAGCAGGAATCACTATGACACTCATAGGGTAGCCAATGCCTCGTCACCAGCATAATCACATCAGCAACTTCAAGAAACCCCTGGCAAAAGTTACAATGACTCTTAAGATACACAACTAGTGGCGTAGCTATCAGGCAGACTGGAAAGAGTATCTAAAAAATGTGTATTTGGGTGAAGAACTGGCAGGAATCTCTATGACTCTCTTGAGGTAGCCAATGCCTCGTAACCAGCAGAATCAAATCAGCAACTTCTAGAAACCCCTGGCAAAAGTAACCATGTTTCTCTTAAGATACACAACTAGTGGCGTATCGCTTCAGGCACACTGGAAACAGTATCTAAAAAATGTGTATTTGGGTGAGCAACTGGCACGAAACACTGTGACTCTCTTAGGGTAACCAATATCTCGTCACCAGTATAATCACATCTTCAAAGTCAAGAAACCGCTGGCAAGAGTAACGATGTTTCTCTTAAGATACACAACTAGTGGCGTATCGCTTCAGGCAGACTGGCCACAGTATCTCAAAATTTGTATTTGTGTGAGCAACTGGCAGAAAGCACTATGACTCTCTTAAGGTAGCCAATGCCTCGTCACCAACATAATCACATCACCAACTTCAAGAAACCGCTTGCAAAGGTAACGAAGCTTCTCATAAGATACACAGCTAGTGGGGTGTCACTTGAGGCAGACTGGCCAAAGTATCAAAAAAATGTGTATTTGGGTGAGCAACTAGCAGGAATCACTATGACACTCATAGGGTAGCCAATGCCTCGTCACCAGCATAATCACATCAGCAACTTCAAGAAACCCCTGGCAAAAGTTACAATGACTCTTAAGATACACAACTAGTGGCGTAGCTATCAGGCAGACTGGAAAGAGTATCTAAAAAATGTGTATTTGGGTGAAGAACTGGCAGGAATCTCTATGACTCTCTTGAGGTAGCCAATGCCTCGTCACCAGCAGAATCAAATCAGCAACTTCTAGAAACCCCTGGCAAAAGTAACGATGTTTCTCTTAAGATACACAACTAGTGGCGTATCGCTTCAGGCACACTGGAAACAGTATCTAAAAAATGTGTATTTGGGTGAGCAACTGGCACGAAACACTGTGACTCTCTTAGGGTAACCAATATCTCGTCACCAGTATAATCACATCTTCAAAGTCAAGAAACCGCTGGCAAGAGTAACGATGTTTCTCTTAAGATACACAACTAGTGGCGTATCGCTTCAGGCAGACTGGCCACAGTATCTCAAAATTTGTATTTGTGTGAGCAACTGGCAGAAAGCACTATGACTCTCTTAAGGTAGCCAATGCCTCGTCACCAACTTAATCACATCACCAACTTCAAGAAACCGCTTGCAAAGGTAACGAAGCTTCTCATAAGATACACAGCTAGTGGGGTGTCACTTGAGGCAGACTGGCCAAAGTATCAAAAAAATGTGTATTTGGGTGAGCAACTAGCAGGAATCACTATGACACTCATAGGGTAGCCAATGCCTCGTCACCAGCATAATCACATCAGCAAATTCAAGAAACCCCTGGCAAAAGTTACAATGACTCTTAAGATACACAACTAGTGGCGTAGCTATCAGGCAGACTGGAAAGAGTATCTAAAAAATGTGTATTTGGGTGAAGAACTGGCAGGAATCTCTATGACTCTCTTGAGGTAGCCAATGCCTCGTAACCAGCAGAATCAAATCAGCAACTTCTAGAAACCCCTGGCAAAAGTAACCATGTTTCTCTTAAGATACACAACTAGTGGCGTATCGCTTCAGGCACACTGGAAACAGTATCTAAAAAATGTGTATTTGGGTGAGCAACTGGCACGAAACACTGTGACTCTCTTAGGGTAACCAATATCTCGTCACCAGTATAATCACATCTTCAAAGTCAAGAAACCGCTGGCAAGAGTAACGATGTTTCTCTTAAGATACACAACTAGTGGCGTATCGCTTCAGGCAGACTGGCCACAGTATCTCAAAATTTGTATTTGTGTGAGCAACTGGCAGAAAGCACTATGACTCTCTTAAGGTAGCCAATGCCTCGTCACCAACATAATCACATCACCAACTTCAAGAAACCGCTTGCAAAGGTAACGAAGCTTCTCATAAGATACACAGCTAGTGGGGTGTCACTTGAGGCAGACTGGCCAAAGTATCAAAAAAATGTGTATTTGGGTGAGCAACTAGCAGGAATCACTATGACACTCATAGGGTAGCCAATGCCTCGTCACCAGCATAATCACATCAGCAACTTCAAGAAACCCCTGGCAAAAGTTACAATGACTCTTAAGATACACAACTAGTGGCGTAGCTATCAGGCAGACTGGAAAGAGTATCTAAAAAATGTGTATTTGGGTGAAGAACTGGCAGGAATCTCTATGACTCTCTTGAGGTAGCCAATGCCTCGTAACCAGCAGAATCAAATCAGCAACTTCTAGAAACCCCTGGCAAAAGTAACCATGTTTCTCTTAAGATACACAACTAGTGGCGTATCGCTTCAGGCACACTGGAAACAGTATCTAAAAAATGTGTATTTGGGTGAGCAACTGGCACGAAACACTGTGACTCTCTTAGGGTAACCAATATCTCGTCACCAGTATAATCACATCTTCAAAGTCAAGAAACCGCTGGCAAGAGTAACGATGTTTCTCTTAAGATACACAACTAGTGGCGTATCGCTTCAGGCAGACTGGCCACAGTATCTCAAAATTTGTATTTGTGTGAGCAACTGGCAGAAAGCACTATGACTCTCTTAAGGTAGCCAATGCCTCGTCACCAACATAATCACATCACCAACTTCAAGAAACCGCTTGCAAAGGTAACGAAGCTTCTCATAAGATACACAGCTAGTGGGGTGTCACTTGAGGCAGACTGGCCAAAGTATCAAAAAAATGTGTATTTGGGTGAGCAACTAGCAGGAATCACTATGACACTCATAGGGTAGCCAATGCCTCGTCACCAGCATAATCACATCAGCAACTTCAAGAAACCCCTGGCAAAAGTTACAATGACTCTTAAGATACACAACTAGTGGCGTAGCTATCAGGCAGACTGGAAAGAGTATCTAAAAAATGTGTATTTGGGTGAAGAACTGGCAGGAATCTCTATGACTCTCTTGAGGTAGCCAATGCCTCGTCACCAGCAGAATCAAATCAGCAACTTCTAGAAACCCCTGGCAAAAGTAACGATGTTTCTCTTAAGATACACAACTAGTGGCGTATCGCTTCAGGCACACTGGAAACAGTATCTAAAAAATGTGTATTTGGGTGAGCAACTGGCACGAAACACTGTCACTCTCTTAGGGTAACCAATATCTCGTCACCAGTATAATCACATCTTCAAAGTCAAGAAACTGCTGGCAAGAGTAACGATGTTTCTCTTAAGATACACAACTAGTGGCGTATCGCTTCAGGCAGACTGGCCACAGTATCTCAAAATGTGTATTTGGGTGAGCAACTGGCAGAAAGCACTATGACTCTCTTAAGGTAGCCAATGCCTCGTCACCAACATAATCACATCACCAACTTCAAGAAACCGCTTGCAAAGGTAACGAAGCTTCTCATAAGATACACAGCTAGTGGGGTGTCACTTGAGGCAGACTGGCCAAAGTATCAAAAAAATGTGTATTTGGGTGAGCAACTAGCAGGAATCACTATGACACTCATAGGGTAGCCAATGCCTCGTCACCAGCATAATCACATCAGCAACTTCAAGAAACCCCTGGCAAAAGTTACAATGACTCTTAAGATACACAACTAGTGGCGTAGCTATCAGGCAGACTGGAAAGAGTATCTAAAAAATGTGTATTTGGGTGAAGAACTGGCAGGAATCTCTATGACTCTCTTGAGGTAGCCAATGCCTCGTAACCAGCAGAATCAAATCAGCAACTTCTAGAAACCCCTGGCAAAAGTAACCATGTTTCTCTTAAGATACACAACTAGTGGCGTATCGCTTCAGGCACACTGGAAACAGTATCTAAAAAATGTGTATTTGGGTGAGCAACTGGCACGAAACACTGTGACTCTCTTAGGGTAACCAATATCTCGTCACCAGTATAATCACATCTTCAAAGTCAAGAAACCGCTGGCAAGAGTAACGATGTTTCTCTTAAGATACACAACTAGTGGCGTATCGCTTCAGGCAGACTGGCCACAGTATCTCAAAATTTGTATTTGTGTGAGCAACTGGCAGAAAGCACTATGACTCTCTTAAGGTAGCCAATGCCTCGTCACCAACTTAATCACATCACCAACTTCAAGAAACCGCTTGCAAAGGTAACGAAGCTTCTCATAAGATACACAGCTAGTGGGGTGTCACTTGAGGCAGACTGGCCAAAGTATCAAAAAAATGTGTATTTGGGTGAGCAACTAGCAGGAATCACTATGACACTCATAGGGTAGCCAATGCCTCGTCACCAGCATAATCACATCAGCAACTTCAAGAAACCCCTGGCAAAAGTTACAATGACTCTTAAGATACACAACTAGTGGCGTAGCTATCAGGCAGACTGGAAAGGGTATCTAAAAAATGTGTATTTGGGTGAAGAACTGGCAGGAATCTCTATGACTCTCTTGAGGTAGCCAATGCCTCGTAACCAGCAGAATCAAATCAGCAACTTCTAGAAACCCCTGGCAAAAGTAACCATGTTTCTCTTAAGATACACAACTAGTGGCGTATCGCTTCAGGCACACTGGAAACAGTATCTAAAAAATGTGTATTTGGGTGAGCAACTGGCACGAAACACTGTGACTCTCTTAGGGTAACCAATATCTCGTCACCAGTATAATCACATCTTCAAAGTCAAGAAACCGCTGGCAAGAGTAACGATGTTTCTCTTAAGATACACAACTAGTGGCGTATCGCTTCAGGCAGACTGGCCACAGTATCTCAAAATTTGTATTTGTGTGAGCAACTGGCAGAAAGCACTATGACTCTCTTAAGGTAGCCAATGCCTCGTCACCAACATAATCACATCACCAACTTCAAGAAACCGCTTGCAAAGGTAACGAAGCTTCTCATAAGATACACAGCTAGTGGGGTGTCACTTGAGGCAGACTGGCCAAAGTATCAAAAAAATGTGTATTTGGGTGAGCAACTAGCAGGAATCACTATGACACTCATAGGGTAGCCAATGCCTCGTCACCAGCATAATCACATCAGCAACTTCAAGAAACCCCTGGCAAAAGTTACAATGACTCTTAAGATACACAACTAGTGGCGTAGCTATCAGGCAGACTGGAAAGAGTATCTAAAAAATGTGTATTTGGGTGAAGAACTGGCAGGAATCTCTATGACTCTCTTGAGGTAGCCAATGCCTCGTAACCAGCAGAATCAAATCAGCAACTTCTAGAAACCCCTGGCAAAAGTAACCATGTTTCTCTTAAGATACACAACTAGTGGCGTATCGCTTCAGGCACACTGGAAACAGTATCTAAAAAATGTGTATTTGGGTGAGCAACTGGCACGAAACACTGTGACTCTCTTAGGGTAACCAATATCTCGTCACCAGTATAATCACATCTTCAAAGTCAAGAAACCGCTGGCAAGAGTAACGATGTTTGTCTTAAGATACACAACTAGTGGCGTATCGCTTCAGGCAGACTGGCCACAGTATCTCAAAATTTGTATTTGTGTGAGCAACTGGCAGAAAGCACTATGACTCTCTTAAGGTAGCCAATGCCTCGTCACCAACATAATCACATCACCAACTTCAAGAAACCGCTTGCAAAGGTAACGAAGCTTCTCATAAGATACACAGCTAGTGGGGTGTCACTTGAGGCAGACTGGCCAAAGTATCAAAAAAATGTGTATTTGGGTGAGCAACTAGCAGGAATCACTATGACACTCATAGGGTAGCCAATGCCTCGTCACCAGCATAATCACATCAGCAACTTCAAGAAACCCCTGGCAAAAGTTACAATGACTCTTAAGATACACAACTAGTGGCGTAGCTATCAGGCAGACTGGAAAGAGTATCTAAAAAATGTGTATTTGGGTGAAGAACTGGCAGGAATCTCTATGACTCTCTTGAGGTAGCCAATGCCTCGTAACCAGCAGAATCAAATCAGCAACTTCTAGAAACCCCTGGCAAAAGTAACCATGTTTCTCTTAAGATACACAACTAGTGGCGTATCGCTTCAGGCACACTGGAAACAGTATCTAAAAAATGTGTATTTGGGTGAGCAACTGGCACGAAACACTGTGACTCTCTTAGGGTAACCAATATCTCGTCACCAGTATAATCACATCTTCAAAGTCAAGAAACCGCTGGCAAGAGTAACGATGTTTCTCTTAAGATACACAACTAGTGGCGTATCGCTTCAGGCAGACTGGCCACAGTATCTCAAAATTTGTATTTGTGTGAGCAACTGGCAGAAAGCACTATGACTCTCTTAAGGTAGCCAATGCCTCGTCACCAACATAATCACATCACCAACTTCAAGAAACCGCTTGCAAAGGTAACGAAGCTTCTCATAAGATACACAGCTAGTGGGGTGTCACTTGAGGCAGACTGGCCAAAGTATCAAAAAAATGTGTATTTGGGTGAGCAACTAGCAGGAATCACTATGACACTCATAGGGTAGCCAATGCCTCGTCACCAGCATAATCACATCAGCAACTTCAAGAAACCCCTGGCAAAAGTTACAATGACTCTTAAGATACACAACTAGTGGCGTAGCTATCAGGCAGACTGGAAAGAGTATCTAAAAAATGTGTATTTGGGTGAAGAACTGGCAGGAATCTCTATGACTCTCTTGAGGTAGCCAATGCCTCGTCACCAGCAGAATCAAATCAGCAACTTCTAGAAACCCCTGGCAAAAGTAACGATGTTTCTCTTAAGATACACAACTAGTGGCGTATCGCTTCAGGCACACTGGAAACAGTATCTAAAAAATGTGTATTTGGGTGAGCAACTGGCACGAAACACTGTCACTCTCTTAGGGTAACCAATATCTCGTCACCAGTATAATCACATCTTCAAAGTCAAGAAACCGCTGGCAAGAGTAACGATGTTTCTCTTAAGATACACAACTAGTGGCGTATCGCTTCAGGCAGACTGGCCACAGTATCTCAAAATGTGTATTTGGGTGAGCAACTGGCAGAAAGCACTATGACTCTCTTAAGGTAGCCAATGCCTCGTCACCAACATAATCACATCACCAACATCAAGAAACCGCTTGCAAAGGTAACGAAGCTTCTCATAAGATACACAGCTAGTAGGGTGTCACTTGAGGCAGACTGGCCAAAGTATCAAAAAAATGTGTATTTGGGTGAGCAACTAGCAGGAATCACTATGACACTCATAGGGTAGCCAATGCCTCGTCACCAGCATAATCACATCAGCAACTTCAAGAAACCCCTGGCAAAAGTTACAATGACTCTTAAGATACACAACTAGTGGCGTAGCTATCAGGCAGACTGGAAAGAGTATCTAAAAAATGTGTATTTGGGTGAAGAACTGGCAGGAATCTCTATGACTCTCTTGAGGTAGCCAATGCCTCGTAACCAGCAGAATCAAATCAGCAACTTCTAGAAACCCCTGGCAAAAGTAACGATGTTTCTCTTAAGATACTCAACTAGTGGCGTATCGCTTCAGGCACACTGGAAACAGTATCTAAAAAATGTGTATTTGGGTGAGCAACTGGCACGAAACACTGTGACTCTCTTAGGGTAACCAATATCTCGTCACCAGTATAATCACATCTTCAAAGTCAAGAAACCGCTGGCAAGAGTAACGATGTTTATCTTAAGATACACAACTAGTGGCGTATCGCTTCAGGCAGACTGGCCACAGTATCTCAAAATTTGTATTTGTGTGAGCAACTGGCAGAAAGCACTATGACTCTCTTAAGGTAGCCAATGCCTCGTCACCAACATAATCCCATCACCAACTTCAAGAAACCGCTTGCAAAGGTAACGAAGCTTCTCATAAGATACACAGCTAGTGGGGTGTCACTTGAGGCAGACTGGCCAAAGTATCAAAAAAATGTGTATTTGGGTGAGCAACTAGCAGGAATCACTATGACACTCATAGGGTAGCCAATGCCTCGTCACCAGCATAATCACATCAGCAACTTCAAGAAACCCCTGGCAAAAGTTACAATGACTCTTAAGATACACAACTAGTGGCGTAGCTATCAGGCAGACTGGAAAGAGTATCTAAAAAATGTGTATTTGGGTGAAGAACTGGCAGGAATCTCTATGACTCTCTTGAGGTAGCCAATGCCTCGTAACCAGCAGAATCAAATCAGCAACTTCTAGAAACCCCTGGCAAAAGTAACCATGTTTCTCTTAAGATACACAACTAGTGGCGTATCGCTTCAGGCACACTGGAAACAGTATCTAAAAAATGTGTATTTGGGTGAGCAACTGGCACGAAACACTGTGACTCTCTTAGGGTAACCAATATCTCGTCACCAGTATAATCACATCTTCAAAGTCAAGAAACCGCTGGCAAGAGTAACGATGTTTCTCTTAAGATACACAACTAGTGGCGTATCGCTTCAGGCAGACTGGCCACAGTATCTCAAAATTTGTATTTGTGTGAGCAACTGGCAGAAAGCACTATGACTCTCTTAAGGTAGCCAATGCCTCGTCACCAACTTAATCACATCACCAACTTCAAGAAACCGCTTGCAAAGGTAACGAAGCTTCTCATAAGATACACAGCTAGTGGGGTGTCACTTGAGGCAGACTGGCCAAAGTATCAAAAAACTGTGTATTTGGGTGAGCAACTAGCAGGAATCACTATGACACTCATAGGGTAGCCAATGCCTCGTCACCAGCATAATCACATCAGCAACTTCAAGAAACCCCTGGCAAAAGTTACAATGACTCTTAAGATACACAACTAGTGGCGTAGCTATCAGGCAGACTGGAAAGGGTATCTAAAAAATGTGTATTTGGGTGAAGAACTGGCAGGAATCTCTATGACTCTCTTGAGGTAGCCAATGCCTCGTAACCAGCAGAATCAAATCAGCAACTTCTAGAAACCCCTGGCAAAAGTAACCATGTTTCTCTTAAGATACACAACTAGTGGCGTATCGCTTCAGGCACACTGGAAACAGTATCTAAAAAATGTGTATTTGGGTGAGCAACTGGCACGAAACACTGTGACTCTCTTAGGGTAACCAATATCTCGTCACCAGTATAATCACATCTTCAAAGTCAAGAAACCGCTGGCAAGAGTAACGATGTTTCTCTTAAGATACACAACTAGTGGCGTATCGCTTCAGGCAGACTGGCCACAGTATCTCAAAATTTGTATTTGTGTGAGCAACTGGCAGAAAGCACTATGACTCTCTTAAGGTAGCCAATGCCTCGTCACCAACATAATCACATCACCAACTTCAAGAAACCGCTTGCAAAGGTAACGAAGCTTCTCATAAGATACACAGCTAGTGGGGTGTCACTTGAGGCAGACTGGCCAAAGTATCAAAAAAATGTGTATTTGGGTGAGCAACTAGCAGGAATCACTATGACACTCATAGGGTAGCCAATGCCTCGTCACCAGCATAATCACATCAGCAACTTCAAGAAACCCCTGGCAAAAGTTACAATGACTCTTAAGATACACAACTAGTGGCGTAGCTATCAGGCAGACTGGAAAGAGTATCTAAAAAATGTGTATTTGGGTGAAGAACTGGCAGGAATCTCTATGACTCTCTTGAGGTAGCCAATGCCTCGTAACCAGCAGAATCAAATCAGCAACTTCTAGAAACCCCTGGCAAAAGTAACCATGTTTCTCTTAAGATACACAACTAGTGGCGTATCGCTTCAGGCACACTGGAAACAGTATCTAAAAAATGTGTATTTGGGTGAGCAACTGGCACGAAACACTGTGACTCTCTTAGGGTAACCAATATCTCGTCACCAGTATAATCACATCTTCAAAGTCAAGAAACCGCTGGCAAGAGTAACGATGTTTGTCTTAAGATACACAACTAGTGGCGTATCGCTTCAGGCAGACTGGCCACAGTATCTCAAAATTTGTATTTGTGTGAGCAACTGGCAGAAAGCACTATGACTCTCTTAAGGTAGCCAATGCCTCGTCACCAACATAATCACATCACCAACTTCAAGAAACCGCTTGCAAAGGTAACGAAGCTTCTCATAAGATACACAGCTAGTGGGGTGTCACTTGAGGCAGACTGGCCAAAGTATCAAAAAAATGTGTATTTGGGTGAGCAACTAGCAGGAATCACTATGACACTCATAGGGTAGCCAATGCCTCGTCACCAGCATAATCACATCAGCAACTTCAAGAAACCCCTGGCAAAAGTTACAATGACTCTTAAGATACACAACTAGCGGCGTAGCTATCAGGCAGACTGGAAAGAGTATCTAAAAAATGTGTATTTGGGTGAAGAACTGGCAGGAATCTCTATGACTCTCTTGAGGTAGCCAATGCCTCGTAACCAGCAGAATCAAATCAGCAACTTCTAGAAACCCCTGGCAAAAGTAACCATGTTTCTCTTAAGATACACAACTAGTGGCGTATCGCTTCAGGCACACTGGAAACAGTATCTAAAAAATGTGTATTTGGGTGAGCAACTGGCACGAAACACTGTGACTCTCTTAGGGTAACCAATATCTCGTCACCAGTATAATCACATCTTCAAAGTCAAGAAACCGCTGGCAAGAGTAACGATGTTTCTCTTAAGATACACAACTAGTGGCGTATCGCTTCAGGCAGACTGGCCACAGTATCTCAAAATTTGTATTTGTGTGAGCAACTGGCAGAAAGCACTATGACTCTCTTAAGGTAGCCAATGCCTCGTCACCAACATAATCACATCACCAACTTCAAGAAACCGCTTGCAAAGGTAACGAAGCTTCTCATAAGATACACAGCTAGTGGGGTGTCACTTGAGGCAGACTGGCCAAAGTATCAAAAAAATGTGTATTTGGGTGAGCAACTAGCAGGAATCACTATGACACTCATAGGGTAGCCAATGCCTCGTCACCAGCATAATCACATCAGCAACTTCAAGAAACCCCTGGCAAAAGTTACAATGACTCTTAAGATACACAACTAGTGGCGTAGCTATCAGGCAGACTGGAAAGAGTATCTAAAAAATGTGTATTTGGGTGAAGAACTGGCAGGAATCTCTATGACTCTCTTGAGGTAGCCAATGCCTCGTCACCAGCAGAATCAAATCAGCAACTTCTAGAAACCCCTGGCAAAAGTAACGATGTTTCTCTTAAGATACACAACTAGTGGCGTATCGCTTCAGGCACACTGGAAACAGTATCTAAAAAATGTGTATTTGGGTGAGCAACTGGCACGAAACACTGTCACTCTCTTAGGGTAACCAATATCTCGTCACCAGTATAATCACATCTTCAAAGTCAAGAAACCGCTGGCAAGAGTAACGATGTTTCTCTTAAGATACACAACTAGTGGCGTATCGCTTCAGGCAGACTGGCCACAGTATCTCAAAATGTGTATTTGGGTGAGCAACTGGCAGAAAGCACTATGATTCTCTTAAGGTAGCCAATGCCTCGTCACCAACATAATCACATCACCAACTTCAAGAAACCGCTTGCAAAGGTAACGAAGCTTCTCATAAGATACACAGCTAGTGGGGTGTCACTTGAGGCAGACTGGCCAAAGTATCAAAAAAATGTGTATTTGGGTGAGCAACTAGCAGGAATCACTATGACACTCATAGGGTAGCCAATGCCTCGTCACCAGCATAATCACATCAGCAACTTCAAGAAACCCCTGGCAAAAGTTACAATGACTCTTAAGATACACAACTAGTGGCGTAGCTATCAGGCAGACTGGAATGAGTATCTAAAAAATGTGTATTTGGGTGAAGAACTGGCAGGAATCTCTATGACTCTCTTGAGGTAGCCAATGCCTCGTCACCAGCAGAATCAAATCAGCAACTTCTAGAAACCCCTGGCAAAAGTAACGATGTTTCTCTTAAGATACACAACTAGTGGCGTATCGCTTCAGGCACTCTGGAAACAGTATCTAAAAAATGTGTATTTGGGTGAGCAACTGGCACGAAACACTGTCACTCTCTTAGGGTAACCAATATCTCGTCACCAGTATAATCACATCTTCAAAGTCAAGAAACCGCTGGCAAGAGTAACGATGTTTCTCTTAAGATACACAACTAGTGGCGTATCGCTTCAGGCAGACTGGCCACAGTATCTCAAAATGTGTATTTGGGTGAGCAACTGGCAGAAAGCACTATGACTCTCTTAAGGTAGCCAATGCCTCGTCACCAACATAATCACATCACCAACTTCAAGAAACCGCTTGCAAAGGTAACGAAGCTTCTCATAAGATACACAGCTAGTGGGGTGTCACTTGAGGCAGACTGGCCAAAGTATCAAAAAAATGTGTATTTGGGTGAGCAACTAGCAGGAATCACTATGACACTCATAGGGTAGCCAATGCCTCGTCACCAGCATAATCACATCAGCAACTTCAAGAAACCCCTGGCAAAAGTTACAATGACTCTTAAGATACACAACTAGTGGCGTAGCTATCAGGCAGACTGGAAAGAGTATCTAAAAAATGTGTATTTGGGTGAAGAACTGGCAGGAATCTCTATGACTCTCTTGAGGTAGCCAATGCCTCGTAACCAGCAGAATCAAATCAGCAACTTCTAGAAACCCCTGGCAAAAGTAACCATGTTTCTCTTAAGATACACAACTAGTGGCGTATCGCTTCAGGCACACTGGAAACAGTATCTAAAAAATGTGTATTTGGGTGAGCAACTGGCACGAAACACTGTCACTCTCTTAGGGTAACCAATATCTCGTCACCAGTATAATCACATCTTCAAAGTCAAGAAACCGCTGGCAAGAGTAACGATGTTTCTCTTAAGATACACAACTAGTGGCGTATCGCTTCAGGCAGACTGGCCACAGTATCTCAAAATGTGTATTTGGGTGAGCAACTGGCAGAAAGCACTATGATTCTCTTAAGGTAGCCAATGCCTCGTCACCAACATAATCACATCACCAACTTCAAGAAACCGCTTGCAAAGGTAACGAAGCTTCTCATAAGATACACAGCTAGTGGGGTGTCACTTGAGGCAGACTGGCCAAAGTATCAAAAAAATGTGTATTTGGGTGAGCAACTAGCAGGAATCACTATGACACTCATAGGGTAGCCAATGCCTCGTCACCAGCATAATCACATCAGCAACTTCAAGAAACCCCTGGCAAAAGTTACAATGACTCTTAAGATACACAACTAGTGGCGTAGCTATCAGGCAGACTGGAATGAGTATCTAAAAAATGTGTATTTGGGTGAAGAACTGGCAGGAATCTCTATGACTCTCTTGAGGTAGCCAATGCCTCGTCACCAGCAGAATCAAATCAGCAACTTCTAGAAACCCCTGGCAAAAGTAACGATGTTTCTCTTAAGATACACAACTAGTGGCGTATCGCTTCAGGCACTCTGAAAAAAGTATCTAAAAAATGTGTATTTGGGTGAGCAACTGGCACGAAACACTGTCACTCTCTTAGGGTAACCAATATCTCGTCACCAGTATAATCACATCTTCAAAGTCAAGAAACCGCTGGCAAGAGTAACGATGTTTCTCTTAAGATACACAACTAGTGGCGTATCGCTTCAGGCAGACTGGCCACAGTATCTCAAAATGTGTATTTGGGTGAGCAACTGGCAGAAAGCACTATGACTCTCTTAAGGTAGCCAATGCCTCGTCACCAACATAATCACATCACCAACTTCAAGAAACCGCTTGCAAAGGTAACGAAGCTTCTCATAAGATACACAGCTAGTGGGGTGTCACTTGAGGCAGACTGGCCAAAGTATCAAAAAAATGTGTATTTGGGTGAGCAACTAGCAGGAATCACTATGACACTCATAGGGTAGCCAATGCCTCGTCACCAGCATAATCACATCAGCAACTTCAAGAAACCCCTGGCAAAAGTTACAATGACTCTTAAGATACACAACTAGTGGCGTAGCTATCAGGCAGACTGGAAAGAGTATCTAAAAAATGTGTATTTGGGTGAAGAACTGGCAGGAATCTCTATGACTCTCTTGAGGTAGCCAATGCCTCGTAACCAGCAGAATCAAATCAGCAACTTCTAGAAACCCCTGGCAAAAGTAACCATGTTTCTCTTAAGATACACAACTAGTGGCGTATCGCTTCAGGCACACTGGAAACAGTATCTAAAAAATGTGTATTTGGGTGAGCAACTGGCACGAAACACTGTGACTCTCTTAGGGTAACCAATATCTCGTCACCAGTATAATCACATCTTCAAAGTCAAGAAACCGCTGGCAAGAGTAACGATGTTTGTCTTAAGATACACAACTAGTGGCGTATCGCTTCAGGCAGACTGGCCACAGTATCTCAAAATTTGTATTTGTGTGAGCAACTGGCAGAAAGCACTATGACTCTCTTAAGGTAGCCAATGCCTCGTCACCAACATAATCACATCACCAACTTCAAGAAACCGCTTGCAAAGGTAACGAAGCTTCTCATAAGATACACAGCTAGTGGGGTGTCACTTGAGGCAGACTGGCCAAAGTATCAAAAAAATGTGTATTTGGGTGAGCAACTAGCAGGAATCACTATGACACTCATAGGGTAGCCAATGCCTCGTCACCAGCATAATCACATCAGCAACTTCAAGAAACCCCTGGCAAAAGTTACAATGACTCTTAAGATACACAACTAGTGGCGTAGCTATCAGGCAGACTGGAAAGAGTATCTAAAAAATGTGTATTTGGGTGAAGAACTGGCAGGAATCTCTATGACTCTCTTGAGGTAGCCAATGCCTCGTAACCAGCAGAATCAAATCAGCAACTTCTAGAAACCCCTGGCAAAAGTAACGATGTTTCTCTTAAGATACTCAACTAGTGGCGTATCGCTTCAGGCACACTGGAAACAGTATCTAAAAAATGTGTATTTGGGTGAGCAACTGGCACGAAACACTGTGACTCTCTTAGGGTAACCAATATCTCGTCACCAGTATAATCACATCTTCAAAGTCAAGAAACCGCTGGCAAGAGTAACGATGTTTCTTTAAGATACACAACTAGTGGCGTATCGCTTCAGGCAGACTGGCCACAGTATCTCAAAATTTGTATTTGTGTGAGCAACTGGCAGAAAGCACTATGACTCTCTTAAGGTAGCCAATGCCTCGTCACCAACATAATCCCATCACCAACTTCAAGAAACCGCTTGCAAAGGTAACGAAGCTTCTCATAAGATACACAGCTAGTGGGGTGTCACTTGAGGCAGACTGGCCAAAGTATCAAAAAAATGTGTATTTGGGTGAGCAACTAGCAGGAATCACTATGACACTCATAGGGTAGCCAATGCCTCGTCACCAGCATAATCACATCAGCAACTTCAAGAAACCCCTGGCAAAAGTTACAATGACTCTTAAGATACACAACTAGTGGCGTAGCTATCAGGCAGACTGGAAAGAGTATCTAAAAAATGTGTATTTGGGTGAAGAACTGGCAGGAATCTCTATGACTCTCTTGAGGTAGCCAATGCCTCGTAACCAGCAGAATCAAATCAGCAACTTCTAGAAACCCCTGGCAAAAGTAACGATGTTTCTCTTAAGATACACAACTAGTGGCGTATCGCTTCAGGCACTCTGGAAACAGTATCTAAAAAATGTGTATTTGGGTGAGCAACTGGCACGAAACACTGTTACTCTCTTAGGGTAACCAATATCTCGTCACCAGTATAATCACATCTTCAAAGTCAAGAAACCGCTGGCAAGAGTAACGATGTTTCTCTTAAGATACACAACTAGTGGCGTATCGCTTCAGGCAGACTGGCCACAGTATCTCAAAATGTGTATTTGGGTGAGCAACTGGCAGAAAGCACTATGACTCTCTTAAGGTAGCCAATGCCTCGTCACCAACATAATCACATCACCAACTTCAAGAAACCGCTTGCAAAGGTAACGAAGCTTCTCATAAGATACACAGCTAGTGGGGTGTCACTTGAGGCAGACTGGCCAAAGTATCAAAAAAATGTGTATTTGGGTGAGCAACTAGCAGGAATCACTATGACACTCATAGGGTAGCCAATGCCTCGTCACCAGCATAATCACATCAGCAACTTCAAGAAACCCCTGGCAAAAGTTACAATGACTCTTAAGATACACAACTAGTGGCGTAGCTATCAGGCAGACTGGAAAGAGTATCTAAAAAATGTGTATTTGGGTGAAGAACTGGCAGGAATCTCTATGACTCTCTTGAGGTAGCCAATGCCTCGTAACCAGCAGAATCAAATCAGCAACTTCTAGAAACCCCTGGCAAAAGTAACCATGTTTCTCTTAAGATACACAACTAGTGGCGTATCGCTTCAGGCACACTGGAAACAGTATCTAAAAAATGTGTATTTGGGTGAGCAACTGGCACGAAACACTGTGACTCTCTTAGGGTAACCAATATCTCGTCACCAGTATAATCACATCTTCAAAGTCAAGAAACCGCTGGCAAGAGTAACGATGTTTCTCTTAAGATACACAACTAGTGGCGTATCGCTTCAGGCAGACTGGCCACAGTATCTCAAAATGTGTATTTGGGTGAGCAACTGGCAGAAAGCACTATGACTCTCTTAAGGTAGCCAATGCCTCGTCACCAACATAATCACATCACCTACTTCAAGAAACCGCTTGCAAAGGTAACGAAGCTTCTCATAAGATACACAGCTAGTGGGGTGTCACTTGAGGCAGACTGGCCAAAGTATCAAAAAAATGTGTATTTGGGTGAGCAACTAGCAGGAATCACTATGACCCTCATAGGGTAGCCAATGCCTCGTCACCAGCATAATCACATCAGCAACTTCAAGAAACCCCTGGCAAAAGTTACAATGACTCTTAAGATACACAACTAGTGGCGTAGCTATCAGGCAGACTGGAAAGAGTATCTAAAAAATGTGTATTTGGGTGAAGAACTGGCAGGAATCTCTATGACTCTCTTGAGGTAGCCAATGCCTCGTAACCAGCAGAATCAAATCAGCAACTTCTAGAAACCCCTGGCAAAAGTAACCATGTTTCTCTTAAGATACACAACTAGTGGCGTATCACTTCAGGCACACTGGAAACAGTATCTAAAAAATGTGTATTTGGGTGAGCAACTGGCACGAAACACTGTGACTCTCTTAGGGTAACCAATATCTCGTCACCAGTATAATCACATCTTCAAAGTCAAGAAACCGCTGGCAAGAGTAACGATGTTTCTCTTAAGATACACAACTAGTGGCGTATCGCTTCAGGCAGACTGGCCACAGTATCTCAAAATTTGTATTTGTGTGAGCAACTGGCAGAAAGCACTATGACTCTCTTAAGGTAGCCAATGCCTCGTCACCAACATAATCACATCACCAACTTCAAGAAACCGCTTGCAAAGGTAACGAAGCTTCTCATAAGATACACAGCTAGTGGGGTGTCACTTGAGGCAGACTGGCCAAAGTATCAAAAAAATGTGTATTTGGGTGAGCAACTAGCAGGAATCACTATGACACTCATAGGGTAGCCAATGCCTCGTCACCAGCATAATCACATCAGCAACTTCAAGAAACCCCTGGCAAAAGTTACAATGACTCTTAAGATACACAACTAGTGGCGTAGCTATCAGGCAGACTGGAAAGAGTATCTAAAAAATGTGTATTTGGGTGAAGAACTGGCAGGAATCTCTATGACTCTCTTGAGGTAGCCAATGCCTCGTAACCAGCAGAATCAAATCAGCAACTTCTAGAAACCCCTGGCAAAAGTAACGATGTTTCTCTTAAGATACTCAACTAGTGGCGTATCGCTTCAGGCACACTGGAAACAGTATCTAAAAAATGTGTATTTGGGTGAGCAACTGGCACGAAACACTGTGACTCTCTTAGGGTAACCAATATCTCGTCACCAGTATAATCACATCTTCAAAGTCAAGAAACCGCTGGCAAGAGTAACGATGTTTCTCTTAAGATACACAACTAGTGGCGTATCGCTTCAGGCAGACTGGCCACAGTATCTCAAAATTTGTATTTGTGTGAGCAACTGGCAGAAAGCACTATGACTCTCTTAAGGTAGCCAATGCCTCGTCACCAACATAATCCCATCACCAACTTCAAGAAACCGCTTGCAAAGGTAACGAAGCTTCTCATAAGATACACAGCTAGTGGGGTGTCACTTGAGGCAGACTGGCCAAAGTATCAAAAAAATGTGTATTTGGGTGAGCAACTAGCAGGAATCACTATGACACTCATAGGGTAGCCAATGCCTCGTCACCAGCATAATCACATCAGCAACTTCAAGAAACCCCTGGCAAAAGTTACAATGACTCTTAAGATACACAACTAGTGGCGTAGCTATCAGGCAGACTGGAAAGAGTATCTAAAAAATGTGTATTTGGGTGAAGAACTGGCAGGAATCTCTATGACTCTCTTGAGGTAGCCAATGCCTCGTAACCAGCAGAATCAAATCAGCAACTTCTAGAAACCCCTGGCAAAAGTAACCATGTTTCTCTTAAGATACACAACTAGTGGCGTATCGCTTCAGGCACACTGGAAACAGTATCTAAAAAATGTGTATTTGGGTGAGCAACTGGCACGAAACACTGTGACTCTCTTAGGGTAACCAATATCTCGTCACCAGTATAATCACATCTTCAAAGTCAAGAAACCGCTGGCAAGAGTAACGATGTTTCTCTTAAGATACACAACTAGTGGCGTATCGCTTCAGGCAGACTGGCCACAGTATCTCAAAATTTGTATTTGTGTGAGCAACTGGCAGAAAGCACTATGACTCTCTTAAGGTAGCCAATGCCTCGTCACCAACATAATCACATCACCAACTTCAAGAAACCGCTTGCAAAGGTAACGAAGCTTCTCATAAGATACACAGCTAGTGGGGTGTCACTTGAGGCAGACTGGCCAAAGTATCAAAAAAATGTGTATTTGGGTGAGCAACTAGCAGGAATCACTATGACACTCATAGGGTAGCCAATGCCTCGTCACCAGCATAATCACATCAGCAACTTCAAGAAACCCCTGGCAAAAGTTACAATGACTCTTAAGATACACAACTAGTGGCGTAGCTATCAGGCAGACTGGAATGAGTATCTAAAAAATGTGTATTTGGGTGAAGAACTGGCAGGAATCTCTATGACTCTCTTGAGGTAGCCAATGCCTCGTCACCAGCAGAATCAAATCAGCAACTTCTAGAAACCCCTGGCAAAAGTAACCATGTTTCTCTTAAGATACACAACTAGTGGCGTATCGCTTCAGGCACACTGGAAACAGTATCTAAAAAATGTGTATTTGGGTGAGCAACTGGCACGAAACACTGTCACTCTCTTAGGGTAACCAATATCTCGTCACCAGTATAATCACATCTTCAAAGTCAAGAAACCGCTGGCAAGAGTAACGATGTTTCTCTTAAGATACACAACTAGTGGCGTATCGCTTCAGGCAGACTGGCCACAGTATCTCAAAATGTGTATTTGGGTGAGCAACTGGCAGAAAGCACTATGACTCTCTTAAGGTAGCCAATGTCTCGTCACCAACATAATCACATCACCAACATCAAGAAACCGCTTGCAAAGGTAACGAAGCTTCTCATAAGATACACAGCTAGTGGGGTGTCACTTGAGGCAGACTGGCCAAAGTATCAAAAAAATGTGTATTTGGGTGAGCAACTAGCAGGAATCACTATGACACTCATAGGGTAGCCAATGCCTCGTCACCAGCATAATCACATCAGCAACTTCAAGAAACCCCTGGCAAAAGTTACAATGACTCTTAAGATACACAACTAGTGGCGTAGCTATCAGGCAGACTGGAATGAGTATCTAAAAAATGTGTATTTGGGTGAAGAACTGGCAGGAATCTCTATGACTCTCTTGAGGTAGCCAATGCCTCGTCACCAGCAGAATCAAATCAGCAACTTCTAGAAACCCCTGGCAAAAGTAACGATGTTTCTCTTAAGATACTCAACTAGTGGCGTATCGCTTCAGGCACACTGGAAACAGTATCTAAAAAATGTGTATTTGGGTGAGCAACTGGCACGAAACACTGTGACTCTCTTAGGGTAACCAATATCTCGTCACCAGTATAATCACATCTTCAAAGTCAAGAAACCGCTGGCAAGAGTAACGATGTTTCTCTTAAGATACACAACTAGTGGCGTATCGCTTCAGGCAGACTGGCCACAGTATCTCAAAATTTGTATTTGTGTGAGCAACTGGCAGAAAGCACTATGACTCTCTTAAGGTAGCCAATGCCTCGTCACCAACATAATCCCATCACCAACTTCAAGAAACCGCTTGCAAAGGTAACGAAGCTTCTCATAAGATACACAGCTAGTGGGGTGTCCCTTGAGGCAGACTGGCCAAAGTATCAAAAAAATGTGTATTTGGGTGAGCAACTAGCAGGAATCACTATGACACTCATAGGGTAGCCAATGCCTCGTCACCAGCATAATCACATCAGCAACTTCAAGAAACCCCTGGCAAAAGTTACAATGACTCTTAAGATACACAACTAGTGGCGTAGCTATCAGGCAGACTGGAAAGAGTATCTAAAAAATGTGTATTTGGGTGAAGAACTGGCAGGAATCTCTATGACTCTCTTGAGGTAGCCAATGCCTCGTAACCAGCAGAATCAAATCAGCAACTTCTAGAAACCCCTGGCAAAAGTAACCATGTTTCTCTTAAGATACACAACTAGTGGCGTATCGCTTCAGGCACACTGGAAACAGTATCTAAAAAATGTGTATTTGGGTGAGCAACTGGCACGAAACACTGTGACTCTCTTAGGGTAACCAATATCTCGTCACCAGTATAATCACATCTTCAAAGTCAAGAAACCGCTGGCAAGAGTAACGATGTTTCTCTTAAGATACACAACTAGTGGCGTATCGCTTCAGGCAGACTGGCCACAGTATCTCAAAATTTGTATTTGTGTGAGCAACTGGCAGAAAGCACTATGACTCTCTTAAGGTAGCCAATGCCTCGTCACCAACATAATCACATCACCAACTTCAAGAAACCGCTTGCAAAGGTAACGAAGCTTCTCATAAGATACACAGCTAGTGGGGTGTCACTTGAGGCAGACTGGCCAAAGTATCAAAAAAATGTGTATTTGGGTGAGCAACTAGCAGGAATCACTATGACACTCATAGGGTAGCCAATGCCTCGTCACCAGCATAATCACATCAGCAACTTCAAGAAACCCCTGGCAAAAGTTACAATGACTCTTAAGATACACAACTAGTGGCGTAGCTATCAGGCAGACTGGAAAGAGTATCTAAAAAATGTGTATTTGGGTGAAGAACTGGCAGGAATCTCTATGACTCTCTTGAGGTAGCCAATGCCTCGTAACCAGCAGAATCAAATCAGCAACTTCTAGAAACCCCTGGCAAAAGTAACCATGTTTCTCTTAAGATACACAACTAGTGGCGTATCGCTTCAGGCACACTGGAAACAGTATCTAAAAAATGTGTATTTGGGTGAGCAACTGGCACGAAACACTGTGACTCTCTTAGGGTAACCAATATCTCGTCACCAGTATAATCACATCTTCAAAGTCAAGAAACCGCTGGCAAGAGTAACGATGTTTCTCTTAAGATACACAACTAGTGGCGTATCGCTTCAGGCAGACTGGCCACAGTATCTCAAAATTTGTATTTGTGTGAGCAACTGGCAGAAAGCACTATGACTCTCTTAAGGTAGCCAATGCCTCGTCACCAACATAATCACATCACCAACTTCAAGAAACCGCTTGCAAAGGTAACGAAGCTTCTCATAAGATACACAGCTAGTGGGGTGTCACTTGAGGCAGACTGGCCAAAGTATCAAAAAAATGTGTATTTGGGTGAGCAACTAGCAGGAATCACTATGACACTCATAGGGTAGCCAATGCCTCGTCACCAGCATAATCACATCAGCAACTTCAAGAAACCCCTGGCAAAAGTTACAATGACTCTTAAGATACACAACTAGTGGCGTAGCTATCAGGCAGACTGGAATGAGTATCTAAAAAATGTGTATTTGGGTGAAGAACTGGCAGGAATCTCTATGACTCTCTTGAGGTAGCCAATGCCTCGTCACCAGCAGAATCAAATCAGCAACTTCTAGAAACCCCTGGCAAAAGTAACCATGTTTCTCTTAAGATACACAACTAGTGGCGTATCGCTTCAGGCACACTGGAAACAGTATCTAAAAAATGTGTATTTGGGTGAGCAATGGCACGAAACACTGTCACTCTCTTAGGGTAACCAATATCTCGTCACCAGTATAATCACATCTTCAAAGTCAAGAAACCGCTGGCAAGAGTAACGATGTTTCTCTTAAGATACACAACTAGTGGCGTATCGCTTCAGGCAGACTGGCCACAGTATCTCAAAATGTGTATTTGGGTGAGCAACTGGCAGAAAGCACTATGACTCTCTTAAGGTAGCCAATGTCTCGTCACCAACATAATCACATCACCAACATCAAGAAACCGCTTGCAAAGGTAACGAAGCTTCTCATAAGATACACAGCTAGTGGGGTGTCACTTGAGGCAGACTGGCCAAGTATCAAAAAAATGTGTATTTGGGTGAGCAACTAGCAGGAATCACTATGACACTCATAGGGTAGCCAATGCCTCGTCACCAGCATAATCACATCAGCAACTTCAAGAAACCCCTGGCAAAAGTTACAATGACTCTTAAGATACACAACTAGTGGCGTAGCTATCAGGCAGACTGGAATGAGTATCTAAAAAATGTGTATTTGGGTGAAGAACTGGCAGGAATCTCTATGACTCTCTTGAGGTAGCCAATGCCTCGTCACCAGCAGAATCAAATCAGCAACTTCTAGAAACCCCTGGCAAAAGTAACGATGTTTCTCTTAAGATACACAACTAGTGGCGTATCGCTTCAGGCACACTGGAAACAGTATCTAAAAAATGTGTATTTGGGTGAGCAACTGGCACGAAACACTGTCACTCTCTTAGGGTAACCAATATCTCGTCACCAGTATAATCACATCTTCAAAGTCAAGAAACCGCTGGCAAGAGTAACGATGTTTCTCTTAAGATACACAACTAGTGGCGTATCGCTTCAGGCAGACTGGCCACAGTATCTCAAAATTTGTATTTGTGTGAGCAACTGGCAGAAAGCACTATGACTCTCTTAAGGTAGCCAATGCCTCGTCACCAACATAATCACATCACCAACTTCAAGAAACCGCTTGCAAAGGTAACGAAGCTTCTCATAAGATACACAGCTAGTGGGGTGTCACTTGAGGCAGACTGGCCAAAGTATCAAAAAAATGTGTATTTGGGTGAGCAACTAGCAGGAATCACTATGACACTCATAGGGTAGCCAATGCCTCGTCACCAGCATAATCACATCAGCAACTTCAAGAAACCCCTGGCAAAAGTTACAATGACTCTTAAGATACACAACTAGTGGCGTAGCTATCAGGCAGACTGGAAAGAGTATCTAAAAAATGTGTATTTGGGTGAAGAACTGGCAGGAATCTCTATGACTCTCTTGAGGTAGCCAATGCCTCGTAACCAGCAGAATCAAATCAGCAACTTCTAGAAACCCCTGGCAAAAGTAACGATGTTTCTCTTAAGATACTCAACTAGTGGCGTATCGCTTCAGGCACACTGGAAACAGTATCTAAAAAATGTGTATTTGGGTGAGCAACTGGCACGAAACACTGTGACTCTCTTAGGGTAACCAATATCTCGTCACCAGTATAATCACATCTTCAAAGTCAAGAAACCGCTGGCAAGAGTAACGATGTTTCTCTTAAGATACACAACTAGTGGCGTATCGCTTCAGGCAGACTGGCCACAGTATCTCAAAATTTGTATTTGTGTGAGCAACTGGCAGAAAGCACTATGACTCTCTTAAGGTAGCCAATGCCTCGTCACCAACATAATCCCATCACCAACTTCAAGAAACCGCTTGCAAAGGTAACGAAGCTTCTCATAAGATACACAGCTAGTGGGGTGTCACTTGAGGCAGACTGGCCAAAGTATCAAAAAAATGTGTATTTGGGTGAGCAACTAGCAGGAATCACTATGACACTCATAGGGTAGCCAATGCCTCGTCACCAGCATAATCACATCAGCAACTTCAAGAAACCCCTGGCAAAAGTTACAATGACTCTTAAGATACACAACTAGTGGCGTAGCTATCAGGCAGACTGGAAAGAGTATCTAAAAAATGTGTATTTGGGTGAAGAACTGGCAGGAATCTCTATGACTCTCTTGAGGTAGCCAATGCCTCGTAACCAGCAGAATCAAATCAGCAACTTCTAGAAACCCCTGGCAAAAGTAACGATGTTTCTCTTAAGATACACAACTAGTGGCGTATCGCTTCAGGCACACTGGAAACAGTATCTAAAAAATGTGTATTTGGGTGAGCAACTGGCACGAAACACTGTGACTCTCTTAGGGTAACCAATATCTCGTCACCAGTATAATCACATCTTCAAAGTCAAGAAACCGCTGGCAAGAGTAACGATGTTTCTCTTAAGATACACAACTAGTGGCGTATCGCTTCAGGCAGACTGGCCACAGTATCTCAAAATTTGTATTTGTGTGAGCAACTGGCAGAAAGCACTATGACTCTCTTAAGGTAGCCAATGCCTCGTCACCAACATAATCACATCACCAACTTCAAGAAACCGCTTGCAAAGGTAACGAAGCTTCTCATAAGATACACAGCTAGTGGGGTGTCACTTGAGGCAGACTGGCCAAAGTATCAAAAAAATGTGTATTTGGGTGAGCAACTAGCAGGAATCACTATGACACTCATAGGGTAGCCAATGCCTCGTCACCAGCATAATCACATCAGCAACTTCAAGAAACCCCTGGCAAAAGTTACAATGACTCTTAAGATACACAACTAGTGGCGTAGCTATCAGGCAGACTGGAATGAGTATCTAAAAAATGTGTATTTGGGTGAAGAACTGGCAGGAATCTCTATGACTCTCTTGAGGTAGCCAATGCCTCGTCACCAGCAGAATCAAATCAGCAACTTCTAGAAACCCCTGGCAAAAGTAACCATGTTTCTCTTAAGATACACAACTAGTGGCGTATCGCTTCAGGCACACTGGAAACAGTATCTAAAAAATGTGTATTTGGGTGAGCAACTGGCACGAAACACTGTCACTCTCTTAGGGTAACCAATATCTCGTCACCAGTATAATCACATCTTCAAAGTCAAGAAACCGCTGGCAAGAGTAACGATGTTTCTCTTAAGATACACAACTAGTGGCGTATCGCTTCAGGCAGACTGGCCACAGTATCTCAAAATGTGTATTTGGGTGAGCAACTGGCAGAAAGCACTATGACTCTCTTAAGGTAGCCAATGTCTCGTCACCAACATAATCACATCACCAACATCAAGAAACCGCTTGCAAAGGTAACGAAGCTTCTCATAAGATACACAGCTAGTGGGGTGTCACTTGAGGCAGACTGGCCAAAGTATCAAAAAAATGTGTATTTGGGTGAGCAACTAGCAGGAATCACTATGACACTCATAGGGTAGCCAATGCCTCGTCACCAGCATAATCACATCAGCAACTTCAAGAAACCCCTGGCAAAAGTTACAATGACTCTTAAGATACACAACTAGTGGCGTAGCTATCAGGCAGACTGGAAAGAGTATCTAAAAAATGTGTATTTGGGTGAAGAACTGGCAGGAATCTCTATGACTCTCTTGAGGTAGCCAATGCCTCGTAACCAGCAGAATCAAATCAGCAACTTCTAGAAACCCCTGGCAAAAGTAACGATGTTTCTCTTAAGATACACAACTAGTGGCGTATCGCTTCAGGCACACTGGAAACAGTATCTAAAAAATGTGTATTTGGGTGAGCAACTGGCACGAAACACTGTGACTCTCTTAGGGTAACCAATATCTCGTCACCAGTATAATCACATCTTCAAAGTCAAGAAACCGCTGGCAAGAGTAACGATGTTTCTCTTAAGATACACAACTAGTGGCGTATCGCTTCAGGCAGACTGGCCACAGTATCTCAAAATTTGTATTTGTGTGAGCAACTGGCAGAAAGCACTATGACTCTCTTAAGGTAGCCAATGCCTCGTCACCAACATAATCACATCACCAACTTCAAGAAACCGCTTGCAAAGGTAACGAAGCTTCTCATAAGATACACAGCTAGTGGGGTGTCACTTGAGGCAGACTGGCCAAAGTATCAAAAAAATGTGTATTTGGGTGAGCAACTAGCAGGAATCACTATGACACTCATAGGGTAGCCAATGCCTCGTCACCAGCATAATCACATCAGCAACTTCAAGAAACCCCTGGCAAAAGTTACAATGACTCTTAAGATACACAACTAGTGGCGTAGCTATCAGGCAGACTGGAATGAGTATCTAAAAAATGTGTATTTGGGTGAAGAACTGGCAGGAATCTCTATGACTCTCTTGAGGTAGCCAATGCCTCGTCACCAGCAGAATCAAATCAGCAACTTCTAGAAACCCCTGGCAAAAGTAACCATGTTTCTCTTAAGATACACAACTAGTGGCGTATCGCTTCAGGCACACTGGAAACAGTATCTAAAAAATGTGTATTTGGGTGAGCAACTGGCACGAAACACTGTCACTCTCTTAGGGTAACCAATATCTCGTCACCAGTATAATCACATCTTCAAAGTCAAGAAACCGCTGGCAAGAGTAACGATGTTTCTCTTAAGATACACAACTAGTGGCGTATCGCTTCAGGCAGACTGGCCACAGTATCTCAAAATGTGTATTTGGGTGAGCAACTGGCAGAAAGCACTATGACTCTCTTAAGGTAGCCAATGTCTCGTCACCAACATAATCACATCACCAACATCAAGAAACCGCTTGCAAAGGTAACGAAGCTTCTCATAAGATACACAGCTAGTGGGGTGTCACTTGAGGCAGACTGGCCAAAGTATCAAAAAAATGTGTATTTGGGTGAGCAACTAGCAGGAATCACTATGACACTCATAGGGTAGCCAATGCCTCGTCACCAGCATAATCACATCAGCAACTTCAAGAAACCCCTGGCAAAAGTTACAATGACTCTTAAGATACACAACTAGTGGCGTAGCTATCAGGCAGACTGGAATGAGTATCTAAAAAATGTGTATTTGGGTGAAGAACTGGCAGGAATCTCTATGACTCTCTTGAGGTAGCCAATGCCTCGTCACCAGCAGAATCAAATCAGCAACTTCTAGAAACCCCTGGCAAAAGTAACGATGTTTCTCTTAAGATACACAACTAGTGGCGTATCGCTTCAGGCACACTGGAAACAGTATCTAAAAAATGTGTATTTGGGTGAGCAACTGGCACGAAACACTGTCACTCTCTTAGGGTAACCAATATCTCGTCACCAGTATAATCACATCTTCAAAGTCAAGAAACCGCTGGCAAGAGTAACGATGTTTCTCTTAAGATACACAACTAGTGGCGTATCGCTTCAGGCAGACTGGCCACAGTATCTCAAAATGTGTATTTGGGTGAGCAACTGGCAGAAAGCACTATGACTCTCTTAAGGTAGCCAATGTCTCGTCACCAACATAATCACATCACCAACATCAAGAAACCGCTTGCAAAGGTAACGAAGCTTCTCATGAGATACACAGCTAGTGGGGTGTCACTTGAGGCAGACTGGCCAAAGTATCAAAAAAATGTGTATTTGGGTGAGCAACTAGCAGGAATCACTATGACACTCATAGGGTAGCCAATGCCTCGTCACCAGCATAATCACATCAGCAACTTCAAGAAACCCCTGGCAAAAGTTACAATGACTCTTAAGATACACAACTAGTGGCGTAGCTATCAGGCAGACTGGAATGAGTATCTAAAAAATGTGTATTTGGGTGAAGAACTGGCAGGAATCTCTATGACTCTCTTGAGGTAGCCAATGCCTCGTCACCAGCAGAATCAAATCAGCAACTTCTAGAAACCCCTGGCAAAAGTAACGATGTTTCTCTTAAGATACACAACTAGTGGCGTATCGCTTCAGGCACACTGGAAACAGTATCTAAAAAATGTGTATTTGGGTGAGCAACTGGCACGAAACACTGTCACTCTCTTAGGGTAACCAATATCTCGTCACCAGTATAATCACATCTTCAAAGTCAAGAAACCGCTGGCAAGAGTAACGATGTTTCTCTTAAGATACACAACTAGTGGCGTATCGCTTCAGGCAGACTGGAAACAGTATCTAAAAAATGTGTATTTGGGTGAGCAACTGGCACGAAACACTGTCACTCTCTTAGGGTAACCAATATCTCGTCACCAGTATAATCACATCTTCAAAGTCAAGAAACCGCTGGCAAGAGTAACGATGTTTCTCTTAAGATACACAACTAGTGGCGTATCGCTTCAGGCAGACTGGCCACAGTATCTCAAAATGTGTATTTGGGTGAGCAACTGGCAGAAAGCACTATGACTCTCTTAAGGTAGCCAATGTCTCGTCACCAACATAATCACATCACCAACATCAAGAAACCGCTTGCAAAGGTAACGAAGCTTCTCATAAGATACACAGCTAGTGGGGTGTCACTTGAGGCAGACTGGCCAAAGTATCAAAAAAATGTGTATTTGGGTGAGCAACTAGCAGGAATCACTATGACACTCATAGGGTAGCCAATGCCTCGTCACCAGCATAATCACATCAGCAACTTCAAGAAACCCCTGGCAAAAGTTACAATGACTCTTAAGATACACAACTAGTGGCGTAGCTATCAGGCAGACTGGAATGAGTATCTAAAAAAATGTGTATTTGGGTGAAGAACTGGCAGGAATCTCTATGACTCTCTTGAGGTAGCCAATGCCTCGTCACCAGCAGAATCAAATCAGCAACTTCTAGAAACCCCTGGCAAAAGTAACGATGTTTCTCTTAAGATACACAACTAGTGGCGTATCGCTTCAGGCACACTGGAAACAGTATCTAAAAAATGTGTATTTGGGTGAGCAACTGGCACGAAACACTGTCACTCTCTTAGGGTAACCAATATCTCGTCACCAGTATAATCACATCTTCAAAGTCAAGAAACCGCTGGCAAGAGTAACGATGTTTCTCTTAAGATACACAACTAGTGGCGTATCGCTTCAGGCAGACTGGCCACAGTATCTCAAAATGTGTATTTGGGTGAGCAACTGGCAGAAAGCACTATGACTCTCTTAAGGTAGCCAATGTCTCGTCACCAACATAATCACATCACCAACATCAAGAAACCGCTTGCAAAGGTAACGAAGCTTCTCATAAGATACACAGCTAGTGGGGTGTCACTTGAGGCAGACTGGCCAAAGTATCAAAAAAATGTGTATTTGGGTGAGCAACTAGCAGGAATCACTATGACACTCATAGGGTAGCCAATGCCTCGTCACCAGCATAATCACATCAGCAACTTCAAGAAACCCCTGGCAAAAGTTACAATGACTCTTAAGATACACAACTAGTGGCGTAGCTATCAGGCAGACTGGAATGAGTATCTAAAAAAATGTGTATTTGGGTGAAGAACTGGCAGGAATCTCTATGACTCTCTTGAGGTAGCCAATGCCTCGTCACCAGCAGAATCAAATCAGCAACTTCTAGAAACCCCTGGCAAAAGTAACGATGTTTCTCTTAAGATACACAACTAGTGGCGTATCGCTTCAGGCACACTGGAAACAGTATCTAAAAAATGTGTATTTGGGTGAGCAACTGGCACGAAACACTGTGACTCTCTTAGGGTAACCAATATCTCGTCACCAGTATAATCACATCTTCAAAGTCAAGAAACCGCTGGCAAGAGTAACGATGTTTCTCTTAAGATACACAACTAGTGGCGTATCGCTTCAGGCAGACTGGCCACAGTATCTCAAAATGTGTATTTGTGTGAGCAACTGGCAGAAAGCACTATGACTCTCTTAAGGTAGCCAATGCCTCGTCACCAACATAATCACATCACCAACTTCAAGAAACCGCTTGCAAAGGTAACGAAGCTTCTCATAGGATACACAGCTAGTGGGGTGTCACTTGAGGCAGACTGGCCAAAGTATCAAAAAAATGTGTATTTGGGTGAGCAACTAGCAGGAATCACTATGACACTCATAGGGTAGCCAATGCCTCGTCACCAGCATAATCACATCAGCAACTTCAAGAAACCCCTGGCAAAAGTTACAATGACTCTTAAGATACACAACTAGTGGCGTAGCTATCAGGCAGACTGGAAAGAGTATCTAAAAAATGTGTATTTGGGTGAAGAACTGGCAGGAATCTCTATGACTCTCTTGAGGTAGCCAATGCCTCGTCACCAGCAGAATCAAATCAGCAACTTCTAGAAACCCCTGGCAAAAGTAACCATGTTTCTCTTAAGATACACAACTAGTGGCGTATCGCTTCAGGCACACTGGAAACAGTATCTAAAAAATGTGTATTTGGGTGAGCAACTGGCACGAAACACTGTCACTCTCTTAGGGTAACCAATATCTCGTCACCAGTATAATCACATCTTCAAAGTCAAGAAACCGCTGGCAAGAGTAACGATGTTTCTCTTAAGATACACAACTAGTGGCGTATCGCTTCAGGCAGACTGGCCACAGTATCTCAAAATGTGTATTTGGGTGAGCAACTGGCAGAAAGCACTATGACTCTCTTAAGGCAGCCAATGTCTCGTCACCAACATAATCACATCACCAACATCAAGAAACCGCTTGCAAAGGTAACGAAGCTTCTCATAAGATACACTGCTAGTGGGGTGTCACTTGAGGCAGACTGGCCAAAGTATCAAAAAAATGTGTATTTGGGTGAGCAACTAGCAGGAATCACTATGACACTCATAGGGTAGCCAATGCCTCGTCACCAGCATAATCACATCAGCAACTTCAAGAAACCCCTGGCAAAAGTTACAATGACTCTTAAGATACACAACTAGTGGCGTAGCTATCAGGCAGACTGGAATGAGTATCTAAAAAATGTGTATTTGGGTGAAGAACTGGCAGGAATCTCTATGACTCTCTTGAGGTAGCCAATGCCTCGTCACCAGCAGAATCAAATCAGCAACTTCTAGAAACCCCTGGCAAAAGTAACCATGTTTCTCTTAAGATACACAACTAGTGGCGTATCGCTTCAGGCACACTGGAAACAGTATCTAAAAAATGTGTATTTGGGTGAGCAACTGGCACGAAACACTGTCACTCTCTTAGGGTAACCAATATCTCGTCACCAGTATAATCACATCTTCAAAGTCAAGAAACCGCTGGCAAGAGTAACGATGTTTCTCTTAAGATACACAACTAGTGGCGTATCGCTTCAGGCAGACTGGCCACAGTATCTCAAAATGTGTATTTGGGTGAGAACTGGCAGAAAGCACTATGACTCTCTTAAGGTAGCCAATGTCTCGTCACCAACATAATCACATCACCAACATCAAGAAACCGCTTGCAAAGGTAACGAAGCTTCTCATGAGATACACAGCTAGTGGGGTGTCACTTGAGGCAGACTTTCCAAAGTATCAAAAAAATGTGTATTTGGGTGAGCAACTAGCAGGAATCACTATGACACTCATAGGGTAGCCAATGCCTCGTCACCAGCATAATCACATCAGCAACTTCAAGAAACCCCTGGCAAAAGTTACAATGACTCTTAAGATACACAACTATTGGCGTAGCTATCAGGCAGACTGGAATGAGTATGTAAAAAATGTGTATTTGGGTGAAGAACTGGCAGGAATCTCTATGACTCTCTTGAGGTAGCCAATGCCTCGTCACCAGCAGAATCAAATCAGCAACTTCTAGAAACCCCTGGCAAAAGTAACGATGTTTCTCTTAAGATACACAACTAGTGGCGTATCGCTTCAGGCACACTGGAAACAGTATCTAAAAAATGTGTATTTGGGTGAGCAACTGGCACGAAACACTGTCACTCTCTTAGGGTAACCAATATCTCGTCACCAGTATAATCACATCTTCAAAGTCAAGAAACCGCTGGCAAGAGTAACGATGTTTCTCTTAAGATACACAACTAGTGGCGTATCGCTTCAGGCAGACTGGCCACAGTATCTCAAAATGTGTATTTGGGTGAGCAACTGGCAGAAAGCACTATGACTCTCTTAAGGTAGCCAATGCCTCGTCACCAACATAATCACATCACCAACATCAAGAAACCGCTTGCAAAGGTAACGAAGCTTCTCATAAGATACACAGCTAGTGGGGTGTCACTTGAGGCAGACTGGCCAAAGTATCAAAAAAATGTGTATTTGGGTGAGCAACTAGCAGGAATCACTATGACACTCATAGGGTAGCCAATGCCTCGTCACCAGCATAATCACATCAGCAACTTCAAGAAACCCCTGGCAAAAGTTACAATGACTCTTAAGATACACAACTAGTGGCGTAGCTATCAGGCAGACTGGAAAGAGTATCTAAAAAATGTGTATTTGGGTGAAGAACTGGCAGGAATCTCTATGACTCTCTTGAGGTAGCCAATGCCTCGTCACCAGCAGAATCAAATCAGCAACTTCTAGAAACCCCTGGCAAAAGTAACCATGTTTCTCTTAAGATACACAACTAGTGGCGTATCGCTTCAGGCACACTGGAAACAGTATCTAAAAAATGTGTATTTGGGTGAGCAACTGGCACGAAACACTGTCACTCTCTTAGGGTAACCAATATCTCGTCACCAGTATAATCACATCTTCAAAGTCAAGAAACCGCTGGCAAGAGTAACGATGTTTCTCTTAAGATACACAACTAGTGGCGTATCGCTTCAGGCAGACTGGCCACAGTATCTCAAAATGTGTATTTGGGTGAGCAACTGGCAGAAAGCACTATGACTCTCTTAAGGCAGCCAATGTCTCGTCACCAACATAATCACATCACCAACATCAAGAAACCGCTTGCAAAGGTAACGAAGCTTCTCATAAGATACACAGCTAGTGGGGTGTCACTTGAGGCAGACTGGCCAAAGTATCAAAAAAATGTGTATTTGGGTGAGCAACTAGCAGGAATCACTATGACACTCATAGGGTAGCCAATGCCTCGTCACCAGCATAATCACATCAGCAACTTCAAGAAACCCCTGGCAAAAGTTACAATGACTCTTAAGATACACATCTAGTGGCGTAGCTATCAGGCAGACTGGAATGAGTATCTAAAAAATGTGTATTTGGGTGAAGAACTGGCAGGAATCTCTATGACTCTCTTGAGGTAGCCAATGCCTCGTCACCAGCAGAATCAAATCAGCAACTTCTAGAAACCCCTGGCAAAAGTAACGATGTTTCTCTTAAGATACACAACTAGTGGCGTATCGCTTCAGGCACACTGGAAACAGTATCTAAAAAATGTGTATTTGGGTGAGCAACTGGCACGAAACACTGTCACTCTCTTAGGGTAACCAATATCTCGTCACCAGTATAATCACATCTTCAAAGTCAAGAAACCGCTGGCAAGAGTAACGATGTTTCTCTTAAGATACACAACTAGTGGCGTATCGCTTCAGGCAGACTGGCCACAGTATCTCAAAATGTGTATTTGGGTGAGCAACTGGCAGAAAGCACTATGACTCTCTTAAGGTAGCCAATGTCTCGTCACCAACATAATCACATCACCAACATCAAGAAACCGCTTGCAAAGGTAACGAAGCTTCTCATGAGATACACAGCTAGTGGGGTGTCACTTGAGGCAGACTTTCCAAAGTATCAAAAAAATGTGTATTTGGGTGAGCAACTAGCAGGAATCACTATGACACTCATAGGGTAGCCAATGCCTCGTCACCAGCATAATCACATCAGCAACTTCAAGAAACCCCTGGCAAAAGTTACAATGACTCTTAAGATACACAACTATTGGCGTAGCTATCAGGCAGACTGGAATGAGTATCTAAAAAATGTGTATTTGGGTGAAGAACTGGCAGGAATCTCTATGACTCTCTTGAGGTAGCCAATGCCTCGTCACCAGCAGAATCAAATCAGCAACTTCTAGAAACCCCTGGCAAAAGTAACGATGTTTCTCTTAAGATACACAACTAGTGGCGTATCGCTTCAGGCACACTGGAAACAGTATCTAAAAAATGTGTATTTGGGTGAGCAACTGGCAGGAAACACTGTCACTCTCTTAGGGTAACCAATATCTCGTCACCAGTATAATCACATCTTCAAAGTCAAGAAACCGCTGGCAAGAGTAACGATGTTTCTCTTAAGATACACAACTAGTGGCGTATCGCTTCAGGCAGACTGGCCACAGTATCTCAAAATGTGTATTTGGGTGAGCAACTGGCAGAAAGCACTATGACTCTCTTAAGGTAGCCAATGTCTCGTCACCAACATAATCACATCACCAACATCAAGAAACCGCTTGCAAAGGTAACGAAGCTTCTCATAAGATACACAGCTAGTGGGGTGTCACTTGAGGCAGACTGGCCAAAGTATCAAAAAAATGTGTATTTGGGTGAGCAACTAGCAGGAATCACTATGACACTCATAGGGTAGCCAATGCCTCGTCACCAGCATAATCACATCAGCAACTTCAAGAAACCCCTGGCAAAAGTTACAATGACTCTTAAGATACACAAGTAGTGGCGTAGCTATCAGGCAGACTGGAAAGAGTATCTAAAAAATGTGTATTTGGGTGAAGAACTGGCAGGAATCTCTATGACTCTCTTGAGGTAGCCAATGCCTCGTCACCAGCAGAATCAAATCAGCAACTTCTAGAAACCCCTGGCAAAAGTAACCATGTTTCTCTTAAGATACACAACTAGTGGCGTATCGCTTCAGGCACACTGGAAACAGTATCTAAAAAATGTGTATTTGGGTGAGCAACTGGCACGAAACACTGTCACTCTCTTAGGGTAACCAATATCTCGTCACCAGTATAATCACATCTTCAAAGTCAAGAAACCGCTGGCAAGAGTAACGATGTTTCTCTTAAGATACACAACTAGTGGCGTATCGCTTCAGGCAGACTGGCCACAGTATCTCAAAATGTGTATTTGGGTGAGCAACTGGCAGAAAGCACTATGACTCTCTTAAGGCAGCCAATGTCTCGTCACCAACATAATCACATCACCAACATCAAGAAACCGCTTGCAAAGGTAACGAAGCTTCTCATAAGATACACAGCTAGTGGGGTGTCACTTGAGGCAGACTGGCCAAAGTATCAAAAAAATGTGTATTTGGGTGAGCAACTAGCAGGAATCACTATGACACTCATAGGGTAGCCAATGCCTCGTCACCAGCATAATCACATCAGCAACTTCAAGAAACCCCTGGCAAAAGTTACAATGACTCTTAAGATACACAACTAGTGGCGTAGCTATCAGGCAGACTGGAATGAGTATCTAAAAAATGTGTATTTGGGTGAAGAACTGGCAGGAATCTCTATGACTCTCTTGAGGTAGCCAATGCCTCGTCACCAGCAGAATCAAATCAGCAACTTCTAGAAACCCCTGGCAAAAGTAACGATGTTTCTCTTAAGATACACAACTAGTGGCGTATCGCTTCAGGCACACTGGAAACAGTATCTAAAAAATGTGTATTTGGGTGAGCAACTGGCACGAAACACTGTCACTCTCTTAGGGTAACCAATATCTCGTCACCAGTATAATCACATCTTCAAAGTCAAGAAACCGCTGGCAAGAGTAACGATGTTTCTCTTAAGATACACAACTAGTGGCGTATCGCTTCAGGCAGACTGGCCACAGTATCTCAAAATGTGTATTTGGGTGAGCAACTGGCAGAAAGCACTATGACTCTCTTAAGGTAGCCAATGTCTCGTCACCAACATAATCACATCACCAACATCAAGAAACCGCTTGCAAAGGTAACGAAGCTTCTCATGAGATACACAGCTAGTGGGGTGTCACTTGAGGCAGACTTTCCAAAGTATCAAAAAAATGTGTATTTGGGTGAGCAACTAGCAGGAATCACTATGACACTCATAGGGTAGCCAATGCCTCGTCACCAGCATAATCACATCAGCAACTTCAAGAAACCCCTGGCAAAAGTTACAATGACTCTTAAGATACACAACTATTGGCGTAGCTATCAGGCAGACTGGAATGAGTATCTAAAAAATGTGTATTTGGGTGAAGAACTGGCAGGAATCTCTATGACTCTCTTGAGGTAGCCAATGCCTCGTCACCAGCAGAATCAAATCAGCAACTTCTAGAAACCCCTGGCAAAAGTAACGATGTTTCTCTTAAGATACACAACTAGTGGCGTATCGCTTCAGGCACACTGGAAACAGTATCTAAAAAATGTGTATTTGGGTGAGCAACTGGCACGAAACACTGTCACTCTCTTAGGGTAACCAATATCTCGTCACCAGTATAATCACATCTTCAAAGTCAAGAAACCGCTGGCAAGAGTAACGATGTTTCTCTTAAGATACACAACTAGTGGCGTATCGCTTCAGGCAGACTGGCCACAGTATCTCAAAATGTGTATTTGGGTGAGCAACTGGCAGAAAGCACTATGACTCTCTTAAGGTAGCCAATGTCTCGTCACCAACATAATCACATCACCAACATCAAGAAACCGCTTGCAAAGGTAACGAAGCTTCTCATAAGATACACAGCTAGTGGGGTGTCACTTGAGGCAGACTGGCCAAAGTATCAAATAATGTGTATTTGGGTGAGCAACTAGCAGGAATCACTATGACACTCATAGGGTAGCCAATGCCTCGTCACCAGCATAATCACATCAGCAACTTCAAGAAACCCCTGGCAAAAGTTACAATGACTCTTAAGATACACAACTAGTGGCGTAGCTATCAGGCAGACTGGAATGAGTATCTAAAAAAATGTGTATTTGGGTGAAGAACTGGCAGGAATCTCTATGACTCTCTTGAGGTAGCCAATGCCTCGTCACCAGCAGAATCAAATCAGCAACTTCTAGAAACCCCTGGCAAAAGTAACGATGTTTCTCTTAAGATACACAACTAGTGGCGTATCGCTTCAGGCACACTGGAAACAGTATCTAAAAAATGTGTATTTGGGTGAGCAACTGGCACGAAACACTGTGACTCTCTTAGGGTAACCAATATCTCGTCACCAGTATAATCACATCTTCAAAGTCAAGAAACCGCTGGCAAGAGTAACGATGTTTCTCTTAAGATACACAACTAGTGGCGTATCGCTTCAGGCAGACTGGCCACAGTATCTCAAAATGTGTATTTGGGTGAGCAACTGGCAGAAAGCACTATGACTCTCTTAAGGTAGCCAATGCCTCGTCACCAACATAATCACATCACCAACTTCAAGAAACCGCTTGCAAAGGTAACGAAGCTTCTCATAGGATACACAGCTAGTGGGGTGTCACTTGAGGCAGACTGGCCAAAGTATCAAAAAAATGTGTATTTGGGTGAGCAACTAGCAGGAATCACTATGACACTCATAGGGTAGCCAATGCCTCGTCACCAGCATAATCACATCAGCAACTTCAAGAAACCCCTGGCAAAAGTTACAATGACTCTTAAGATACACAACTAGTGGCGTAGCTATCAGGCAGACTGGAAAGAGTATCTAAAAAATGTGTATTTGGGTGAAGAACTGGCAGGAATCTCTATGACTCTCTTGAGGTAGCCAATGCCTCGTCACCAGCAGAATCAAATCAGCAACTTCTAGAAACCCCTGGCAAAAGTAACGATGTTTCTCTTAAGATACACAACTAGTGGCGTATCGCTTCAGGCACACTGGAAACAGTATCTAAAAAATGTGTATTTGGGTGAGCAACTGGCACGAAACACTGTCACTCTCTTAGGGTAACCAATATCTCGTCACCAGTATAATCACATCTTCAAAGTCAAGAAACCGCTGGCAAGAGTAACGATGTTTCTCTTAAGATACACAACTAGTGGCGTATCGCTTCAGGCAGACTGGCCACAGTATCTCAAAATGTGTATTTGGGTGAGCAACTGGCAGAAAGCACTATGACTCTCTTAAGGTAGCCAATGTCTCGTCACCAACATAATCACATCACCAACTTCAAGAAACCGCTTGCAAAGGTAACGAAGCTTCTCATAAGATACACAGCTAGTGGGGTGTCACTTGAGGCAGACTGGCCAAAGTATCAAAAAAATGTGTATTTGGGTGAGCAACTAGCAGGAATCACTATGACACTCATAGGGTAGCCAATGCCTCGTCACCAGCATAATCACATCAGCAACTTCAAGAAACCCCTGGCAAAAGTTACAATGACTCTTAAGATACACAACTAGTGGCGTAGCTATCAGGCAGACTGGAATGAGTATCTAAAAAATGTGTATTTGGGTGAAGAACTGGCAGGAATCTCTATGATTCTCTTGAGGTAGCCAATGCCTCGTCACCAGCAGAATCAAATCAGCAACTTCTAGAAACCCCTGGCAAAAGTAACGATGTTTCTCTTAAGATACACAACTAGTGGCGTATCGCTTCAGGCACACTGGAAACAGTATCTAAAAAATGTGTATTTGGGTGAGCAACTGGCACGAAACACTGTGACTCTCTTAGGGTAACCAATATCTCGTCACCAGTATAATCACATCTTCAAAGTCAAGAAACCGCTGGCAAGAGTAACGATGTTTCTCTTAAGATACACAACTAGTGGCGTATCGCTTCAGGCAGACTGGCCACAGTATCTCAAAATTTGTATTTGTGTGAGCAACTGGCAGAAAGCACTATGACTCTCTTAAGGTAGCCAATGCCTCGTCACCAACATAATCCCATCACCAACTTCAAGAAACCGCTTGCAAAGGTAACGAAGCTTCTCATAAGATACACAGCTAGTGGGGTGTCACTTGAGGCAGACTGGCCAAAGTATCAAAAAAATGTGTATTTGGGTGAGCAACTAGCAGGAATCACTATGACACTCATAGGGTAGCCAATGCCTCGTCACCAGCATAATCACATCAGCAACTTCAAGAAACCCCTGGCAAAAGTTACAATGACTCTTAAGATACACAACTAGTGGCGTAGCTATCAGGCAGACTGGAAAGAGTATCTAAAAAATGTGTATTTGGGTGAAGAACTGGCAGGAATCTCTATGACTCTCTTGAGGTAGCCAATGCCTCGTCACCAGCAGAATCAAATCAGCAACTTCTAGAAACCCCTGGCAAAAGTAACGATGTTTCTCTTAAGATACACAACTAGTGGCGTATCGCTTCAGGCACACTGGAAACAGTATCTAAAAAATGTGTATTTGGGTGAGCAACTGGCACGAAACACTGTCACTCTCTTAGGGTAACCAATATCTCGTCACCAGTATAATCACATCTTCAAAGTCAAGAAACCGCTGGCAAGAGTAACGATGTTTCTCTTAAGATACACAACTAGTGGCGTATCGCTTCAGGCAGACTGGCCACAGTATCTCAAAATGTGTATTTGGGTGAGCAACTGGCAGAAAGCACTATGACTCTCTTAAGGTAGCCAATGTCTCGTCACCAACATAATCACATCACCAACATCAAGAAACCGCTTGCAAAGGTAACGAAGCTTCTCATAAGATACACAGCTAGTGGGGTGTCACTTGAGGCAGACTGGCCAAAGTATCAAAAAAATGTGTATTTGGGTGAGCAACTAGCAGGAATCACTATGACACTCATAGGGTAGCCAATGCCTCGTCACCAGCATAATCACATCAGCAACTTCAAGAAACCCCTGGCAAAAGTTACAATGACTCTTAAGATACACAACTAGTGGCGTAGCTATCAGGCAGACTGGAATGAGTATCTAAAAAATGTGTATTTGGGTGAAGAACTGGCAGGAATCTCTATGACTCTCTTGAGGTAGCCAATGCCTCGTAACCAGCAGAATCAAATCAGCAACTTCTAGAAACCCCTGGCAAAAGTAACGATGTTTCTCTTAAGATACACAACTAGTGGCGTATCGCTTCAGGCACACTGGAAACAGTATCTAAAAAATGTGTATTTGGGTGAGCAACTGGCACGAAACACTGTGACTCTCTTAGGGTAACCAATATCTCGTCACCAGTATAATCACATCTTCAAAGTCAAGAAACCGCTGGCAAGAGTAACGATGTTTCTCTTAAGATACACAACTAGTGGCGTATCGCTTCAGGCAGACTGGCCACAGTATCTCAAAATGTGTATTTGGGTGAGCAACTGGCAGAAAGCACTATGACTCTCTTAAGGTAGCCAATGTCTCGTCACCAACATAATCACATCACCAACATCAAGAAACCGCTTGCAAAGGTAACGAAGCTTCTCATGAGATACACAGCTAGTGGGGTGTCACTTGAGGCAGACTGGCCAAAGTATCAAAAAAATGTGTATTTGGGTGAGCAACTAGCAGGAATCACTATGACACTCATAGGGTAGCCAATGCCTCGTCACCAGCATAATCACATCAGCAACTTCAAGAAACCCCTGGCAAAAGTTACAATGACTCTTAAGATACACAACTAGTGGCGTAGCTATCAGGCAGACTGGAATGAGTATCTAAAAAATGTGTATTTGGGTGAAGAACTGGCAGGAATCTCTATGACTCTCTTGAGGTAGCCAATGCCTCGTCACCAGCAGAATCAAATCAGCAACTTCTAGAAACCCCTGGCAAAAGTAACGATGTTTCTCTTAAGATACACAACTAGTGGCGTATCGCTTCAGGCACACTGGAAACAGTATCTAAAAAATGTGTATTTGGGTGAGCAACTGGCACGAAACACTGTCACTCTCTTAGGGTAACCAATATCTCGTCACCAGTATAATCACATCTTCAAAGTCAAGAAACCGCTGGCAAGAGTAACGATGTTTCTCTTAAGATACACAACTAGTGGCGTATCGCTTCAGGCAGACTGGCCACAGTATCTCAAAATTTGTATTTGTGTGAGCAACTGGCAGAAAGCACTATGACTCTCTTAAGGTAGCCAATGCCTCGTCACCAACATAATCACATCACCAACTTCAAGAAACCGCTTGCAAAGGTAACGAAGCTTCTCATAAGATACACAGCTAGTGGGGTGTCACTTGAGGCAGACTGGCCAAAGTATCAAAAAAATGTGTATTTGGGTGAGCAACTAGCAGGAATCACTATGACACTCATAGGGTAGCCAATGCCTCGTCACCAGCATAATCACATCAGCAACTTCAAGAAACCCCTGGCAAAAGTTACAATGACTCTTAAGATACACAACTAGTGGCGTAGCTATCAGGCAGACTGGAAAGAGTATCTAAAAAATGTGTATTTGGGTGAAGAACTGGCAGGAATCTCTATGACTCTCTTGAGGTAGCCAATGCCTCGTCACCAGCAGAATCAAATCAGCAACTTCTAGAAACCCCTGGCAAAAGTAACGATGTTTCTCTTAAGATACACAACTAGTGGCGTATCGCTTCAGGCACACTGGAAACAGTATCTAAAAAATGTGTATTTGGGTGAGCAACTGGCACGAAACACTGTCACTCTCTTAGGGTAACCAATATCTCGTCACCAGTATAATCACATCTTCAAAGTCAAGAAACCGCTGGCAAGAGTAACGATGTTTCTCTTAAGATACACAACTAGTGGCGTATCGCTTCAGGCAGACTGGCCACAGTATCTCAAAATGTGTATTTGGGTGAGCAACTGGCAGAAAGCACTATGACTCTCTTAAGGTAGCCAATGTCTCGTCACCAACATAATCACATCACCAACATCAAGAAACCGCTTGCAAAGGTAACGAAGCTTCTCATAAGATACACAGCTAGTGGGGTGTCACTTGAGGCAGACTGGCCAAAGTATCAAAAAAATGTGTATTTGGGTGAGCAACTAGCAGGAATCACTATGACACTCATAGGGTAGCCAATGCCTCGTCACCAGCATAATCACATCAGCAACTTCAAGAAACCCCTGGCAAAAGTTACAATGACTCTTAAGATACACAACTAGTGGCGTAGCTATCAGGCAGACTGGAATGAGTATCTAAAAAATGTGTATTTGGGTGAAGAACTGGCAGGAATCTCTATGACTCTCTTGAGGTAGCCAATGCCTCGTAACCAGCAGAATCAAATCAGCAACTTCTAGAAACCCCTGGCAAAAGTAACGATGTTTCTCTTAAGATACACAACTAGTGGCGTATCGCTTCAGGCACACTGGAAACAGTATCTAAAAAATGTGTATTTGGGTGAGCAACTGGCACGAAACACTGTGACTCTCTTAGGGTAACCAATATCTCGTCACCAGTATAATCACATCTTCAAAGTCAAGAAACCGCTGGCAAGAGTAACGATGTTTCTCTTAAGATACACAACTAGTGGCGTATCGCTTCAGGCAGACTGGCCACAGTATCTCAAAATGTGTATTTGGGTGAGCAACTGGCAGAAAGCACTATGACTCTCTTAAGGTAGCCAATGTCTCGTCACCAACATAATCACATCACCAACATCAAGAAACCGCTTGCAAAGGTAACGAAGCTTCTCATGAGATACACAGCTAGTGGGGTGTCACTTGAGGCAGACTGGCCAAAGTATCAAAAAAATGTGTATTTGGGTGAGCAACTAGCAGGAATCACTATGACACTCATAGGGTAGCCAATGCCTCGTCACCAGCATAATCACATCAGCAACTTCAAGAAACCCCTGGCAAAAGTTACAATGACTCTTAAGATACACAACTAGTGGCGTAGCTATCAGGCAGACTGGAATGAGTATCTAAAAAATGTGTATTTGGGTGAAGAACTGGCAGGAATCTCTATGACTCTCTTGAGGTAGCCAATGCCTCGTCACCAGCAGAATCAAATCAGCAACTTCTAGAAACCCCTGGCAAAAGTAACGATGTTTCTCTTAAGATACACAACTAGTGGCGTATCGCTTCAGGCACACTGGAAACAGTATCTAAAAAATGTGTATTTGGGTGAGCAACTGGCACGAAACACTGTGACTCTCTTAGGGTAACCAATATCTCGTCACCAGTATAATCACATCTTCAAAGTCAAGAAACCGCTGGCAAGAGTAACGATGTTTCTCTTAAGATACACAACTAGTGGCGTATCGCTTCAGGCAGACTGGCCACAGTATCTCAAAATGTGTATTTGGGTGAGCAACTGGCAGAAAGCACTATGACTCTCTTAAGGTAGCCAATGTCTCGTCACCAACATAATCACATCACCAACATCAAGAAACCGCTTGCAAAGGTAACGAAGCTTCTCATAAGATACACAGCTAGTGGGGTGTCACTTGAGGCAGACTGGCCAAAGTATCAAAAAAATGTGTATTTGGGTGAGCAACTAGCAGGAATCACTATGACACTCATAGGGTAGCCAATGCCTCGTCACCAGCATAATCACATCAGCAACTTCAAGAAACCCCTGGCAAAAGTTACAATGACTCTTAAGATACACAACTAGTGGCGTAGCTATCAGGCAGACTGGAATGAGTATCTAAAAAAATGTGTATTTGGGTGAAGAACTGGCAGGAATCTCTATGACTCTCTTGAGGTAGCCAATGCCTCGTCACCAGCAGAATCAAATCAGCAACTTCTAGAAACCCCTGGCAAAAGTAACGATGTTTCTCTTAAGATACACAACTAGTGGCGTATCGCTTCAGGCACACTGGAAACAGTATCTACAAAATGTGTATTTGGGTGAGCAACTGGCACGAAACACTGTGACTCTCTTAGGGTAACCAATATCTCGTCACCAGTATAATCACATCTTCAAAGTCAAGAAACCGCTGGCAAGAGTAACGATGTTTCTCTTAAGATACACAACTAGTGGCGTATCGCTTCAGGCAGACTGGCCACAGTATCTCAAAATGTGTATTTGTGTGAGCAACTGGCAGAAAGCACTATGACTCTCTTAAGGTAGCCAATGCCTCGTCACCAACATAATCACATCACCAACTTCAAGAAACCGCTTGCAAAGGTAACGAAGCTTCTCATAGGATACACAGCTAGTGGGGTGTCACTTGAGGCAGACTGGCCAAAGTATCAAAAAAATGTGTATTTGGGTGAGCAACTAGCAGGAATCACTATGACACTCATAGGGTAGCCAATGCCTCGTCACCAGCATAATCACATCAGCAACTTCAAGAAACCCCTGGCAAAAGTTACAATGACTCTTAAGATACACAACTAGTGGCGTAGCTATCAGGCAGACTGGAAAGAGTATCTAAAAAATGTGTATTTGGGTGAAGAACTGGCAGGAATCTCTATGACTCTCTTGAGGTAGCCAATGCCTCGTCACCAGCAGAATCAAATCAGCAACTTCTAGAAACCCCTGGCAAAAGTAACGATGTTTCTCTTAAGATACACAACTAGTGGCGTATCGCTTCAGGCACACTGGAAACAGTATCTAAAAAATGTGTATTTGGGTGAGCAACTGGCACGAAACACTGTCACTCTCTTAGGGTAACCAATATCTCGTCACCAGTATAATCACATCTTCAAAGTCAAGAAACCGCTGGCAAGAGTAACGATGTTTCTCTTAAGATACACAACTAGTGGCGTATCGCTTCAGGCAGATTGGCCACAGTATCTCAAAATGTGTATTTGGGTGAGCAACTGGCAGAAAGCACTATGACTCTCTTAAGGTAGCCAATGTCTCGTCACCAACATAATCACATCACCAACTTCAAGAAACCGCTTGCAAAGGTAACGAAGCTTCTCATAAGATACACAGCTAGTGGGGTGTCACTTGAGGCAGACTGGCCAAAGTATCAAAAAAATGTGTATTTGGGTGAGCAACTAGCAGGAATCACTATGACACTCATAGGGTAGCCAATGCCTCGTCACCAGCATAATCACATCAGCAACTTCAAGAAACCCCTGGCAAAAGTTACAATGACTCTTAAGATACACAACTAGTGGCGTAGCTATCAGGCAGACTGGAATGAGTATCTAAAAAATGTGTATTTGGGTGAAGAACTGGCAGGAATCTCTATGATTCTCTTGAGGTAGCCAATGCCTCGTCACCAGCAGAATCAAATCAGCAACTTCTAGAAACCCCTGGCAAAAGTAACGATGTTTCTCTTAAGATACACAACTAGTGGCGTATCGCTTCAGGCACACTGGAAACAGTATCTAAAAAATGTGTATTTGGGTGAGCAACTGGCACGAAACACTGTCACTCTCTTAGGGTAACCAATATCTCGTCACCAGTATAATCACATCTTCAAAGTCAAGAAACCGCTGGCAAGAGTAACGATGTTTCTCTTAAGATACACAACTAGTGGCGTATCGCCTCAGGCAGACTGGCCACAGTATCTCAAAATTTGTATTTGTGTGAGCAACTGGCAGAAAGCACTATGACTCTCTTGAGGTAGCCAATGCCTCGTCACCAACATAATCCCATCACCAACTTCAAGAAACCGCTTGCAAAGGTAACGAAGCTTCTCATAAGATACACAGCTAGTGGGGTGTCACTTGAGGCAGACTGGCCAAAGTATCAAAAAAATGTGTATTTGGGTGAGCAACTAGCAGGAATCACTATGACACTCATAGGGTAGCCAATGCCTCGTCACCAGCATAATCACATCAGCAACTTCAAGAAACCCCTGGCAAAAGTTACAATGACTCTTAAGATACACAACTAGTGGCGTAGCTATCAGGCAGACTGGAAAGAGTATCTAAAAAATGTGTATTTGGGTGAAGAACTGGCAGGAATCTCTATGACTCTCTTGAGGTAGCCAATGCCTCGTCACCAGCAGAATCAAATCAGCAACTTCTAGAAACCCCTGGCAAAAGTAACGATGTTTCTCTTAAGATACACAACTAGTGGCGTATCGCTTCAGGCACACTGGAAACAGTATCTAAAAAATGTGTATTTGGGTGAGCAACTGGCACGAAGCACTGTCACTCTCTTAGGGTAACCAATATCTCGTCACCAGTAGCCAATGGCTCCCAGGAGAGGCCCAAACAGCAGACTCTTCTAAGGGTTACTCCTGTGGACAGAAACCGCCATTGTGAATTTTGTATTGAATCCCGATGCAATTTCTTTGTTTCATCGACAATTTGAAGGTCCAAGGGTTACAGTAAACCTGCTGTTGTGCATCGGAATCTATCACTGGGCTCCCAGGAGAAGAACAAACAGCAGACTCTTCTAAACGTTACTCCTGTCGACAGAAACCGCCATTGTGAATTTTTTGTTGAATCCCGATGCAATTTCTTTGTTTCATCGACAATGTGAAGGTCCAAGGGTTACAGTAAACCTGCTGTTGTGCATTGGAATCTAACGCTGGGCACCCAGGAGGGGCCCCAACAGCTGACTCTTCTAAATGTTACTCCTTTAGACGGAAACCGCCATTGTGATTTTTGTGTTGAATCCCGGTGCAATTTCTTTGTTTCATCGACAATGTGAAGCTCCAAGGTCTACAGTAAACCAGGTGTTGTGCATCGGATTCCAACACTGGGCTCCCAGGAGAGGCCCAAACAGCAGACTCTTGTAAATGCTACCCTTGTGGATAGAAACCGCAATTGTGAATTTTGTGTTGAATCCCGATGCAATTTCTTTGTTTCATCGACAATGTAAGCGTCCCAGGGTTGCAGTAAACCTGCTGTTGAACATCGGAATCTAACACTGGGCTCCCAGTAAAGGCCGAAACAGCAGACCCTTCTAAATGTTACTCCTGTGGACAGAAAGCGGCATTGTGAATTTTGTGATGAATCCCGATGCAATTTCTTTGTTTCATCGACAATGTGAAGGTCCAAGGGTTACAGTAAACTTGCTGTTGTGCATTGGAATCTAACACTGGGCTCCCAGGAGAACCCCAAAGAGCAGACTCCTCTAAAGGTTGCTCCTGTGGACAGAAACCACCACTGTGAATATTTTGTTAAGTCCCGATGCAATTTCCTTGTTTCATCGACCATGTGAAGGTCCAAGGGTTACAGAAAATCAGCTGTTGTCCATCGGAATCTAACACTGGGCTCCCAGGAGAGGCCCCAACAGCAGACTCATGTAAATGTTACTCCTGTGGACAGAAACCGCCATTGTGAATTTTGTGTTGAATCCCGATGCAATTTCTTTGTTTCATCGACAATGTGAAGCACCAAGGTATACAGTAAACCCACTGTTGTGCATCGGAATCAAACACTGGGTTCCCAGTAGAGTCCCAAGTAGCAGACTCTTCTAAATGTTAATCCTGTGGACCGAAACCGCCATTGTGAATTTTGTGTTGAATCCCGATGCAATTTCTTTGTTTCATCGACAATGTGCAGCTCCAAGGTTTACAGTAAACCTACTGTTGTGCATCTGAATATAACACGGGGCTCCCAGGAGAGGCCCAAACAGCAAACTCTTCTAAATGTTTCTCCTGTGGACAGAAACCGCCATTGTGAATTTTGTGTTGAATCCCGATGCAATTTCTTTGTTTCATCTACAATGTGAATTTCCAAGGGTTACAGTAAACCTGGTGTTGTGCATCAGAATCTAACACTGGGCTCCCAGGAGAGGCCCAAAAAACAGACTCTTCATAATGTTACTCCTGTCGACAGAAACACTAATTAAGATTTTTGTTTTGAATCACAATGCAATTTCTTTGTTGCATCGATAATGTTAAGGTCCAAGGGTTACAGTTAACCAGCTGTTGTGCATCGGAGTGTACCACTGGGCTCCCAGGAGAGGCCCAAATAACAGATTCTTCTAAATGTTAATCCTGTGGACTGAAACCTCCATTGTGAATTTTGACTTTAATCCCGATGCCATTTCTTTGTTCCATCGCCAATATGAATGTCCAAGGTTTACAGTAAACATGCTGTTGTGCATTGGAATCTAACACTGGGCTCCCAGGAGTGACCTTAACAGCAGACTCTTCTAAATATTACTCTCGTGGACAGAAACCGCTATCGTGAATTTTGTTTTGAATCCCGATGCAATTTCTTTGTTTCATCGATAATGTGAAATTCAAAGGGTTTCAGTAAACTTGCTGTTGTGGATGGGAAACTAACACTGAACTCCCGGGAGATGTCGAAAGATCAAGCTCTTCTAAATGTTACTCCTGTGCACAAAAACCGCCATTGCGAATTTTGTGTTGAATCCCGATGCAATTTCTTTGTTTCATCGACAATGTGCAGCGCCAAGGTTTACAGTAAACCTACTGTTGTGCATCTGAATATAACACTGGGCTCCCAGAAGAGGCCCAAACAGCAGACTCTTCTAAATGTTACTACTGTGGACAGAAACCGCCATTGCGAATTTTGTGATTCATCCCGATGCAATATCTTTGTTTCACCTACAATGTGAAGGTCCAAGGGTTACAGTAAACCTGCTGTTGTGCATCGATATCTAACACTGGGTTCCCAGGAGAGGCACAAACAGCAGACTCTACCAAATATTATTCCTGTGGACAGAAACCGCCATTGTGAATTTTGTGTTGAATCCCGATGCAATTTCTTTGTTTCGTCGACAATGTGAGGCTCTAAGAATTACAGTAAACCTGGTGTTGTGCATCGGAATCTAACACCGGGCTCCGAGGAGAGCCAAAAAAAACAGACTCTTCTAAACGTTATTCCTGTGGACAGAAACCACCATTGTCAATTTTTTGTTGAATCCCGACGCAATTTTTTCGTTTCATCGACAATTTGAAGATCAAAGGTTTACAGTAAACCTGCTGTTGTGCATCGGAATCTAACACTGGGCTTCCAGGAGAGGCCCAAAGAGCAGACTCTTCTAAATGTTACTCCTGTGGACAGAAACCACCATTGTGAATTTTGTGTTGAATCCCGGCACAATTTCTTTGTTTCATCGAGAATGTGAAGCTCCAAAGGTTTCTGTAAACCCACTGTTGTGGATGGGAATCTAACACTGGGCTCCCGGGAGATATCGAAAGAACAAACTCTTCTAAATGTTACTCCTGTGGGCGAAACCACCATTATGAATTTTGTGTTGAATCCCGATGCAATTTCTTTGTTTCATCGACAATGTGCAGCTCCAAGGTTTACAGTAAACCTACTGTTGTGCATCTGAATATAACACTGGGCTCCCAGGAGAGGCCGAAACAGCAAACTCTCCTAAATGTTTCTCCTGTGGACAGAAACCGCCATTGTGAATTTTGTGTTGAATCCCGATGCAATTTCTTTGTTTCATCGACAATGTGAAGTTCCAACGGTTACAGTAAACCTGGTGTTGTGCATCAGAATCTAACACTGGGCTCCCAGGAGAGGCCCAAAAAACAGACTCTTCATAATGTTACTCCTGTCGACAGAAACACAAATTAAGAATTTTGTGTTGAATCACAATGCAATTTCTTTGTTTCATCAATAATGATAAGGTCCAAGGGTTACAGTTAACCAGCTGTTGTGCATCGGAGTGTACCACTGGGCTCCCAGGAGAGGCCCAAATAACAGATTCTTCTAAATGTTACTCCTGTGGACTGAAACCTCCATTGTGAATTTGGACTTGAATCCCGATGCCATTTCTTTGTTCCATCGCCAATATGAATGTCCAAGGTTTACAGTAAACATGCTGTTGTGCATTGGAATCTAACACTGGGCTCCCAGGAGTGACCTTAACAGCAGACTCTTCTAAATATTACTCCCGTGGACAGAAACCGCTATCGTGAATTTTGTTTTGAATCCCGATGCAATTTCTTTGTTTCATCGATAATGTGAAATTCAAAGGGTTTCAGTAAACTTGCTGTTGTGGATGGGAATCTAACACTGAACTCCCGGGAGATGTCGAAAGATCAAGCTCTTCTAAATGTTACTCCTGTGCACAAAAACCGCCATTGCGAATTTTGTGTTGAATCCCGATGCAATTTCTTTGTTTCATCGACAATGTGCAGCGCCAAGGTTTACAGTAAACCTACTGTTGTGCATCTGAATATAACACTGGGCTCCCAGGAGAGGCCCGAACAGCAGACTATTCTAAATGTTACTACTGTGGACAGAAACCGCCATTGTGAATTTTGTGTTGAATCCCGATGCAATTTCTTTGTTTCATCGACAATGTGAGGCTCCAAGGTTTACAGAAAACCTGCTGTAGTGCATCGGAATCTAACACTGGGCTCCCAGGAGAGGCCCAAACAGCAGACTCTTCTAAATGTTACTACTGTGGACAGAAACAGCCATTGCGAATTTTGTGATGAATCCCGATGCAATATCTTTGTTTCACTTACAATGTGAAGGTCCAAGGGTTACAGTAAACATGCTGTTGTGCATCGTAATCTAACACTGGGTTCCCAGGAGAGGCTCAAAGAGCAGACTCTACCAAATATTATTCCTGTGGACAGAAACCGCTATCGTGAATTTTGTGTTGAATCCCGATGCAATTTCTTTGTTTCATCGATAATGTCAAATTCAAAGGGTTTCAGTAAACTTGCTGTTGTGGATGGGAATCTAACACTGAACTCCCGGGAGATGTCGAAAAATCAAGCTCTTCTAAATGTTACTCCTGTGCACAAAAACCGCCATTGCGAAATTTGTGTTGAATCCCGATGCAATTTCCTTGTTTCATCGACAATGTGAAAATCCAAGAGTCACAGTAAACCTGCTGTTGTGAATAAGAATCTAACACTGGGCTCCCAGGAGAACCCCAAACAGTAGACTCTTCTAGATGTTACTCCTGTGGACACAAACCGCCATTGTGAAGTTTGTGATGAATCTCGAAGCAATTTCTTTGTTTCATCGACAATGTGAAGCCCCAAGGTTTACAGTAAACCTCCTGTTGTGCATCGGAATCTAACACTGGGCTCCCAGGAGATTCCCAAACAGTAGACTCTTCTAAATGTTACTCCTGTGGACACAAACCGCCATTGTGAATTTTGTGTTGAATCCCGATGCAATTTCTGTGTTTCATCGACAATGTGAAGCTCCAAGGTTTACAGTAAACCTGCTTTTGTGCATCGGAATCTAACACTGGGCTCCCAGGAGATTCCCAAACAGCAGACTCTTCTAAATATTACTCCTGTGGACAGAAACCTCCATTGTGAATTTTGTGTTGAATCCCGATGCTATTTTTTTGGTTCATCGACAATGTGAAGGACCAAGGGTTACAGGAAAACTGCTGTTGTGGATCGGAATCTAACACTGGGCTCCCAGAAGAGGCCCAAACAGCAGACTCTTCTAAATGTTATTCCTGTGGACCGAAACCGCAATTGGGAATTTTTTGTTGAGTCCCGATGCAATATCTTTGTTTCATCGACAATGTGAAGGTCCAAGGGTTACAGTAAACATGCTGTTGTGCATCGGAATCTAACACTGGGCTCCCAGGAGAGGCCCAAACATCAGACTCTTCTAAATGTTAACACCTGTGGACAGAAACCGTCAATGTGAATTTTGTGTTGAATCCCGATGTAATTTCTTTGTTTCATCGACACTTTGAGACTCAAAGGTATACGGTAAACCTGCTGCTGTACATCGGAATCTAACATTGGGCTCCCAGGAGATGCCAAAAAAACAGACCCTTCTAAATGTTATTCCTGCGGACAGAAACCGCTATTGTCAAGGGTTTGTTGAATGCCGATGCAATTATTACGTTTCATCGACAATTTGAAGATCCAAGGGTTACAGTAAACCTGCTGTTGTGCATCGGAATCTAACACTGGGCTCCCAGGAGAGGACCAAACAGCAGACTCTTCTAAGGGTTACTCCTGTGGACAGAAACCACCATTGTGAATTTTGTATTGAATCCCGATGCAATTTCTTTGTTTCATCGACAATTTGAAAGTCCAAGGGTTACAGTAAACCTGCTGTTGTGGATGGGAATCTAACGCAGGGCTCCCGGGATATGTCGAAAATACAAACTCTTGTCAATGTTACTCCTATAGGCAGAAACCGCCATTGTGAATTTAGTGATGAATCCCGATGAAATTTCTTTGTTTCATCGACAATGTGAAGCTCCAACGATTACAGTAAACCTGCTGTTGTGCATCGAAAACTAACACTGGGATCCCAGGAGAGACCCAAACAGCAGCCTATTCTAAATGTTACTCCTGTGGACAGAAACCGCCATTGTGAATTTTGTGTTGAATCCCGATGCAATTTTTATAGTTTATCGACAATGTAAACGTCCAAGGGTTGCAGTAAACCTGCTGTTGTGCATAGGAATCTAACAATGGGCTCCCAGGAGAAGCCCAAACAGCTGACTCTTCTAAATGTTACTACTGTGGACAGAAACCGCCATTGTGATTTTTGAATTGAATCCCGATGCAATTTCTTTGTTTCATCGACAATGTGAGGCTCAAAGGTTTACAGTAAACCTGCTGTTGTGCATCGGAATCTAACACTGGGCTCCCAGGAGAACCCAAAAAACAGACTCTACTAAATGTTATTCCTGTGGAAGGAAACCGCCATTGTCAATGTTTTGTTGAATGCCGATGCAATTTTTACGTTTCATCGACAATTTGAAGATCTAAGGGTTACAGTGAACCTGCTGTTGTGCATCGCAATCTAACACTGGGCTCCCAGGAGAGGCCCAAACAGCAGACCCTTCTAAATGTTATTCCTGTGGACAGAAACCGCCATTGTGAATTTTTTGTTGAATCCCGATACAATTTCTATGTTTCACAGACAATGTGAAAGTCCAAGGGTTACAGTAAACCTTCCTGTTATGCATCGAATCTAACACTGGGCTCCCAGGAGAGGCCCAACCAGCATACTCTACAAAATGTTAATCCTGTGGACAGAAACTGCCATTGTGAATTTTGTGTTGAATCCCGATGCAATTTCTTTGTTTCATCGACAATGTGAGGCTCCAAGGTTTACAGTAAACCTGCTGTTGTGCATCGGAATCTAACACTGGGCTCCCGGGAGAGGCCCAAACAGCAGACTGTTCTAAATGTTACTCCTGTGGACAGAAACAGCCATTGTGAAATTTGTGTTGAAGCCCGATGCAATTTCTTTGATTCGTCGACAATGTTAAGCTCCAAGGTTTACAGTAAACCTGCTGTTGTGCATCGGAATCTAACACTGGGCTCCCAGGAGAGGCCCAAACAGCAGACTCTTCTAAATGTTACTCCTGTGGACAGAAGCCGCCATTGTGAATTTTGTGTTGAGTCCCGATGCAATATCTTTGTTTCATCGACAATATGAAGGTCCAAGGGTAACAGTGAAACTGCTGTTGTGCATCGGAATCTATCACTGGGCTCCCAGGAGAGGCCCAAGCAGCAGATTCTTCTAAACGTTACTCCCGTGGACAAAAACCGCCATTGTGAATTTTGTGTTGAAGCCGGATGCAATTTCTTTGTTTCATCGACAATGTGAAGCTCGAGGGCTTAAAGAAAACTTGCTGTTGTGCATCGGAATCAAACACTGGGCTCCCAGGAGAGGCCCAAACAACAGACTCTTCTAAATGTTACTCCTGTGGACAGAAACCGCCATTGTGAATTTTGAATTGAATCCCGATGCAATTTCTATGTTTCACCGACAATGTGAAAGTCCAAGGGTTACAGTAAACCTGCTGTTGCGCATCGAATCTAACACTGGGCTCCCGGGAGAGGCCCACTCAGCAGACTCTACCAAATGTTATTCCTGTGGACAGAAACTGCCATTGAGAATTTTGTGTTGAATGCCGATGCAATTTCTTTGTTACATCGACAATGTGAGGCTCCAAGGTTTACAGTAAAATTGCTGTTGTGCATCCGAATCTACCATTGGGCTCTCAGAAGAGGCCCAAAAAACAGACTCTTCTAAATGTTATTCCCGTGGACAGAAACCGCCATTGTAAATTTTTTGTTGAATCCCGATGCAATTTTTCGTTTCATCGACAATTTGAAGATCCAAGGGTTACAGTAAACCTGCTGTTGTGCATCGGAATGTAACACTGGGCTCCCAGGAGTGGCCCAAACAGCAGCCTATTCTAAATGTTACTCCTGTGGACAGAAACCGCCATTGTGAGTTTTGTGTTGAATCCCAATGCAATTTCTTTCTTTCATCGACAATGTGAACGTCCAAGGGTTGCAGTAAACCCGCTGTTGTGCATCGGAATCTAACACTGGGCATCTAGGAGAGTCCCAAACAGCAGACTCTTCTAAATGTTACTCCTGTGAACAGAAACCGCCAATGTGAATATTGTGTCGGATCCCGATGCAATTTCTTTGTTTCTTCGACAATGTGAAGCTCCAAGGTTTACAATAAACCAGCTGTTGTGCATCGAATCTAACACTGGGCTCCCAGGAGAGGCCCAATCAGCAGACTCTACCAAATGTTATTCCTGTGGACAGAAACCGCCATTGTGAATTTTGTGTTGAATCCCAATGCAATTTCTTTGTTTCAATGACATTGTGAAGCTCCAAGGTTTACAGTAAACTTGCTGTTGTGCATCGGTATCAAACACTGGGCTCCCAGGAGAGGCCCAACCAGCAGACGTATCTAAATGTTACTCCTGTGAACAGAAACCTATTTTGTGCATTTTGAGTTGAATCCCGATGCAATTTCTTTGTTTCATCGACAATGTGAGGCTCAAAAGTTTACAGTAAACTTGCTGTTGTGCATCGGAATCTAACACTGGGCTCCCAGGAGAGGCCGAAACAGCAGACACTTCTAAATGTTACTCCTGTGGACAAGAACCGCCATTGTGAATTTTGTGTTGTATCCCAATGCATTTTCTTTGTTTCACAATGTGAAGGTCCAAGGGTTACAGTAAACCTGCTGTTTTGCATCGGAATTTAACACTGGGCTCCCAGGAGAGGCCCAAACAGTAGACTCTTCTAGATGTTACTCCTGTGGACAGAAACCGCCATTGTGAATTTTGTGTTGAATCCCGATGCAATTTCTTTGCTTCATTAACAATGTGAAGAACCGAGGTTTACAGTTAACCTGCTGTTGTGCATCAGAATTTAACACTGGGCTACCAGGAGAGGACCAAAAAGCAGGCTCTTCTAAACTCTACTCGTGTGAACAGAAATCGCCTATGTGAATTTTGTGTTGAATCCCGATGAAATTTCTTTGTTTCATCGACAATGTGTAACTCCAACGTTTACAGTAAACTTACTGTTGTGCATCGAAATCTAACCCTAGGATCCCAGGAGAGGCCCAAACAGCAGACTCTTCTAAATGTTACTACTGAGGACAGAAACCGCCATTGTGAATTTTGTATTGAATCCCGATGCAATTTCTTTGTTTCATCGACAATGTGAGGCTCAAAGGTTTACAATAAAACCTGCTGTTGTGCATCGGAACCTAACACTGGGCTCCCAGGAGTATCCCAAAAAACAGGCTCTTCTAAATGTTATTTCTGTTGACAGAAATCGCCATTGTCAATGTTTTGTTGAATGCCGATGCAATTTTTACGTTTCATCGACAATTTGAAGATCCAAGGGTTACAGTAAACCTGCTGTTGTGCATCGGAATGTAACACTGGGCTCCCAGGAGAGGCCCAAACAGCTGCCTATTCTAAATGTTACTCCTGCGGACACAAAAGCCATTGTGAATTTTGTGTTCAATCCCGATGCAATTTTTAAGTTTCATCGACAATTAGAAGATCCAAGGGTTACATTAAACCTGCTGTTGTGCATCGGAATCTAACACAGGGCTCCCAGGAGAGGCCCAAACAGCAGACCCTTCTAAATGTTACTCCTGTGGACAGAAACCGCCATTGTGAATTTTGTGTTGAATCCCGATGCAATTTCTTTGTTTCATTGACATTGTGAAGCTCCAAGGTTTACAGTAAACTTGCTGTTGTGCATCGGAATCAAACACTGGGCTCCCAGGAGTGGCCCAAACAGCAGACTTATCTAAATGTTACTCCTGTGGACAGAAACCTCCTTTGTACATTTTGAGTTGAATCCTGATGCAATTTGTATGTTCCATCGTCAAAATAAAGGTCCAAGGGTTACAGTAAACCTGCTGTTGTGCATCGGATTCTAACACTGGGCTCCCAGGAGAGGCCCAAACAGCAGACACTTCTAAATGTTACTCCTGTGGACAAGAACCGCCATTGTTAATTTTGTGTTGAATCCCGATGCATTTTCTTTGTTTCACAGACAATGTGAAGGTCCAAGGGTTACAGTAAACCTGCTGTTGTGTATTTGAATTTAACACTGGGCTCATAGGAGAGACCCAAACAGTAGACTCTTCTTGATGTTACTCCTGTGGACACAAACCGCCATTGTGAATTTTGTGTTGAATCCCGATGCAATTTCTTTGTTTCATCAACAATGTGAAGAACCTAGGTTTACAGTGAACCTGCTGTTGTGCATCGGAATCTAACACTGGGCTCCCAGGAGTTGTCCAAACAGTAGACTCTTCTAGATGTTACTCCTGTGGACACAAACCGCCATTGTGAATTTTGTGTTGTATCCTGATGCAATTTCTTTGTTTCATCAACAATGTGAAGAACCGAGGTTTACAGTAAACCTACTCTAGTGCATCAGAATTTAACACCGGGCTACCAGGAGAGGACCTAAAAGCAGGCTCTTCTAAACTCTACTCATGTGAACAGAAATCGCCGTTGTGAATTTTGTATTGAATCCCGATGAAATTTCTTTGTTTCATCGACAATGTGAAGCTCCAACGTTTACAGTAAACCTGCTGTTGTGCATCGAAATCTAACACTGAGATCCCAGGAGAGGCCCAAACAGCAGACTCTTCTAAATGTTACTACTGTGGACAGAAACCGCCGTTGTGAATTTTGTGTAATCCCGATGCAATTTCTTTGTTTCATCGACAATGTGAGGCTCAAAGTTTTACAGTAAACCTGCTGTTGTGCATCGGAATCTAACACTGGGCTCCCAGGAGAGGCCCAAAAAACAGGATCTTCTAAATGTTTTTCCTGTGGACAGAAACCGCCATTGTCAATGTTTTGTTGAATGCCGATGCAATTTTTACGTTTCATCGACAATTTGAAGATCCAAGGGTTACAGTGAACCTGCTGTTGTGCATCGGAATCTAACACAGGGCTCCCAGGAGAGTCCCAAACAGCAGACCCTTCTAAATGTTACTCCTGTGGACAGAAACTGCCATTGTGAATTTTGTGTTGAATCCTGATGCAATTTCTTTGTTTTATTGACATTGTGAAGCTCCAAGGTTTACAGTAAACTTCCTGTTGTGCATCGGAATCAAACACTGGGCTCCCAGGAGAAGCCCAAACAGCAGACTTATCTAAATGTTACTCCTGTGGACAGAAACCTCCTTTGTGCAATTCGAGTTGAATCCCGATGCAATTTCTTTGTTCCATCGTCAAAATAAAGGTGCAAGGGTTACAGTAAACCTGCTGTTGTGCATCGGAATCTAACACTGGTCTCCCAGGAGAGGCCCGAACAGCAGACTGTTCTAAATGTTACTCCTGTGGACACAAACTGCCATTGTGAATTTTGTGTTGAATCCCGATGCAATTTTTATATTTTATCGACTATGTGAACGTCCAAGGGTTGCAGTAAACCTGCTGTTGTGCATCGGAATCTAACACTGGGCTCCCAGGTGTGGTCCAAACAGTAGACTCTTCTAGATGTTACTCCTGTGGACAGAAACCGCCATTGTGAATTTTGTGTTGAATCCCGATGCAATTTCTTTGTTTCATCAACAATGTGAAGAACCGAGGTTTACAGTAAACCTGCTGTTGTGCATCAGAATTTAACACTGGGCTACAAGGAGAGGACCAATAAGCAGGCGCTTCTAAACTCTACTCGTGCGAACAGGAATCGCAATTGTGAATTTTGTGTTGAATCCCGATGAAATTTCTTTGTTTCATCGACAATGTGAAGCTCCAACGTTTACAGGAAACCTGCTGTAGTGCATCGGAATCTAACACTGGGCTCCCAGGAGAGGCCCAAACAGCAGACTCTTCCAAATGTTACTACTGTGGACAGAAACAGCCATTGCGAATTTTGTGATGAATCCAGATGCAATATCTTTGTTTCACCTACAATGTGAAGGTCCAAGGGTTACAGTAAACCTGCTGTTGTGCATCGTAATCTACCACTGGGTTCCCAGGAGAGGCCCAAACAGCAGACTCTACCAAATATTATTCCTGTGGACAGAAACCGCTATCGTGAATTTTGTGTTGAATCCCGATGCAATTTCTTTGTTTCATCGATAATGTCAAATTCAAAGGCTTTCAGTAAACTTGCTGTTGTGGATGGGAATCTAACACTGAACTCCCGGGAGATGTCGAAAGATCAAGCTCTTCTAAATGTTACTCCTGTGCACAAAAACCGCCATTGCGAAATTTGTGTTGAATCCCGATGCAATTTCCTTGTTTCATCGACAATGTGAAAATCCAAGAGTCACAGTAAACCTGCTGTTGTGAATAAGAATCTAACACTGGGCTCCCAGGCGAGGCCCAAACAGTAGACTCTTCTAGATGTTACTCCTGTGGACACAAACCGCCATTGTGAAGTTTGTGATGAATCTCGATGCAGTTTCTTTGTTTCATCGACAATGTGAAGCCCCAAGGTTTACAGTAAACCTCCTGTTGTGCATCGGAATCTAACACTGGGCTCCCAGGAGATTCCCAAACAGTAGACTCTTCTAAATGTTACTCCTGTGGACACAAACCGCCATTGTGAATTTTGTGTTGAATCCCGATGCAATTTCTGTGTTCATCGACAATGTGAAGCTCCAAGGTTTACAGTAAACCTGCTGTTGTGCATCGGAATCTAACACTGGGCTCCCAGGAGATTCCCAAACAGCAGACTCTTCTAAATATTACTCCTGTGGACAGAAACCTCCATTGTGAATTTTGTGTTGAATCCCGATGCTATTTTTTTGGTTCATCGTCAATGTGAAGGACCAAGGGTTACAGGAAAACTGCTGTTGTGGATCGGAATCTAACACTGGGCTCCCAGAAGAGGCCCAAACAGCAGACTCTTCTAAATGTTATTCCCGTGGACCGAAACCGCAATTGGGAATTTTTTGTTGAGTCCCGATGCAATATCTTTGTTTCATCGACAATGTGAAGGTCCAAGGGTTACAGTAAACATGCTGTTGTGCATCGGAATCTAACACTGGGCTCCCAGGAGAGGCCCAAACATCAGACTCTTCTAAATGTTAACACCTGTGGACAGAAACCGTCAATGTGAATTTTGTGTTGAATCCCGATGTAATTTCTTTGTTTCATCGACGCTTTGAGACTCAAAGGTATACAGTAAACCTGCTGCTGTACATCGGAATCTAACATTGGGCTCCCAGGAGAGGCCAAAAAAACAGACCCTTCTAAATGTTATTCCTGCGGACAGAAACCGCTATTGTGAAGGGTTTGTTGAATGCCGATGCAATTATTACGTTTCATCGACAATTTGAAGATCCAAGGGTTACAGTAAACCTGCTGTTGTGCATCGGAATCTAACACTGGGCTCCCAGGAGAGGACCAAACAGCAGACTCTTCTAAGGGTTACTCCTGTGGACAGAAACCACCATTGTGAATTTTGTATTGAATCCCGATGCAATTTCTTTATTTCATCGACAATTTGAAAGTCCAAGGGTTACAGTAAACCTGCTGTTGTGGATGGGAATCTAACGCAGGGCTCCCGGGATATGTCGAAAATACAAACTCTTGTCAATGTTACTCCTATGGGCAGAAACCGCCATTGTGAATTTAGTGATGAATCCCGATGAAATTTCTTTGTTTCATCGACAATGTGAAGCTCCTACGATTACAGTAAACCTGCTGTTGTGCATCGAAAACTAACACTGGGATCCCAGGAGAGACCCAAACAGCAGCCTATTCTAAATGTTACTCCTGTGGACAGAAACCGCCATTGTGAATTTTGTGTTGAATCCCGATGCAATTTTTATAGTTTATCGACAATGTAAACGTCCAAGGGTTGCAGTAAACCTGCTGTTGTGCATAGGAATCTAACAATGGGCTCCCAGGAGAAGCCCAAACAGCTGACTCTTCTAAATGTTACTACTGTGGACAGAAACCGCCATTGTGATTTTTGAATTGAATCCCGATGCAATTTCTTTGTTTCATCGACAATGTGAGGCTCAAAGGTTTACAGTAAACCTGCTGTTGTGCATCGGAATCTAACACTGGGCTCCCAGGAGAACCCAAAAAACAGACTCTACTAAATGTTATTCTTGTGGAAGGAAACCGCCATTGTCAATGTTTTGTTGAATGCCGATGCAATTTTTACGTTTCATCGACAATTTGAAGATCTAAGGGTTACAGTGAACCTGCTGTTGTGCATCGCAATCTGACACTGGGCTCCCAGGAGAGGCCCAAACAGCAGACCCTTCTAAATGTTATTCCTGTGGACAGAAACCTCCATTGTGAATTTTTTGTTGAATCTCGATACAATTTCTATGTTTCACAGACAATGTGAAAGTCCAAGGGTTACAGTAAACCTTCCTGTTATGCATCGAATCTAACACTGGGCTCCCAGGAGAGGCCCAACCAGCATACTCTACAAAATGTTATACCTGTGGACAGAAACTGCCATTGTGAATTTTGTGTTGAATCCCGATGCAATTTCTTTGTTTCATCGACAATGTGAGGCTCCAAGGTTTACAGTAAACCTGCTGTTGTGCATCGGAATCTAACACTGGGCTCCCGGGAGAGGCCCAAACAGCAGACTGTTCTAAATGTTACTCCTGTGGACAGAAACAGCCATTGTGAAATTTGTGTTGAAGCCCGATGCAATTTCTTTGATTCGTCGACAATGTTAAGCTCCAAGGTTTACAGTAAACCTGCTGTTGTGCATCGGAATCTAACACTGGGCTCCCAGGAGAGGCCCAAACAGCAGACTCTTCTAAATTTTACTCCTGTGGACAGAAGCCGCCATTGTGAATTTTGTGTTGAGTCCCGATGCAATATCTTTGTTTCATCGACAATATGAAGGTCCAAGGGTTACAGTGAAACTGCTGTTGTGCATCGGAATCTATCACTGGGCTCCCAGGAGAGGCCCAAGCAGCAGATTCTTCTAAACGTTACTCCCGTGGACAAAAACCGCCATTGTGAATTTTGTGTTGAAACCGGATGCAATTTCTTTGTTTCATCGACAATGTGAAGCTCAAGGGCTTAAAGAAAACTTGCTGTTGTGCATCGGAATCAAACACTGGGCTCCCAGGAGAGGCCCAAACAACAGTCTCTTCTAAATGTTACCCCTGTGGACAGAAACCGCCTTTGTGAATTTTGAATTGAATCCCGATGCAATTTCTATGTTTCACCGACAATGTGAAAGTCCAAGGGTTACAGTAAACCTGCTGTTGCGCATCGAATCTAACACTGGGCTCCCAGGAGAGGCCGAATCAGCAGACTCTACCAAATGTTATTCCTGTGGACAGAAACTGCCATTGAGAATTTTGTGTTGAATGCCGATGCAATTTCTTTGTTACATCGACAATGTGAGGCTCCAAGGTTTACAGTAAATTTGCTGTTGTGATTCCGAATCTAACATTGGGCTCTCAGAAGAGGCCCAAAAAACAGACTCTTCTAAATGTTATTCCCGTGGACAGAAACCGCCATTGTCAATTTTTTGTTGAATCCCGATGCAATTTCTTTCTTTCATCGACAATGTGAACGTCCAAGGGTTGCAGTAAACCCGCTGTTGTGCATCGGAATCTAACACTGGGCATCTAGGAGAGTCCCAAACAGCAGACTCTTCTAAATGTTACTCCTGTGAACAGAAACCGCCAATGTGAATATTGTGTTGGATGCCGATGCAATTTCTTTGTTTCTTCGACAATGTGAAGCTCCAAGGTTTACAGTAAACCTGCTGTTGTGCATCGAATCTAACACTGGGCTCCCAGGAGAGGCCCAATCAGCAGACTCTACCAAATGTTATTCCTGAGGACAGAAACCGCCATTATGAATTTTGTGTTGAATCCCAATGCAATTTCTTTGTTTCAATGACATTGTGATGCTCCAAGGTTTACAGTAAACTTGCTGTTGTGCATCGGTATCAAACACTGGGCTCCCAGGAGAGACCCAAACAGCAGACGTATCTAAATGTTACTCCTGTGAACAGAAACCTATTTTGTGCATTTTGATGTGAATCCCGATGCAATTTCTTTGTTTCATCGACAATGTGAGGCTCAAAAGTTTACAGTAAACTTGCTGTTGTGCATCGGAATCTAACACTGGGCTCCCAGGAGAGGCCGAAACAGCAGACACTTCTAAATGTTACTCCTGTGGACAAGAACCGCCATTGTGAATTTTGTGTTGTATCCCGATGCATTTTCTTTGTTTCACAATGTGAAGGTCCAAGGGTTACAGTAAACCTGCTGTTGTGCATCGGAATTTAACACTGGGCTCCCAGGAGAGGCCCAAACAGTAGACTCTTCTAGATGTTACTCCTGTGGACAGAAACCGCCATTGTGAATTTTGTGTTGAATCCCGATGCAATTTCTTTGTTTCATTAACAATGTGAAGAACCGAGGTTTACAGTTAACCTGCTGTTGTGCATCAGAATTTAACACTGGGCTACCAGGAGAGGACCAAAAAGCAGGCTCTTCTAAACTCTACTCGTGTGAACAGAAATCGCCTATGTGAATTTTGTGTTGAATCCCGATGAAATTTCTTTGTTTCATCGACAATGTGTAGCTCCAACGTTTACAGTAAACTTACTGTTGTGCATCGAAATCTAACCCTAGGATCCCAGGAGAGGCCCAAACAGCAGACTCTTCTAAATGTTACTACTGAGGACAGAAACCGCCATTGTGAATTTTGTATTGAATCCCGATGCAATTTCTTTGTTTCATCGACAATGTGAGGCTCAGAGGTTTACAATAAACCTGCTGTTGTGGATCGGAATCTAACACTGGGCTCCCAGGAGTATCCCAAAAAACAGGCTCTTCTAAATGTTATTTCTGTTGACAGAAATCGCCATTGTCAATGTTTTGTTGAATGCCGATGCAATTTTTACGTTTCATCGACAATTTGAAGATCCAAGGATTACAGTAAACCTGCTGTTGTGCATCGGAATGTAACACTGGGCTCCCAGGAGAGGCCCAAACAGCTGCCTATTCTAAATGTTACTCCTGCGGACACAAAAGCCATTGTGAATTTTGTGTTCAATCCCGATGCAATTTTTAAGTTTCATCGACAATTAGAAGATCCAAGGGTTACATTAAACCTGCTGTTGTGCATCGGAATCTAACACAGGGCTCCCAGGAGAGGCCCAAACAGCAGACCCTTCTAAATGTTACTCCTGTGGACAGAAACCGCCATTGTGAATTTTGTGTTGAATCCCGATGCAATTTCTTTGTTTCATTGACATTGTGAAGCTCCAAGGTTTACAGTAAACTTGCTGTTGTGCATCGGAATCAAACACTGGGCTCCCAGGAGTGGCCCAAACAGCAGACTTATCTAAATGTTACTCCTGTGGACAGAAACCTCCTTTGTACATTTTGAGTTGAATCCTGATGCAATTTGTTTGTTCCATCGTCAAAATAAAGGTCCAAGGGTTACAGTAAACCTGCTGTTGTGCATCGGAATCTAACACTGGGCTCCCAGGAGAGGCCCAAACAGCAGACACCTCTAAATGTTACTCCTGTGGACAAGAACCGCCATTGTTGATTTTGTGTTGAATCCCGATGCATTTTCTTTGTTTCACAGACAATGTGAAGGTCCAAGGGTTACAGTAAACCTGCTGTTGTGCATTTGAATTTAACACTGGGCTCATAGGGGAGGCCCAAACAGTAGACTGTTCTTGATGTTACTCCTGTGGACACAAACCGCCATTGTGAATTTTGTGTTGAATCCCGATGCAATTTCTTTGTTTCATCAACAATGTGAAGAACCTAGGTTTACAGTAAACCTGCTGTTGTGCATCGGAATCTAACACTGGGCTCCCAGGAGTTGTCCAAACAGTAGACTCTTCTAGATGTTACTCCTGTGGACACAAACCGCCATTGTGAATTTTGTGTTGTATCCCGATGCAATTTCTTTGTTTCATCAACAATGTGAAGAACCGAGGTTTACAGTAAACCTACTCTAGTGCATCAGAATTTAACACCGGGCTACCAGGAGAGGACCTAAAAGCAGGCTCTTCTAAACTCTACTGATGTGAACAGAAATCGCCGTTGTGAATTTTGTATTGAATCCCGATGAAATTTCTTTGTTTCATCGACAATGTGAAGCTCCAACGTTTACAGTAAACCTGCTGTTGTGCATCGAAATCTAACACTGGGATCCCAGCAGAGGCCCAAACGGCAGACTCTTCTAAATGTTACTACTGTGGACAGAAACCGCCATTGTGAATTTTGTGTAATCCCGATGCAATTTCTTTGTTTCATCGACAATGTGAGGCTCAAAGTTTTACAGTAAACCTGCTGTTGTGCATCGGAATCTAACACTGGGCTCCCAGGAGAGGCCCAAAAAACGGGATCTTCTAAATGTTGTTCCTGTGGACAGAAACCGCCATTGTCAATGTTTTGTTGAATGCCGATGCAATTTTTACGTTTCATCGACAATTTGAAGATCCAAGGGTTACAGTGAACCTGCTGTTGTGCATCGGAATCTAACACAGGGCTCCCAGGAGAGTCCCAAACAGCAGACCCTTCTAAATGTTACTCCTGTGGACAGAAACCGTCATTGTGAATTTTGTGTTGAATCCTGATGCAATTTCTTTGTTTTATTGACATTGTGAAGCTCCAAGGTTTACAGTAAACTTCCTGTTGTGCATCGGAATCAAACACTGGGCTCCCAGGAGAAGCCCAAACAGCAGACTTATCTAAATGTTACTCCTGTGGACAGAAACCTCCTTTGTGCAATTCGAGTTGAATCCCGATGCAATTTCTTTGTTCCATCGTCAAAATAAAGGTGCAAGGGTTACAGTAAACCTGCTGTTGTGCATCGGAATCTAACACTGGTCTCCCAGGAGAGGCCCGAACAGCAGACTGTTCTAAATGTTACTCCTGTGGACACAAACTGCCATTGTGAATTTTGTGTTGAATCCCGATGCAATTTTTATATTTTATCGACTATGTGAACGTCCAAGGGTTGCAGTAAACCTGCTGTTGTGCATCGGAATCTAACACTGGGCTCCCAGGTGTGGTCCAAACAGTAGACTCTTCTAGATGTTACTCCTGTGGACAGAAACCGCCATTGTGAATTTTGTGTTGAATCCCGATGCAATTTCTTTGTTTCATCAACAATGTGAAGAACCGAGGTTTACAGTAAACCTGCTGTTGTGCATCAGAATTTAACACTGGGCTACAAGGAGAGGACCAATAAGTAGGCTCTTCTAAACTCTACTCGTGCGAACAGGAATCGCAATTGTGAATTTTGTGTTGAATCCCGATGAAATTTCTTTGTTTCATCGACAATGTGAAGCTCCAACGTTTACAGGAAACCTGCTGTTGTGCATCGAAATCTAACACTGGGATCCCAGGAGATGCCCAAACTACAGACTCTTCTAAATGTTACTACTGTGGACAGAAACCGCCATTGTGAATTTTGTGGTGAATCCCGATGCAATTTCTTTGTTTCATCGACAATGTGAGGCTCAAAGGTTTACAGTAAACCTGCTGTTGTGCATCGCAATCTAATACTGGGCTCCCAGGAGAGGCCCGTAAAACAGGATCTTCTAAATGTTATTCCTGTAGACAGAAAGCGCCATTCTCAATCTTTTGTTGAATGCCGATGCAATTTTTACGTTTCATCGACAATTTGAAGATCCAAGGGTTACAGTAAACCTGCTGATGTGCATCGGAATCTAACACAGGGCTCCCAGGAGAGGCCTAACGGCAGACTCTTCTAAATGTTACTCCTGTGGACAGAATCCGCCATTGTGAATTTTGTGTTGGATCCCGATGCAATTTCTATATTTTATCGACTATGTGAACGTCCAAGGGTTGCAGTAAACCCGCTGTTTTGCATCGGAATCTAACACTGGGCTCCCAGGAGTGGTCCAAACAGCAGACTCTTTTAAATGTTACTCCTGTGGACAGAAACCGCCATTGTGAATTTTGTGTTGAATCCCGACGCAACTTCTTTGTTTCATCGATAATGTGAAGCTCCAAATGTTACAGTACACCTGCTGTTGTGGATGGGAATCTAACACTGGGCTCCAGAGATATGTCGAAAGAACAAACTCTTCTCAATGTTACTCCTGTGGGCAGAAACCGCCATTGTGAATTTAGTGATGAATCCCGATGCAATTTCTTTGTTTCATCGACAATTTGAAGGTCCAAGGGTTACAGTAAACCTGCTGTTGTGCATCGGAATCTAACTATGGGCTCCCAGGAGAAGCCCAAAGAGCAGACTCTTCTAAATGTTACTCCTGTGGACCGAAACCACCATTGTGAAGTTTTTTTTTGATCCCGATGCAATTTCTTTGTTTCATCGACAATGTGAAAGTCCAAGGGTCACAGTAAACCTGATGTTGTGCATCGGAACCTAACACTGGGCTCCCAGGAGAGGCCCCAAAAACAGGATCTTCTAAATGTTATTCCTGTGGACAAAACCGCCATTGTCAATGTTTTGTTGAATGCCGATGCAATTTTTACGTTTCATCGACAATTTGAAGATCCAAGGCTTACAGTGAACCTGCTGTTGTGCATCGCAATCTAACACTGGGCTCCCAGGAGAGGCCCAAATAGCAGACTCTTTTAAATGTTACTCCTGTGGACAGAAACCGCCATTGTGAATTTTGTGTTGAATCCCGACGCAATTTCTTTGTTTCATCGATAATGTGAAGCTTCAAATGTTTCAGTAAACCTGCTGTTGTGGATGGGAATCTAACACTGGGCTCCCGGGATATGTCGAGAAAACAAACTGTTCTCAACGTTACTCCTGTGGACAGAAACCGCCATTGTGAATTTAGTGATGAATCCCGATGCAATTTCTTTGATTCATCGACAATTTGAAGGTCCAAGGGTTGCAGTAAACCTGCTGTTGTGCATCGGAATCTAACTATGGGCTCCCAGGAGAGGCCGAAACAGCAGACACTTGTAAATGTTACTCCTGTGGACAAGAACCGCCATTGTGAATTTTGCGTTGAATCTCGATGCATTTTCTTTGTTTCACAGACAATGTGGAGGTCCAAGGGTTACAGTAAACCTGCTGTTGTGCATCGGAATTTAACACGGGGCTCCCATGAGAGGCCCAAACAGTAGACTCGTCTAGATGTTACTCCTGTGGACACAAACCCCCATTGTGAATTTGGTGTTGAATCCCGATGCAATTTCTTTGCTTCATCCACAATTTGAAGGTACAAGGGTTACAGTTTAAGTACTACTGTGCATCGGAATCTAACACTGGGCTCCCAGGAGAGGCCCAAACAGCAGACTCTTCTAAACGTTACTCCTGTGGACAGAAACCGCCATTGTGAATTTGGTGTTGAGTCCCGATGCAATATCTTTGATTCATCGACAATTTGAAGGTCCAAGTTTTGCAGTAAACCTGCTGTTGTGCATCGGAATCTAACTATGGGCTCCCAGGAGAGGCCCAAACAGCAGACACTTCTAAATGTTACTCCTGTGGACAAGAACCGCCATTGTTGATTTTGTGTGGAATCCCGATGCATTTTCTTTGTTTCACAGACAATGTGAAGGTCCAAGGGTTACAGTAAACCTGCTGTTGTGCATTTGAATTTAACACTGGGCTCATAGGAGAGGCCCAAACAGTAGACTCTTCTTGATGTTACTCCTGTGGACACAAACCGCCATTGTGAATTTTGTGTTGAATCCCGATGCAATTTCTTTGTTTCATCAACAATGTGAAGAACCTAGGTTTACAGTAAACCTGCTGTTGTGCATCGGAATCTAACACTGGGCTCCCAGGAGTTGTCCAAACAGTAGACTCTTCTAGATGTTACTCCTGTGGACACAAACCGCCATTGTGAATTTTGTGTTGTATCCCGATGCAATTTCTTTGTTTCATCAACAATGTGAAGAACCGAGGTTTACAGTAAACCTACTCTAGTGCATCAGAATTTAACACCGGGCTACCAGGAGAGGACCTAAAAGCAGGCTCTTCTAAACTCTACTCATGTGAACAGAAATCGCGGTTGTGAATTTTGTATTGAATCCCGATGAAATTTCTTTGTTTCATCGACAATGTGAAGCTCCAACGTTTACAGTAAACCTGCTGTTGTGCATCGAAATCTAACACTGGGATCCCAGCAGAGGCCCAAACTGCAGACTCTTCTAAATGTTACTACTGTGGACAGAAACCGCCATTGTGAATTTTGTGTAATCCCGATGCAATTTCTTTGTTTCATCGACAATGTGAGGCTCAAAGTATTACAGTAAACCTGCTGTTGTGCATCGGAATCTAACACTGGGCTCCCAGGAGAGGCCCAAAAAACGGGATCTTCTAAATGTTTTTCCTGTGGACAGAAACCGCCATTGTCAATGTTTTGTTGAATGCCGATGCAATTTTTACGTTTCATCGACAATTTGAAGATCCAAGGGTTACAGTGAACCTGCTGTTGTGCATCGGAATCTAACACAGGGCTCCCAGGAGAGTCCCAAACAGCAGACCCTTCTAAATGTTACTCCTGTGGACAGAAACCGCCATTGTGAATTTTGTGTTGAATCCTGATGCAATTTCTTTGTTTTATTGACATTATGAAGCTCCAAGGTTTACAGTAAACTTCCTGTTGTGCATCGGAATCAAACACTGGGCTCCCAGGAGAAGCCCAAACAGCAGACTTATCTAAATGTTACTCCTGTGGACAGAAACCTCCTTTGTGCAATTCGAGTTGAATCCCGATGCAATTTCTTTGTTCCATCGTCAAAATAAAGGTGCAAGGGTTACAGTAAACCTGCTGTTGTGCATCGGAATCTAACACTGGTCTCCCAGGAGAGGCCCGAACAGCAGACTGTTCTAAATGTTACTCCTGTGGACACAAACTGCCATTGTGAATTTTGTGTTGAATCCCGATGCAATTTTTATATTTTATCGACTATGTGAACGTCCAAGGGTTGCAGTAAACCTGCTGTTGTGCATCGGAATCTAACACTGGGCTCCCAGGTGTGGTCCAAACAGTAGACTCTTCTAGATGTTACTCCTGTGGACAGAAACCGCCATTGTGAATTTTGTGTTGAATCCCGATGCAATTTCTTTGTTTCATCAACAATGTGAAGAACAGACGTTTACAGTAAACCTGCTGTTGTGCATCAGAATTTAACACTGGGCTACAAGGAGAGGACCAATAAGCAGGCTCTTCTAAACTCTACTCGTGCGAACAGGAATCGCAATTGTGAATTTTGTGTTGAATCCCGATGAAATTTCTTTGTTTCATCGACAATGTGAAGCTCCAACGTTTACAGGAAACCTGCTGTTGTGCATCGAAATCTAACACTGGGATCCCAGGAGATGCCCAAACTACAGACTCTTCTAAATGTTACTACTGTGGACAGAAACCGCCATTGTGAATTTTGTGGTGAATCCCGATGCAATTTCTTTGTTTCATCGACAATGTGAGGCTCAAAGGTTTACAGTAAACCTGCTGTTGTGCATCGCAATCTAATACTGGGCTCCCAGGAGAGGCCCGTAAAACAGGATCTTCTAAATGTTATTCCTGTAGACAGAAACCGCCATTCTCAATCTTTTGTTGAATGCCGATGCAATTTTTACGTTTCATCGACAATTTGAAGATCCAAGGGTTACAGTAAACCTGCTGATGTGCATCGGAATCTAACACAGGGCTCCCAGGAGAGGCCTAACGGCAGACTCTTCTAAATGTTACTCCTGTGGACAGAATCCGCCATTGTGAATTTTGTGTTGGATCCCGATGCAATTTCTATATTTTATCGACTATGTGAACGTCCAAGGGTTGCAGTAAACCCGCTGTTTTGCATCGGAATCTAACACTGGGCTCCCAGGAGTGCTCCAAACAGCAGACTCTTTTAAATGTTACTCCTGTGGACAGAAACCGCCATTGTGAATTTTGTGTTGAATCCCGACGCAATTTCTTTGTTTCATCGATAATGTGAAGCTCCAAATGTTACAGTACACCTGCTGTTGTGGATGGGAATCTAACACTGGGCTCCAGAGATATGTCGAAAGAACAAACTCTTCTCAATGTTACTCCTGTGGGCGGAAACCGCCATTGTGAATTTAGTGATGAATCCCGATGCAATTTCTTTGTTTCATCGACAATTTGAAGGTCCAAGGGTTACAGTAAACCTGCTGTTGTGCATCGGAATCTAACTATGGGCTCCCAGGAGAAGCCCAAAGAGCAGACTCTTCTAAATGTTACTCCTGTGGACCGAAACCACCATTGTGAAGTTCTTTTTTGATCCCGATGCAATTTCTTTGTTTCATCGACAATGTGAAAGTCCAAGGGTCACAGTAAACCTGCTGTTGGGCATCGGAACCTAACACTGGGCTCCCAGGAGAGGCCCCAAAAACAGGATCTTCTAAATGTTATTCCTGTGGACAAAACCGCCATTGTCAATGTTTTGTTGAATGCCGATACAATTTTTACGTTTCATCGACAATTTGAAGATCCAAGGCTTACAGTGAACCTGCTGTTGTGCATCGCAATCTAACACTGGGCTCCCAGGAGAGGCCCAAATAGCAGACTCTTTTAAATGTTACTCCTGTGGACAGAAACCGCCATTGTGAATTTTGTGTTGAATCCCGACGCAATTTCTTTGTTTCATCGATAATGTGAAGCTTCAAATGTTTCAGTAAACCTGCTGTTCTGGATGGGAATCTAACACTGGGCTCCCGGGATATGTCGAAAAAACAAACTGTTCTCAACGTTACTCCTGTGGACAGAAACCGCCATTGTGAATTTAGTGATGAATCCCGATGCAATTTCTTTGATTCATCGACAATTTGAAGGTCCAAGGGTTGCAGTAAACCTGCTGTTGTGCATCGGAATCTAACTATGGGCTCCCAGGAGAGGCCGAAACAGCAGACACTTGTAAATGTTACTCCTGTGGACAAGAACCGCCATTGTGAATTTTGCGTTGAATCTCGATGCATTTTCTTTGTTTCACAGACAAGGTGAAGGTCCAAGGGTTACAGTAAACCTGCTGTTGTGCATCGGAATTTAACACGGGGCTCCCATGAGAGGCCCAAACAGTAGACTCGTCTAGATGTTACTCCTGTGGACAGAAACCGCCTTTGTGAATTTGGTGTTGAGTCCCGATGCAATTTCTTTGTTTCAGCGACAATGTGAAGGTACAAGGGATACAGTGAAACTACTACTGTGCATAGGAATCTAACACTGGGGTCCCTGGAGAGGCCCAAACAGCAGACTCTTCTAAATGTTACTCCTGTGGACACAAACCGCCGTTGTGAATTTTGTGTTGAATCCCCATACAATTTGTTGTTTCATCGACAATGTGAAGGTCTAACGGTTACAGTAAACTTGCTGTTGTGCATCGGAATCTAACACTGGGCTCCCAGGAGAGGCCCAAACAGCAGACTCTTCTAAATGTTACTCCTGTGGACAGAAACCGCCATTGTTAATTTGGTGTTGAATCCTTATGCAATTTCTTTGTTTCATCGACAATGTGAAGGTACAAGGGTTACAGTGAAACTACTACTGTGCATCGGAATCTAACACTGGGCTCACAGGAGAGGCCCAAACAGCAGACTCTACTAAACGTTACTCCTGTGGACAGTAACCGCCATTGTGAATTTCGTGTTGAATCCCGATGCAATTTCTTTGTTTCATCGACTATGTGAAGGTACAAGGGTTACAGTGAATCTACTACTGTGCATCGGAAATTAACACTGGGCTCCCAGGAGAGGCCCAAACAGCAGACTCTTCTAAATGTTACTCCTGTGGACACAAACCGACGTTGCGAATTTTGTGTTGAATCCCCATACAATTTCTTTGTTTCATCGACAATGTGAAGGTGCAAGGGTTACAGTGATACTACTACTGTGGCTCGGAATCTAGCACTGGGCTCCCAGGAGAGGCCCAAACAGCAGACTCTTCTAAATGTTACACCTGTGGACAGAAACCGCCATTGTGAATTTGGGATTGAATTCCGATGCAATTTCTTTGTTTCATCGACAATGTGAAGGTACAAGGGTTACAGTGAAACTACTACTGTGCATCGGAATCCAAACAGGGCTCCCAGGAGAGGCCCAAACAGCAGACTCTTCTAAATGTTACTCCTGTGGACAGAAACCGCCATTGTGAGTTTGGGATTGAATCCCGATGCAATTTCTTTGTTTAATCGGCAATGTGAAGGTACAAGTGTTACAGTGAAACTACTACTGTGCATCGGAATCCGACACTGGGCTCCCTGGAGAGGCCCAAACAGCAGACTCTTCTAAACGTTACACCTGTGGACAGAAACCGCCATTGTGAATTTGGGATTGAATTCCGATGCAATTTCTTTGTTTCATCGACAATGTGAAGGTACAAGGGTTACAGTGAAACTACTACTGTGCATCGGAATCTAAACTGGGCTCCCAGGAGAGGCCTAAACAGCAGACTCTTTTAAATGTTACTCCTGTGGACAGAAATCGCCAATGTTAATTTGGGATTGAATCCCGATGCAATTTCTTTGTTTCATCGACAATTTGAAGGTACATGGGTTACAGTGAAACTACTACTGTGCATCGATATCAAACACTGGGCTCCCAGTAGAGGCCCAAACAGCAGACTCTTCTAAATGTTACACCTGTGGACAGAAACCGCCATTGTGAATTTGGGATTGAATTCGGATGTAATTTATTTGTTTCATCGACAATGTGAAGGTACAAGGGTTACAGTGAAACTACTACTGTGCATCGGAATCCAAACAGGGCTCCCAGGAGAGGCCCAAACAGCAGACTCTTCTAAATGTTACTCCTGTGGACAGAAACCGCCATTGTGAGTTTGGGATTGAATCCCGATGCAATTTCTTTGTTTCATCGGCAATGTGAAGGTACAAGTGTTACAGTGAAACTACTACTGTGCATCGGAATCTGACACTGGGCTCCCAGGAGAGGCCCAAACTGCAGACTCTTCTAAATGTTACACCTGTGGACAGAAACCGCAATTGTGAATTTGGGATTGAATCCCGATGCAATTTCTTTGTTTCATCGACAATGTGAAGGTACAAGGGTTACAGTGAAACTACTACTGTGCATCGGAATCTAAACTGGGCTCCGAGGAGAGGCCCAAACAGCAGACTCTTCTAAACGTTACTCCTGTGGACAGAAACCTCCATTGTGAATTTGGGATTGAATCCCGATGCAATTTCTTTGTTTCATCGACAATGTGAAGGTGCAAGGGTTACAGTGAAACTACTACTGTGGCACGGAATCTAGCACTGGGCTCCCAGGAGAGGCCCAAACAGCAGACTCTTTTAAATGTTACTCCTGTGGACAGAAACCGCCATTGTGAAATTGGTGTAGAAACCCGATGCAATTTCTTTGTTTCATCAACAATGTGAAGGTCCAAGGGTTACAGTAACCGTGCTGTTGGGCATCGGAATCTAACACTGGGCTCCCAGGAGAGGCCCAAACAGCAGACTCTTCTAAATGTTACACCTGTCGACAGAAACCGCCATTGTGGATTTGGTGTTGAATCCCGATGCAATTTCTTTGTTTCATCGACAATGTGAAGGTACAAGGGTTACAGTGTAACTACTACTGTGCATCGGAATCTAAACTGGGCTCCCAGGAGAGGCCCAAACAGCAGACTCTTCTAAATGTTACTCCTGTGGACAGAAACCGCCATTGTGAATTTGGTGTTGAATCCCGATGCAATTTCTTTGTTTCATCGACAATTTGAAAGTACAAGGTTTACAGTGAAACTACTACTGTGCATCGGAATCTAACACTGGGCTCCCAGGAGAGGCCCAAACAGCAGACTCTTCTAAATGTTACTTCTGTGGACAGAAAACGCCATTGTGAATTTGGTGTTGAATCCCCATACAATTTCTTTGTTTCATCGACAATTTGAAGGTACAAGGGTTGCAGTGAAACTACTACTGTGCATCGGAATCTAACACTGGGCTCCCAGGAGAGGCCCAAACAGCAGACTCTTCTAAATGTTATTCCTGTGGACAGAAACCGCCATTGTGAATTTGGGATTGAATCCCGATGCAATTTCTTTGTTTCACCGACAATGTGAAGGTACAAGGGTTACAGTGAAACTACTACTGTGCATCGGAATCCAAACTGGGCTCCCAGGAGAGGCCCAAACAGCAGACTCTTCTAAGTGTTACTCCTGTGGACAGAAATCGCCAATGTGAATTTGGGATTGAATCCCGATGCAATTTCTTTGTTTCATCGACAATTTGAAGGTGCAAGGGTTACAGTGAAACTACTACTGTGCAACGATATCAAACACTGGGCTCCCAGGAGAGGCCCAAACAGCAGACTCTTCTAAATGTTACACCTGTGGACAGAAACCGCAATTGTGAATTTGGGATTGAATCCCGATGCAATTTCTTTGTTTCATCGACAATGTGAAGGTAAAAGGGTTACAGTGAAACTACTACTGTGCATCGGAATCCAAACTGGGCTCCCAGGAGAGGCCCAAACAGCAGACTCTTCTAAATGTTACTCCTGTGGACAGAAACCGCCATTGTGAATTTGGGATTGAATCCCGATGCAATTTCTTTGTTTCATCGGCAATGTGAAGGTACAAGTGTTACAGTGAAACTACTACTGTGCATCGGAATTTAACACTGGGCTCCCAGGAGAGGCCCAAACAGCAGACTCTTCAAAATGTTACTCCTGTGGACGGAAACCGCCATTGTGAATTTGGGATTGAATCCCGATGCAATTTCTTTGTTTCATCGACAATGTGAAGGTACAAGGGTTACAGTGAAACTAGTACTGTGCGTCGGAATCTAAACTGGGCTCCCAGGAGAGGCCCAAACAGCAGACTCTTCTAAATGTTACTCCTGCGGACAGAAACCGCCATTGTGAATTTGGGATTGAATCCCGATGCAATTTCTTTGTTTCATCGGCAATGTGAAGGTACAAGGGTTACAGTGAAACTACTACTGTGCATCGGAATCTAACACTGGGCTCCCAGGAGAGGCCCAAACAGCAGACTCTTCTAAATGTTACTCCTGTGGACAGAAACCGCCATTGTGAATTTGTGATTGAATCCCGATGCAATTTCTTTGTTTCATCGGCATTGTGAAGGTACAAGGGTTACAGTGAAACTACTACTGTGCATCGGAATCTAACACTGGGCTCCCAGGAGAGGCCCAAACAGCAGACTCCTCTAAATGTTACACCTGTCGACAGAAACAGCCATTGTGGATTTGGTGTTGAATCCCGATGCAATTTCTTTGTTTCATCGACAATGTGAAGGTACAAGGGTTACAGTGAAACTACTACTGTGCATCGGAATCTAACACTGGGCTCCCAGGAGAGGCCCAAACAGCAGACTCTTCTAAATGTTACTCCTGTGGACAGAAACCGCCATTGTGAATTTGGGATTGAATCCCGATGCAATTTCTTTGTATCATCGGCAATGTGAAGGTACAAGGGTTACAGTGAAACTACTACTGTGCATCGGAAAATAACACTGGGCTCCCAGGAGAGGCCCAAACAGCAGACTCTTCGAAATGTTACACCTTTGGACAGAAACAGCCATTGTGAATTTGGTGTTGAATCCCGATGCAATTTCTTTGTTTCATCGACAATGTGAAGGTACAAGGGTTACAGTGAAACTACTACTGTGCATCGGAATCAAAACTGGGCTCCCAGGAGAGGCCCAAACACCAGACTCTTCTAAATGTTACTCCTGTGGACAGAAACCGCCATTGTGAATTTGGGATAGAATCCCGATGCAATTTCTTTGTTTCATCGACAATTTGAAGGTACAAGTGTTACAGTGAAACTACTACTGGTCATCGGAATCTAACATTTTCCCAGGAGAGGCCCAAACAGCAGACTCTTCTAAATGTTACACCTGTGGACAGAAACCGCCATTGTGAATTTGGTTTTGAATCCCGAAGCAATTTCTTTGTTTCATCGACAATGTGAAGGTACAAGTGTTACAGTGAAACTACTACTGTGCATCGGAATCAAAACTGGGCTCCCAGGAGAGGCCCAAACAGCAGACTCTTCTAAATGTTACTCCTGTGGACAGAAACCGCCATTGTGAATTTGGGATTGATTCCCGATGCAGTTTCTTTGTTTCATCGACAATTTGAAGGTACAAGCGTTACAGTGAAACTACTACTGTGCATCGGAAACTAACACTGGGCTCCCAGGAGAGGCCCAAACAGCAGACTCTTCGAAATGTTACACCTGTGGACAGAAACAGCCATTGTGAATTTGGTGTTGATTCCCGATGCAATTTCTTTGTTTCATCGACAATGTGAAGGTACAAGTGTTACAGTGCAACTACTACTGTGCATCGGAATCTAAACTGGGCTCCCAGGAGAGGCCCAAACAGCAGACTCTTTTAAATGTTACTCCTGTGGACAGAAATCGCCAATGTTAATTTGGGATTGAATCCCGATGCAATTTCTTTGTTTCATCGACAATTTGAAGGTACATGTGTTACAGTGAAACTACTACTGTGCATCGGTATCAAACACTGGGCTCCCAGTAGAGGCCCAAACAGCAGACTCTTCTAAATGTTACACCTGTGGACAGAAACCGCCATTGTGAATTTGGGATTGAATTGCGATGTAATATCTTTGTTTCATCGACAATGTGAAGGTACAAGGGTTACAGTGAAACTACTACTGTGCATCGGAATCCAAACAGGGCTCCCAGGAGAGGCCCAAACAGCAGACTCTTCTAAATGTTACTCCTGTGGACAGAAACCGCCATTGTGAGTTTGGGATTGAATCCCGATGCAATTTCTTTGTTTCATCGGCAATGTGAAGGTACAAGTGTTACAGTGAAACTACTACTGTGCATCGGAATCTGACACTGGGCTCCCAGGAGAGGCCCAAACAGCAGACTCTTCTAAATGTTACACCTGTGGACAGAAACCGCAATTGTGAATTTGGGATTGAATCCCGATGCAATTTCTTTGTTTCATCGACAATGTGAAGGTACAAGGGTTACAGTGAAACTACTACTGTGCATCGGAATCTAAACTGGGCTCCCAGGAGAGGCCCAAACAGCAGACTCTTCTAAACGTTACTCCTGTGGACAGAAACCTCCATTGTGAATTTGGGATTGAATCCCGATGCAATTTCTTTGTTTCATCGACAATGTGAAGGTGCAAGGGTTACAGTGAAACTACTACTGTGGCACGGAATCTAGCAGTGGGCTCCCAGGAGAGGCCCAAACAGCAGACTCTTTTAAATGTTACTCCTGTGGACAGAAACTGCCATTGTGAAATTGGTGTAGAAACCCGATGCAATTTCTTTGTTTCATCAACAATGTGAAGGTCCAAGGGTTACAGTAACCGTGCTGTTGGGCATCGGAATCTAACACTGGGCTCCCAGGAGAGGCCCAAACAGCAGACTCTTCTAAATGTTACACCTGTCGACAGAAACCGCCATTGTGGATTTGGTGTTGAATCCCGATGCAATTTCTTTGTTTCATCGACAATGTGAAGGTACAAGGGTTACAGTGAAACTACTACTGTGCATCGGAATCTAACACTGGGCTCCCAGGAGAGGCCCAAACAGCAGACTCTTCTAAATGTTACTCCTGTGGACAGATACCGCCATTGTGAATTTGGGATTGAATCCCGATGCAATTTCTTTGTTTCATCGGCAATGTGAAGGTACAAGGGTTACAGTGAAACTACTACTGTGCATCGGATTTTTACACTGGGCTCCCAGGAGAGGCCCAAACAGCAGACTGTTTTAAATGTTACTCATGTCGACAGAAACCGCCAATGTGAATTTGGGATTGAATCACGATGCAATTTCTTTGTTTCATCGACAATTTGAAGGTACGAGGGTTACAGTGAAACTACTACCTTGCATCGGAATCTAACACTGGGCTCCCAGGAGAGGCCCAAACAGCAGACTCTTCTAAATGTTACTCGTGTGGACATAAACCGCCATTGTGAATTTGGGATTGAATCCCGATGCAATTTCTTTGTTTCATCGACAATGGGAAGGTACAAGGGTTACAGTGAAACTACTACTGTGCATCGGAATCTAACACTGGGCTCCCAGGAGAGGCCCAAACAGCAGACTCTTCTAAATGTTACACCTGTGGACAGAAACCGCCATTATGAATTTGGTGTTGAATCCCGATGCAATTTCTTTGTTTCATCGACAATGTGAAGGTAAAAGGGTTACAGTGAAACTACTACTGTGCATCGGAATCTAAACTGGGCTCCCAGGAGAGGCCCAAACAGCAGACTCTTCTAAATGTTACTCCTGTGGACAGAAACCGCCATTGTGAATTTGGTGTTGAATCCCGATGCAATTTCTTTGTTTCATCGACAATTTGAAAGTACAAGGTTTACAGTGAAACTACTACTGTGCATCGGAATCTAACACTGGGCTCACAGGAGAGGCCCAAACAGCAGACTCTTCTAAATGTTACTTCTGTGGACAGAAAACGCCATTGTGAATTTGGTGTTGAATCCCCATACAATTTCTTTGTTTCATCGACAATTTGAAGGTACAAGGGTTGCAGTGAAACTACTACTGTGCATCGGAATCTAACACTGGGCTCCCAGGAGAGGCCCAAACAGCAGACTCTTCTAAATGTTATTCCTGTGGACAGAAACCGCCATTGTGAATTTGGGATTGAATCCCGATGCAATTTCTTTGTTTCACCGACAATGTGAAGGTACAAGGGTTACAGTGAAACTACTACTGTGCATCGGAATCCAAACTGGGCTCCCAGGAGAGGCCCAAACAGCAGACTCTTCTAAATGTTACTCCTGTGGACAGAAATCGCCAATGTGAATTTGGGATTGAATCCCGATGCAATTTCTTTGTTTCATCGACAATTTGAAGGTACAAGGGTTACAGTGAAAATACTACTGTGCATCGATATCAAACACTGGGCTCCCAGGAGAGGCCCAAACAGCAGACTCTTCTAAATGTTACACCTGTGGACAGAAACCGCAATTGTGAATTTGGGATTGAATCCCGATGCAATTTCTTTGTTTCATCGACAATGTGAAGGTAAAAGGGTTACAGTGAAACTACTACTGTGCATCGGAATCCAAACTGGGCTCCCAGGAGAGGCCCAAACAGCAGACTCTTCTAAATGTTACTCCTGTGGACAGAAACCGCCATTGTGAATTTGGGATTGAATCCCGATGCAATTTCTTTGTTTCATCGGCAATGTGAAGGTACAAGGGTTACAGTGAAACTACTACTGTGCATCGGAATTTAACACTGGGCTCCCAGGAGAGGCCCAAACAGCAGACTCTTCTAAATGTTACTCCTGTGGACGGAAACCGCCATTGTGAATTTGGGATTGAATCCCGATGCAATTTTTTGTTTCATCGACAATGTGAAGGTACAAGGGTTACAGTGAAACTAGTACTGTGCGTCGGAATCTAAACTGGGCTCCCAGGAGAGGCCCAAACAGCAGACTCTTCTAAATGTTACTCCTGTGGACAGAAACCGCCATTGTGAATTTGGGATTGAATCCCGATGCAATTTCTTTGTTTCATCGGCAATGTGAAGGTACAAGGGTTACAGTGAAACTACTACTGTGCATCGGAATCTAACACTGGGCTCCCAGGAGAGGCCCAAACAGCAGACTCTTCTAAATGTTACTCCTGTGGACAGAAACCGCCATTGTGAATTTGTGATTGAATCCCGATGCAATTTCTTTGTTTCATCGGCATTGTGAAGGTACAAGGGTTACAGTGAAACTACTACTGTGCATCGGAATCTAACACTGGGCTCCCAGGAGAGGCCCAAACAGCAGACTCTTCTAAATGTTACACCTGTCGACAGAAACCGCCATTGTGGATTTGGTGTTGAATCCCGATGCAATTTCTTTGTTTCATCGACAATGTGAAGGTACAAGGGTTACAGTGAAACTACTACTGTGCATCGGAATCTAACACTGGGCTCCCAGGAGAGGCCCAAACAGCAGACTCTTCTAAATGTTACTCCTGTGGACAGAAACCGCCATTGTGAATTTGGGATTGAATCCCGATGCAATTTCTTTGTATCATCGGCAATGTGAAGGTACAAGGGTTACAGTGAAACTACTACTGTGCATCGGAAAATAACACTGGGCTCCCAGGAGAGGCCCAAACAGCAGACTCTTCGAAATGTTACACCTTTGGACAGAAACAGCCATTGTGAATTTGGTGTTGAATCCCGATGCAATATCTTTGTTTCATCGACAATTTGAAGGTACAAGGGTTACAGTGAAACTACTACTGTGCATCGGAATCAAAACTGGGCTCCCAGGAGAGGCCCAAACAGCAGACTCTTCTAAATGTTACTCCTGTGGACAGAAACCGCCATTGTGAATTTGGGATAGAATCCCGATGCAATTTCTTTGTTTCATCGACAATTTGAAGGTACAAGTGTTACAGTGAAACTACTACTGGTCATCGGAATCTAACATTTTCCCAGGAGAGGCCCAAACAGCAGACTCTTCTAAATGTTACACCTGTGGACAGAAACCGCCATTGTGAATTTGGTTTTGAATCCCGAAGCAATTTCTTTGTTTCATCGACAATGTGAAGGTACAAGTGTTACAGTGAAACTACTACTGTGCATCGGAATCAAAACTGGGCTCCCAGGAGAGGCCCAAACAGCAGACTCTTCTAAATGTTACTCCTGTGGACAGAAACCGCCATTGTGAATTTGGGATTGATTCCCGATGCAGTTTCTTTGTTTCATCGACAATTTGAAGGTACAAGCGTTACAGTGAAACTACTACTGTGCATCGGAAACTAACACTGGGCTCCCAGGAGAGGCCCAAACAGCAGACTCTTCGAAATGTTACACCTGTGGACAGAAACAGCCATTGTGAATTTGGTGTTGAATCCCGATGCAATTTCTTTGTTTCATCGACAATGTGAAGGTACAAGTGTTACAGTGCAACTACTACTGTGCATCGGAATCTAAACTGGGCTCCCAGGAGAGGCCCAAACAGCAGACTCTTTTAAATGTTACTCCTGTGGACAGAAATCGCCAATGTTAATTTGGGATTGAATCCCGATGCAATTTCTTTGTTTCATCGACAATTTGAAGGTACATGGGTTACAGTGAAACTACTACTGTGCATCGGTATCAAACACTGGGCTCCCAGTAGAGGCCCAAACAGCAGACTCTTCTAAATGTTACACCTGTGGACAGAAACCGCCATTGTGAATTTGGGATTGAATTGCGATGTAATATCTTTGTTTCATCGACAATGTGAAGGTACAAGGGTTACAGTGAAACTACTACTGTGCATCGGAATCCAAACAGGGCTCCCAGGAGAGGCCCAAACAGCAGACTCTTCTAAATGTTACTCCTGTGGACAGAAACCGCCATTGTGAGTTTGGGATTGAATCCCGATGCAATTTCTTTGTTTCATCGGCAATGTGAAGGTACAAGTGTTACAGTGAAACTACTACTGTGCATCGGAATCTGACACTGGGCTCCCAGGAGAGGCCCAAACAGCAGACTCTTCTAAATGTTACACCTGTGGACAGAAACCGCAATTGTGAATTTGGGATTGAATCCCGATGCAATTTCTTTGTTTCATCGACAATGTGAAGGTACAAGGGTTACAGTGAAACTACTACTGTGCATCGGAATCTAAACTGGGCTCCCAGGAGAGGCCCAAACAGCAGACTCTTCTAAACGTTACTCCTGTGGACAGAAACCTCCATTGTGAATTTGGGATTGAATCCCGATGCAATTTCTTTGTTTCATCGACAATGTGAAGGTGCAAGGGTTACAGTGAAACTACTACTGTGGCACGGAATCTAGCAGTGGGCTCCCAGGAGAGGCCCAAGCAGCAGACTCTTTTAAATGTTACACCTGTCGACAGAAACCGCCATTGTGGATTTGGTGTTGAATCCCGATGCAATTTCTTTGTTTCATCGGCAATGTGAAGGTACAAGGGTTACAGTGAAACTACTACTGTGCATCGGATTTTTACACTGGGCTCCCAGGAGAGGCCCAAACAGCAGACTGTTCTAAATGTTACTCATGTCGACAGAAACCGCCAATGTGAATTTGGGATTGAATCACGATGCAATTTCTTTGTTTCATCGACAATTTGAAGGTACGAGGGTTACAGTGAAACTACTACCTTGCATCGGAATCTAACACTGGGCTCCCAGGAGAGGCCCAAACAGCAGACTCTTCTAAATGTTACTCGTGTGGACATAAACCGCCATTGTGAATTTGGGATTGAATCCCGATGCAATTTCTTTGTTTCATCGACAATGGGAAGGTACAAGGGTTACAGTGAAACTACTACTGTGCATCGGAATCTAACACTGGGCTCCCAGGAGAGGCCCAAACAGCAGACTCTTCTAAATGTTACACCTGTGGACAGAAACCGCCATTTTGAATTTGGTGTTGAATCCCGATGCAATTTCTTTGTTTCATCGACAATGTGAAGGTAAAAGGGTTACAGTGAAACTACTACTGTGCATCGGAATCTAAACTGGGCTCCCAGGAGAGGCCCAAACAGCAGACTCTTCTAAATGTTATTCCTGTGGACAGAAACCGCCATTGTGAATTTGGGATTGAATCCCGATGCAATTTCTTTGTTTCACCGACAATGTGAAGGTACAAGGGTTACAGTGAAACTACTACTGTGCATCGGAATCCAAACTGGGCTCCCAGGAGAGGCCCAAACAGCAGACTCTTCTAAATGTTACTCCTGTGGACAGAAATCGCCAATGTGAATTTGGGATTGAATCCCGATGCAATTTCTTTGTTTCATCGACAATTTGAAGGTACAAGGGTTACAGTGAAACTACTACTGTGCATCGATATCAAACACTGGGCTCCCAGGAGAGGCCCAAACAGCAGACTCTTCTAAATGTTACACCTGTGGACAGAAACCGCAATTGTGAATTTGGGATTGAATCCCGATGCAATTTCTTTGTTTCATCGACAATGTGAAGGTAAAAGGGTTACAGTGAAACTACTACTGTGCATCGGAATCCAAACTGGGCTCCCAGGAGAGGCCCAAACAGCAGACTCTTCTAAATGTTACTCCTGTGGACAGAAACCGCCATTGTGAATTTGGGATTGAATCCCGATGCAATTTCTTTGTTTCATCGGCAATGTGAAGGTACAAGGGTTACAGTGAAACTACTACTGTGCATCGGAATTTAACACTGGGCTCCCAGGAGAGGCCCAAACAGCAGACTCTTCTAAATGTTACTCCTGTGGACGGAAACCGCCATTGTGAATTTGGGATTGAATCCCGATGCAATTTTTTGTTTCATCGACAATGTGAAGGTACAAGGGTTACAGTGAAACTAGTACTGTGCGTCGGAATCTAAACTGGGCTCCCAGGAGAGGCCCAAACAGCAGACTCCTCTAAATGATACTCCTGCGGACAGAAACCGCCATTCTGAATTTGGGATTGAATCCCGATGCAATTTCTTTGTTTCATCGGCAATGTGAAGGTACAAGGGTTACAGTGAAACTACTACTGTGCATCGGAATCTAACACTGGGCTCCCAGGAGAGGCCCAAACAGCAGACTCTTCTAAATGTTACTCCTGTGGACAGAAACCGCCATTGTGAATTTGTGATTGAATCCCGATGCAATTTCTTTGTTTCATCGGCATTGTGAAGGTACAAGGGTTACAGTGAAACTACTACCGTGCATCGGAATCTAACACTGGGCTCCCAGGAGAGGCCCAAACAGCAGACTCTTCTAAATGTTACACCTGTCGACAGAAACCGCCATTGTGGATTTGGTGTTGAATCCCGATGCAATTTCTTTGTTTCATCGACAATGTGAAGGTACAAGGGTTACAGTGAAACTACTACTGTGCATCGGAATCTAACAATGGGCTCCCAGGAGAGGCCCAAACAGCAGACTCTTCTAAATGTTACTCCTGTGGACAGAAACCGCCATTGTGAATTTGGGATTGAATCCCGATGCAATTTCTTTGTATCATCGGCAATGTGAAGGTACAAGGGTTACAGTGAAACTACTACTGTGCATCGGAAAATAACACTGGGCTCCCAGGAGAGGCCCAAACAGCAGACTCTTCGAAATGTTACACCTTTGGACAGAAACAGCCATTGTGAATTTGGTGTTGAATCCCGATGCAATTTCTTTGTTTCATCGACAATTTGAATGTTCAAGGGTTACAGTGAAACTACTACTGTGCATCGGAATCAAAACTGGGCTCCCAGGAGAGGCCCAAACAGCAGACTCTTCTAAATGTTACTCCTGTGGACAGAAACCGCCATTGTGAATTTGGGATAGAATCCCGATGCAATTTCTTTGTTTCATCGACAATTTGAAGGTACAAGTATTACAGTGAAACTACTACTGGTCATCGGAATCTAACATTTTCCCAGGAGAGGCCCAAACAGCAGACTCTTCTAAATGTTATACCTGTGGACAGAAACCGCCATTGTGAATTTGGTTTTGAATCCCGAAGCAATTTCTTTGTTTCATCGACAATGTGAAGGTACAAGTGTTACAGTGAAACTACTACTGTGCATCGGAATCAAAACTGGGCTCCCAGGAGAGGCCCAAACAGCAGACTCTTCTAAATGTTACTCCTGTGGACAGAAACCGCCATTGTGAATTTGGGATTGATTCCCGATGCAGTTTCTTTGTTTCATCGACAATTTGAAGGTACAAGCGTTACAGTGAAACTACTACTGTGCATCGGAAACTGACACTGGGCTCCCAGGAGAGGCCCAAACAGCAGACTCTTCTAAATGTTACTTCTGTGGACAGAAACCGCCATTGTGAATTTGGGATTGAATCCCGATGCAATTTCTTTGTTTCATCGGCAATTTGAAGGTTCAAGGGTTACAGTGAAACTACTACTGTGCTTCGGAATCCAACACTGGGTTCCCAGGGGTGGCCCAAACAGCAGACTCTTCTAAATGTTACTCCTGTGGACAGAAACCGCCATTGTGAATTTGGGATTAAATCCCGATGCAATGTCTTTGTTTCATCGACAATTTGAAGGTACAAGGGTTACAGTGAAACTACTACTGTGCATCCGAATCTAACACTGGGCTCCCAGGAGAGGCCCAAACAGCAGACTCTTCTAAATGTTACTCCTGTGGTCAGAAACCGCCATTGTGAATTTGGGATTGAATCCCGATGCAATTTCTTTGTTTCATCAACAATGTGAAGGTACAAGGGTTTCAGTGAAACTACTACTGTGCATCGGAATCTAACACTGGGCTCCCAGGAGAGGCCCAAACAGAACACTCTTCTAAATGTTACTCCTGTGGACAGAAACCGCCATTGTGAATTTGGGATTGAATCCCGATGCAATTTCTTTGTTTCATCGACAATTTGAAGGTACAAGGGTTACAGTGAAACTACTACTGTGCATCGGAATCTAACACTGGGCTCCCAGGAGAGGCCCAAACAGCAGACTCTTCTAAATGTTACTCCTGTGGACAGAAACTGCCATTGTGAATTTGGGATTGAATCCCGATGAAATTTCTTTGTTTCATCGACAATTTGAAGGTACAAGGGTTACAGTGAAACTACTACTGTGCATCGGAATCTAACACTGGGCTCCCAGGAGAGGCCCAAACAGCAGACTCTTCTAAATGTTACTCCTGTGGACAGAAACCGCTATTGTGAATTTGGTGTTGAATCCCGATGCAATTTCTTTGTCTCATCGACAATGTGAAGGTACAAGGGTTACAGTGAAACTACTACTGTGCATCCGAATCTAACACTGGGCTCCCAGGAGAGGCCCAAAGAGCAGACTCTTCTAAATGTTACTCCTGTGGACAGAAACCGCCATTGTGAATTTGGTGTCGAATCCCGATGCAATTTCTTTGTTCCATCGACAATGTGAAGGTACAAGGGTTACAGTGAAACTACTACTGTGCATCGGAATCTAACACTGGGCTCCAAGGAGAGGCCCAAACAGCAGACTCTTCTAATGGTACTCCTGTGGACAGAAACCGCCATTGTGAATTTGGTGTTGAATCCCGATGCAATTTCTTTGATTCATCGGCAATGTGAAAGTACAAGGGTTACAGTGAAACTACTACTGTGCATCGGAATCTAACACTGGGCTCCCAGGAGAGGCCCAAACAGCACACTCTTCTAAATGTTACTCCTGTGGACAGAAACTGCCATTGTGAATTTGGGATTGAATCCCGATGCTATTTCTTTGCTTCATAGACAATTTGAGGGTACAAGGGTTACAGTGAAACTTCTACTGTGCTTCGGAATCTAACACTGGGCTCCCAGGAGAGACCCAAACAGCAGACTCTTCTAAATGTTACTCCTGTGGACAGAAACCGCCATTGTGAATTTGGGATTGAATCCCGATGCAATTTCTTTGTTTCATCGATAATTTGAAGGTACAAGGGTTACAGTGAAACTACTACTGTGCATCGGAATCCAACACTGGGCTCCCAGGAGAGGCCCAAACAGCAGACTCTTCTAAATGTTACTCTTGTGGACAGAAACCGCCATTGTGAATTTGGGATTGAATCCCGATGAAATTTCTTTGTTTCATCAACAATGTGAAGGTACAAGGGTTACAGTGAAACTACTACTGTGCATCGGAATCTAACACTGGGCTTCCAGGAGAGGCCCAAACAGCAGATCCTTCTAAATGTTACTCCTGTGGACAGAAACCGCCATTGTGAATTTGGGATTGAATCCTGATGCAATTTCTTTGTTTCATCGGCAATGTGAAGGTACAAGGGTTACAGTGAAACTACTACTGTGCATCGGAATCTAACACTGGGCTCCCAGAAGAGGTCCCAACAGCAGGCTCTTCTAAATGTTACTCCTGTGGACAGAAACCGCCATTGTCAATTTGGGATTGAATCCCGATGCAATTTCTTTGTTTCATCGGCAATGAGAAGGTACAAGGGTTACAGTGAAACTACTACTGTGCATCGGAATCTAACACTGGGCTCCCAGGAGAGGCCCAAACAGCAGACTCTTCTAAATGTTACTCCTGTGGACAGAAACTGCCATTGTGAATTTGGGATTGAATCCCGATGCAATTTCTTCGCTTCATCGACAATTTGAGGGTACAAGGGTTACAGTGAAACTTCTACTGTGCATCGGAATCTAACACTGGGCTCCCAGGAGAGACCCAAACAGCAGACTCTTCTAAATGTTACTCCTGTGGACAGAAACCACCATTGTGAATTTGGGATTGAATCCCGATGCAATTTCTTTGCTTCATCGACAATTTGAAGGTTCAACGGTTACAGTGCAACTACTACTGTGCATCGGAATCTAACACTGGGCTCCCAGGAGAGGCCCAAACAGCAGACTCCTCTAAATGTTACTCCTGTGGACAGAAACCGCCATTGTGCATTTGGGATTGAATCCCGATGCAATTTCTTTGTTTCATCGATAATTTGAAGGTACAAGGGTTACAGTGAAACTACAACTGTGCATCGGAATCTAAACTGGGCTCCCAGGAGAGGCCCAAACAGCAGACTCTTCTAAATGTTACTCTTGTGGACAGAAACCGCCATTGTGAATTTGGGATTGAATCCCGATGAAATTTCTTTGTTTCATCAACAATGTGAAAGTACAAGGGTTACAGTGAAACTACTACTGTGCATCGGAATCTAACACTGGGCTCCCAGGAGAGGCCCAAACAGCAGACCCTTCTAAATGTTACTCCTGTAGACAGAAACCGCCATTGTGAATTTGGGATTGAATCCCGATGGAATTTCTTTGTTTCATCGGCAATGTGAAGGTACAAGGGTTACAGTGAAACTACTACTGTGCATCGGAATCTAACACTGGGCTCCCAGAAGAGGCCCAAACAGCAGACTCTTCTAAATGTTACTCCTGTGGACAGAAACCGCCATTGTGAATTTGGGATTGAATCCCGATGCAATTTCTTTGTTTCATCGGCAATGTGAAGGTACAAGGGTTACAGTGAAACTACTACTGTGCATCGGAATCTAACACTGGGCTCCCAGGAGAGGCCCAAACAGCAGACTCTTCTAAATGTTACTCCTGTGGACAGAAACCGCCATTGTGAATTTGGTGCTGAATCCCGATGCAATTTCTTTGTTTCATCGACAATGTGAAGGTACATGGGTTACAGTGAAACTACTACTGTGCATCGGAATCTAACACTGGGCTCCCAGGACAGGCCCAAACAGCAGACTCTTCTAAATGTTACTCCAGTGGACAGAAACCGCCATTGTGAATTTGGTGCTGAACCCGATGCAATTTCTTTGTTTCATTGGCAATGTGAAGGTACAAGGGTTACAGTGAAACTACTACTGTGCATCGGAATCTAACACTGGGCTCCCAGGAGAGGCCCAAACAGCAGACTCTTCTAAATGTTACTCCTGTGGACAGAAACCGCCATTGTGAATTTGGGATTAAATCCCGATGCAATTTCTTTGTTTCATCGACAATGTGAAGGTACAAGTGTTACAGTGAAACTACTACTGTGCATCGGAATCTAAACTGGGCTCCCAGGAGAGGCCCAAACGGCAGACTCTTCTAAATGTTACTCCTGTGGACATAAACCGCCATTGTGAATTTGGTATTGAATCCCGATGCAATTTCTTTGTTTCATCGACATTTTCAAGGTACAAAGTTTACAGTGAAACTACTACTGTGCATCGGAATCTAACACTGGGCTCCCAGGAGAGGCCCAAACAGCAGACTCTTCTAAATGTTACTCCTGTGGACAGATACCGCCATTGTGAATTTGGGATTGAATCCCGATGCAATTTCTTTGTTTCATCGACAATGTTAAGGCACAAAGGTTACAGTGAAACTACTACTGTGCATCGGAATCTAACACAGGGCTCCCAGGAGAGGCCCAAACAGCAGACTCTTCTAAATGTTACTCCTGTGGACACAAACCGCCATTGTGAATTTGGGATTGAATCCCGATGCAATTTCTTTGTTTCATCGACAATTTGAAGGTACAAGGGTTACAGTGAAACTACTACTGTGCATCGGAATCTAACACTGGGCTCCCAGGAGAGGCCCAAACAGCAGACTCTTCTAAATGTTACTCCGGTGGACAGAAACCGCCATTGTGAATTTGGGATTGAATCCCGATGCAATTTCTTTGTTTCATCGACGTTGTGAAGGTACAAGGGTTTCAGTGAAACTACTACTGTGCATCGGAATCTAACACTGGGCTCCCAGGAGAGGCCCAAACAGCAGACTCTTCTAAATGTTACTCCTGTGGACAGAAACCGCCATTGTGAATTTGGGATTGAATCCCGATGCAATTTCTTTGTTTCATCGACAATTTGAAGGTACAAGGGTTACAGTGAAACTACTACTGTGCATCGGAATCTAACACTGGGCTCCCAGGAGAGGCCCAAACAGCAGACTCTTCTAAATGTTACACCTGTGGACAGAAACCGCCATTGTGAATTTGGTGTTGAATACCGATGCAATTTCTTTGTTTCATCGACAATTTGAAGGTACAAGGGTTACAGTGAAACTACTACTGTGCATCGGAATCTAACACTGGGCTCCCAGGAGAGGCCCAAACAGCAGACTCTTCTAAATGTTACTCCTGTGGACAGAAACCGCCATTGTGAATTTGGGATTGAATCCCAATGCAATTTAATTGTTTCATCGACAATTTGAAGGTACAAGGGTTACAGTGAAACTACTACTGTGCATCGGAATCTAACACTGGGCTCCCAGGAGAGGCCCAAACAGCAGACTCTTCTAAATGTTACTCCTGTGGACAGAAACCGCCATTGTGAATTTGGTGCTGAATCCCGATGCAATTTCTTTGTTTCATCGACAATGTGAAGGTACATGGGTTACAGTGAAACTACTACTGTGCATCGGAATCTAACACTGGGCTCCCAGGAGAGGCCCAAACAGCAGACTCTTCTAAATGTTACACATGTGGACAGAAACCGCTATTGTGAATTTGGTGTTGAGTCCCGATGCAATTTCTTTGTTTCATCGTCAATTTGAAGGTTCAAGGGTTACAGTGAAACTACTACTGTGCATCGGAATCTAACACTGGGCTCCCAGGACAGGCCCAAACAGCAGACTCTTCTAAATGTTACTCCAGTGGACAGAAACCGCCATTGTGAATTTGGTGCTGAACCCGATGCAATTTCTTTGTTTCATTGGCAATGTGAAGGTACAAGGGTTATAGTGAAACTACTACTGTGCATCGGAATCTAACACTGGGCTCCCAGGAGAGGCCCAAACAGCAGACTCTTCTAAATGTTACTCCTGTGGACAGAAACCGCCATTGTGAATTTGGGATTAAATCCCGATGCAATTTCTTTGTTTCATCGACAATGTGAAGGTACAAGTGTTACAGTGAAACTACTACTGTGCATCGGAATCTAAACTGGGCTCCCAGGAGAGGCCCAAACGGCAGACTCTTCTAAATGTTACTCCTGTGGACATAAACCGCCATTGTGAATTTGGTATTGAATCCCGATGCAATTTCTTTGTTTCATCGACATTTTCAAGGTACAAAGTTTACAGTGAAACTACTACTGTGCATCGGAATCTAACACTGGGCTCCCAGGAGAGGCCCAAACAGCAGACTCTTCTAAATGTTACTCCTGTGGACAGATACCGCCATTGTGAATTTGGGATTGAATCCCGATGCAATTTCTTTGTTTCATCGACAATGTTAAGGCACAAAGGTTACAGTGAAACTACTACTGTGCATCGGAATCTAACACAGGGCTCCCAGGAGAGGCCCAAACAGCAGACTCTTCTAAATGTTACTCCTGTGGACACAAACCGCCATTGTGAATTTGGGATTGAATCCCGATGCAATTTCTTTGTTTCATCGACAATTTGAAGGTACAAGGGTTACAGTGAAACTACTACTGTGCATCGGAATCTAACACTGGGCTCCCAGGAGAGGACCAAACAGCAGACTCTTCTAAATGTTACTCCGGTGGACAGAAACCGCCATTGTGAATTTGGGATTGAATCCCGATGCAATTTCTTTGTTTCATCGACGTTGTGAAGGTACAAGGGTTTCAGTGAAACTACTACTGTGCATCGGAATCTAACACGGGGCTCCCAGGAGAGGCCCAAACAGCAGACTCTTCTAAATGTTACTCCTGTGGACAGAAACCGCCACAGTGAATTTGGGATTGAATCCCGATGCAATTTCTTTGTTTCATCGACAATTTGAAGGTACAATGGTTACAGTGAAACTACTACTGTGCATCGGAATCTAACACTGGGCTCCCATGAGAGGCCCAAACAGCAGACTCTTCTAAATGTTACACCTGTGGACAGTAACCGCCATTGTGAATTTGGTGTTGAATGCCGAAGCAATTTCTTTGTTTCATCGACAATGTGAAGGTACAAGGGTTACAGTGAAACTACTACTGTGCATCGGAATCTAACACTGGGCTCCCAGGAGAGGCCCAAACAGCAGACTCTTCTAAATGTTACTCCTGTGGACAGAAACCGCCATTGTGAATTTGGGATTGAATCCCGACGCAGTTTCTTTGTTTCATCGACAATTTGAAGGTACAAGGGTTACAGTGAAACTACTACTGTGCATCGGAATCTAACACTGGGCTCCCAGGAGAGGCCCAAACAGCAGTCTCTTCTAAATGTTACTCCTGTAAACAGAAACCGACAATGTGAATTTGGGATTGAATCCCGATGCAATTTCTTTGTTTCATCGGCAATGTGAAGGTACAAGGGTTACAGTGAAACTACTACTGTGCATCGGAATCTAACACTGGGCTCCCAGGAGAGGCCCAAACAGCAGACTCTTCTAAATGTTACTCCTGTGGACACAAACCGCCATTGTGAATTTGGGATTGAATCCCGATGCAATTTCTTTGTTTCATCGACAATTTGAAGGTACAAGGGTTACAGTGAAACTACTACTGTGCATCGGAATCTAACACTGGGCTCCCAGGAGAGGCCCAAACAGCAGACTCTTCTAAATGTTACTCCGGTGGACAGAAACCGCCATTGTGAATTTGGGATTGAATCCCGATGCAATTTCTTTGTTTCATCGACGTTGTGAAGGTACAAGGGTTTCAGTGAAACTACTACTGTGCATCGGAATCTAACACTGGGCTCCCAGGAGAGGCCCAAACAGCAGACTCTTCTAAATGTTACACCTGTGGACAGAAACCGCCATTGTGAATTTGGTGTTGAATACCGATGCAATTTCTTTGTTTCATCGACAATTTGAAGGTACAAGGGTTACAGTGAAACTACTACTGTGCATCGGAATCTAACACTGGGCTCCCAGGAGAGGCCCAAACAGCAGACTCTTCTAAATGTTACTCCTGTGGACAGAAACCGCCATTGTGAATTTGGGATTGAATCCCAATGCAATTTAATTGTTTCATCGACAATTTGAAGGTACAAGGGTTACAGTGAAACTACTACTGTGCATCGGAATCTAACACTGGGCTCCCAGGAGAGGCCCAAACAGCAGACTCTTCTAAATGTTACTCCTGTGGACAGAAACCGCCATTGTGAATTTGGTGCTGAATCCCGATGCAATTTCTTTGTTTCATCGACAATGTGAAGGTACATGGGTTACAGTGAAACTACTACTGTGCATCGGAATCTAACACTGGGCTCCCAGGAGAGGCCCAAACAGCAGACTCTTCTAAATGTTACACATGTGGACAGAAACCGCTATTGTGAATTTGGTGTTGAGTCCCGATGCAATTTCTTTGTTTCATCGTCAATTTGAAGGTTCAAGGGTTACAGTGAAACTACTACTGTGCATCGGAATCTAACACTGGGCTCCCAGGACAGGCCCAAACAGCAGACTCTTCTAAATGTTACTCCAGTGGACAGAAACCGCCATTGTGAATTTGGTGCTGAACCCGATGCAATTTCTTTGTTTCATTGGCAATGTGAAGGTACAAGGGTTATAGTGAAACTACTACTGTGCATCGGAATCTAACACTGGGCTCCCAGGAGAGGCCCAAACAGCAGACTCTTCTAAATGTTACTCCTGTGGACAGAAACCGCCATTGTGAATTTGGGATTAAATCCCGATGCAATTTCTTTGTTTCATCGACAATGTGAAGGTACAAGTGTTACAGTGAAACTACTACTGTGCATCGGAATCTAAACTGGGCTCCCAGGAGAGGCCCAAACGGCAGACTCTTCTAAATGTTACTCCTGTGGACATAAACCGCCATTGTGAATTTGGTATTGAATCCCGATGCAATTTCTTTGTTTCATCGACATTTTCAAGGTACAAAGTTTACAGTGAAACTACTACTGTGCATCGGAATCTAACACTGGGCTCCCAGGAGAGGCCCAAACAGCAGACTCTTCTAAATGTTACTCCTGTGGACAGATACCGCCATTGTGAATTTGGGATTGAATCCCGATGCAATTTCTTTGTTTCATCGACAATGTTAAGGCACAAAGGTTACAGTGAAACTACTACTGTGCATCGGAATCTAACACAGGGCTCCCAGGAGAGGCCCAAACAGCAGACTCTTCTAAATGTTACTCCTGTGGACACAAACCGCCATTGTGAATTTGGGATTGAATCCCGATGCAATTTCTTTGTTTCATCGACAATTTGAAGGTACAAGGGTTACAGTGAAACTACTACTGTGCATCGGAATCTAACACTGGGCTCCCAGGAGAGGACCAAACAGCAGACTCTTCTAAATGTTACTCCGGTGGACAGAAACCGCCATTGTGAATTTGGGATTGAATCCCGATGCAATTTCTTTGTTTCATCGACGTTGTGAAGGTACAAGGGTTTCAGTGAAACTACTACTGTGCATCGGAATCTAACACGGGGCTCCCAGGAGAGGCCCAAACAGCAGACTCTTCTAAATGTTACTCCTGTGGACAGAAACCGCCACAGTGAATTTGGGATTGAATCCCGATGCAATTTCTTTGTTTCATCGACAATTTGAAGGTACAATGGTTACAGTGAAACTACTACTGTGCATCGGAATCTAACACTGGGCTCCCATGAGAGGCCCAAACAGCAGACTCTTCTAAATGTTACACCTGTGGACAGTAACCGCCATTGTGAATTTGGTGTTGAATGCCGAAGCAATTTCTTTGTTTCATCGACAATGTGAAGGTACAAGGGTTACAGTGAAACTACTACTGTGCATCGGAATCTAACACTGGGCTCCCAGGAGAGGCCCAAACAGCAGACTCTTCTAAATGTTACTCCTGTGGACAGAAACCGCCATTGTGAATTTGGGATTGAATCCCGACGCAGTTTCTTTGTTTCATCGACAATTTGAAGGTACAAGGGTTACAGTGAAACTACTACTGTGCATCGGAATCTAACACTGGGCTCCCAGGAGAGGCCCAAACAGCAGTCTCTTCTAAATGTTACTCCTGTAAACAGAAACCGACAATGTGAATTTGGGATTGAATCCCGATGCAATTTCTTTGTTTCATCGGCAATGTGAAGGTACAAGGGTTACAGTGAAACTACTACTGTGCATCGGAATCTAACACTGGGCTCCCAGGAGAGGCCCAAACAGCAGACTCTTCTAAATGTTACTCCTGTGGACACAAACCGCCATTGTGAATTTGGGATTGAATCCCGATGCAATTTCTTTGTTTCATCGACAATTTGAAGGTACAAGGGTTACAGTGAAACTACTACTGTGCATCGGAATCTAACACTGGGCTCCCAGGAGAGGCCCAAACAGCAGACTCTTCTAAATGTTACACCTGTGGACAGAAACCGCCGTTGTGAATTTGGTGTTGAATCCCGATGCAATTTCCTTGTTTCATCGACAATGTGAAGGTACAAGTGTTACAGTGAAACTACTACTGTGCATCGGAATCTAAACTGGGCTCCCAGGAGAGGCCCAAACAGCAGACTCTTCTAAATGTTACTCCTGTGGACTGAAACGGCCATTGTGAATTTGCGATTGAATCCCGATGCAATTTCTTTGTTTCATCGACAATTTTAAGGTACAAGGGTTACAGTGAATATACTACTGTGCATCGGAATCTAACACTGGGCTCCCAGGAGAGTCCCAAACAGCAGACTCTTCTAAATGTTACTCCTGTGGACAGAAACCGCCACTGTGAATTTGGTGCTGAATCCCGATGCAATTTCTTTGTTTCATCGACAATGTGAAGGTACAAGGGTTACAGTGAAACTACTACTGTGCATCGGAATCTAACACTGGGCTCCCAGGAGAGGCCCAAACAGCAGACTCTTCTAAATGTTACACATGTGGACAGAAACCGGCATTGTGAATTTGGTGTTGAATCCCGATGCAATTTCTTTGTTTCATCGACAATTTGAATGTTCAAGGGTTACAGTGCAACTACTACTGTGCATCGGAACCTAACACTGGGCTCCCAGGAGAGGCCCAAACAGGAGACTCTTCTAAATGTTACTCCTGTGGACAGAAACCGCCATTGTGAATTTGGGATTGAATCCCGATGCAATTTCTTTGTTTCATCGACAATTTGAAGGTACAAGGGTTACAGTGAAACTACTACAGTGCATCGGAATCTAACACTGGGCTCCCAGGAGAGGCCCAAACAGCAGACCCTTCTAAATGTTACTCCTGTGGGCAGAAACCGCCATTGTGAATTTGGGATTGAATCCCGATGCAAATTCTTTGTTTCATCGACAATTTGAAGGTACAAGGATTACAGTGAAACTACTACTGTGCATCGGAATCTAAACTGGGCTCCCAGGAGAGGCCCAAACAGCAGACTCTTCTAAATGTTACTCCTGTGGACATAAACCGCTATTGTGAATTTGGGATTGAATCCCGATGCAATTTCTTTGTTTCATCCACAATTTGAAGGTACAAGGGTTACAGTGAAACTACTACTGTGGATCGGAATGTAAACAGGGCTCCCAGGAGAGGCCCAAACAGCAGACTCTTCTAAATGTTACTCCTGTGGACAGAAACCGCCATTGTGAAATTGCGATTGAATCCCGATGCAATTTCTTTGTTTCATCGACAATTTGAAGGTACAAAGGTTACAGTGAAACTACAACTGTGCATCGGAATCTAACACTGGGCTCCCAGGAGAGGCCCAAACAGCAGACTCTTCTAAATGTTACTCCTGTGGACAGAAACCGCCATTGTGAATTTGGGATTGAATCCCGATGCAGTTTCTTTGTTTCATCGACAATTTGAAGGTACAAGGGTTACAGTGAAACTACTACTGTGCATCTGAATCTAACATTGGGCTCCCAGGAGAGGCCCAAACAGCAGACTCTTCTAAATGTTACTCCTGTGGACATAAACCGCCATTGTGAATTTGGGATTGAATCCCGATGCAATTTCTTTGTTTCATCGACAATTTGAAGGTACAAGGGTTACAGTGAAACTACTACTGTGCATCGGAATCTAACACTGGGCTCCCAGGAGAGGCCCCAACAGCAGACTCTTCTTAATGTTACACCTGTGGACAGTAACCGCCATTGTGAATTTGGTGTTGAATGCCGAAGCAATTTCTTTGTTTCATCGACAATGTGAAGGTACAAGGGTTACAGTGAAACTACTACTGTGCATCGGAATCTAACACTGGGCTCCCAGGAGAGGCCCAAACAGCAGACTCTTCTAAATGTTACTCCTGTGGACAGAAACCGCCATTGTGAATTTGGGATTGAATCCCGACGCAGTTTCTTTGTTTCATCGACAATTTGAAGGTACAAGGGTTACAGTGAAACTACTACTGTGCATCGGAATCTAACACTGGGCTCCCAGGAGAGGCCCAAACAGCAGACTCTTCTAAATGTTACTCCTGTGGACAGAAACCGCCAATGTGAATTTGGGATTGAATCCCGATGCAATTTCTTTGTTTCATCGGCAATGTGAAGGTACAAGGGTTACAGTGAAACTACTACTGTGCATCGGAATCTAACACTGGGCTCCCAGGAGAGGCCCAAACAGCAGACTCTTCTAAATGTTACTCCTGTGGACAGAAACCGCCATTGTGAATTTGGGATTGAATCCCGATGAAATTTCTTTGTTTCATCGGCAATGTGAAGGTACAAGGGTTACAGTGAAACTACTACTTTGCATCGGAATCTAACACTGGGCTCCCAGGAGAGGCCCAAACAGCAGACTCTTCTAAATGTTACACCTGTGGATAGAAACCGCCATTGTGAATTTGGGATTGAATCCCGATGCAATTTCTTTGTTTCATCGACAATTTGAAGGTACAAGGGTTACAGTGAAACTACTACTGTGCATCGGAATCTAAACTGGGCTCCCAGGAGAGGCCCAAACAGCAGACTCTTCTAAATGTTACAAATGTGGACAGAAACCGCCATTGTGAATTTGGTGTTGAATCCCGATGCAATTTCTTTGTTTCATCGACAATTTGAAGGTTCAAGGGTTACAGTGAAACTACTACTGTGCATCGGAATCTAACACTGAGCTCCCAGGAGAGGCCCAAACCGCAGGCTCTTCTAAATGTTACTCCTGTGGACAGAAACCGCCATTGTCAATTTGGGATTGAATCCCGATGAAATTTCTTTCTTTCATCGGCAATGTGAAGGTACAAGGGTTACAGTGAAAATACTACTGTGCATCTGAATCTAACATTGGGCTCCCAGGTGAGGCCCAAACAGCAGACTCTTCTAAATGTTACTCCTGAGGACATAAACCGCCATTGTGAATTTGGGATTGAATCCCGATGCAATTTCTTTGTTTCATCGGCAATGTGAAGGTACAAGGGTTACAGTGAAACTACTACTGTGCATCGGAATCTAACACTGGGCTCCCAGGAGAGGCCCAAACAGCAGACTCTTCTAAATGTTACACCTGTGGACAGAAACCGCCATTGTGAATTTGGTGTTGAATCCCGATGCAATTTCTTTGTTTCATCGACAATGTGAAGGTACAAGTGTTACAGTGAAACTACTACTGTGCATCGGAATCTAAACTGGGCTCCCAGGAGAGGCCCAAACAGCAGACTCTTCTAAATGTTACTCCTGTGGACTGAAACGGCCATTGTGAATTTGCGATTGAATCCCGATGCAATTTCTTTGTTTCATCGACAATTTTAAGGTACAAGGGTTACAGTGAAACTACTACTGTGCATCGGAATCTAACACTGGGCTCCCAGGAGAGTCCCAAACAGCAGACTCTTCTAAATGTTACTCCTGTGGACAGAAACCGCCACTGTGAATTTGGTGCTGAATCCCGATGCAATTTCTTTGTTTCATCGACAATGTGAAGGTACAAGGGTTACAGTGAAACTACTACTGTGCATCGGAATCTAACACTGGGCTCCCAGGAGAGGCCCAAACAGCAGACTCTTCTAAATGTTACACATGTGGACAGAAACCGGCATTGTGAATTTGGGATTGAATCCCGATGCAATTTCTTTGTTTCATCCACAATGTGAAGGTACAAGGGTTACAGTGAAACTACTACTGTGCATCGGAATCTAACACTGGGCTCCCAGGAGAGGCCCAAACAGCAGACTCTTCTAAATGTTACTCCTGTGGACAGAAACCGCCAATGTGAATTTGGGATTGAATCCCGATGCAATTTCTTTGTTTCATCGGCAATGTGAAGGTACAAGGGTTACAGTGAAACTACTACTGTGCATCGGAATCTAACACTGGGCTCCCAGGAGAGGCCCAAACAGCAGACTCTTCTAAATGTTACTCCTGTGGACAGAAACCGCCATTGTGAATTTGGGATTGAATCCCGATGCAATTTCTTTGTTTCATCGGCAATGTGAAGGTACAAGGGTTACAGTGAAACTACTACTTTGCATCGGAATCTAACACTGGGCTCCCAGGAGAGGCCCAAACAGCAGACTCTTCTAAATGTTACACCTGTGGATAGAAACCGCCATTGTGAATTTGGGATTGAATCCCGATGCAATTTCTTTGTTTCATCGACAATTTGAAGGTACAAGGGTTACAGTGAAACTACTACTGTGCATCGGAATCTAAACTGGGCTCCCAGGAGAGGCCCAAAGAGCAGACTCTTCTAAATGTTACAAATGTGGACAGAAACCGCCATTGTGAATTTGGTGTTGAATCCCGATGCAATTTCTTTGTTTCATCGACAATTTGAAGGTTCAAGGGTTACAGTGAAACTACTACTGTGCATCGGAATCTAACACTGAGCTCCCAGGAGAGGCCCAAACCGCAGACTCTTCTAAATGTTACTCCTGTGGACAGAAACCGCCATTGTCAATTTGGGATTGAATCCCGATGAAATTTCTTTCTTTCATCGGCAATGTGAAGGTACAAGGGTTACAGTGAAAATACTACTGTGCATCTGAATCTAACATTGGGCTCCCAGGTGAGGCCCAAACAGCAGACTCTTCTAAATGTTACTCCTGAGGACATAAACCGCCATTGTGAATTTGGGATTGAATCCCGATGCAATTTCTTTGTTTCATCGGCAATGTGAAGGTACAAGGGTTACAGTGAAACTACTACTGTGCATCGGAATCTAACACTGGGCTCCCAGGAGAGGCCCAAACAGCAGACTCTTCTAAATGTTACACCTGTGGACAGAAACCGCCATTGTGAATTTGGTGTTGAATCCCGATGCAATTTCTTTGTTTCATCGACAATGTGAAGGTACAAGTGTTACAGTGAAACTACTACTGTGCATCGGAATCTAAACTGGGCTCCCAGGAGAGGCCCAAACAGCAGACTCTTCTAAATGTTACTCCTGTGGACTGAAACGGCCATTGTGAATTTGCGATTGAATCCCGATGCAATTTCTTTGTTTCATCGACAATTTTAAGGTACAAGGGTTACAGTGAAACTACTACTGTGCATCGGAATCTAACACTGGGCTCCCAGGAGAGTCCCAAACAGCAGACTCTTCTAAATGTTACTCCTGTGGACAGAAACCGCCACTGTGAATTTGGTGCTGAATCCCGATGCAATTTCTTTGTTTCATCGACAATGTGAAGGTACAAGGGTTACAGTGAAACTACTACTGTGCATCGGAATCTAACACTGGGCTCCCAGGAGAGGCCCAAACAGCAGACTCTTCTAAATGTTACACATGTGGACAGAAACCGGCATTGTAAATTTGGTGTTGAATCCCGATGCAATTTCTTTGTTTCATCGTCAATTTGAATGTTCAAGGGTTACAGTGCAACTACTACTGTGCATCGGAATCTAACACTGGGCTCCCAGGAGAGGCCCAAACAGGAGACTCTTCTAAATGTTACTCCTGTGGACAGAAACCGCCATTGTGAATTTGGGATTGAATCCCGATGCAATTTCTTTGTTTCATCGACAATTTGAAGGTACAAGGGTTACAGTGAAACTACTACTGTGCATCTGAATCTAACACTGGGCTCCCAGGAGAGGCCCAAACAGCAGACTCTTCTAAATGTTACTCCTGTGGACAGAAACGGCCATTGTGAATTTGGGATTGAATCCCGATGCAATTTCTTTGTTTCATCGACAATTTGAAGGTACAAGGGTTACAGTGAAACTACTACTGTGCATCTGAATCTAACACTGGGCTGCCAGGAGAGGACCAAACAGCAGACTCTTCTAAATGTTACTCCTGTGGACAGAAACCGCCATTGTGAATTTGGGATTGAATCCCGATGCAATATCTTTGTTTCATCGACAATTTGAAGGTACAAGGGTTACAGTGAAACTACTACTGTGCATCTGAATCCAACACTGGGCTCCTAGGAGAGGCCCAAACAGCAGACTCTTCTAAATGTTACTCCTGTGGACAGAAACTGCCATTTTGAATTTGGGATTGAATACCGATGCAATTTCTTTGTTTCATCGACAATTTGAAGGTACAAGGGTTACAGTGAAACTACTACTGTGCATCGGAATCTATCACTGGGCTCCCAGGAGAGGCCCAAACAGCAGACTCTTCTAAATGTTACTCCTGTGGACAGAAACGGCCATTGTGAATTTGGGATTGAATCCCGATGCAATTTCTTTGTTTCATCGACAATTTGAAGGTACAAGGGTTACAGTGAAACTACTACTGTGCATCGGAATCTAACACTGGGCTCCCAGGAGAGGCCCAAACAGCAGACTCTTCTAAATGTTACTCCTGTGGACAGAAACCGCCATTGTGAATTTGGGATTGAATCCCGATGCAATTTCTTTGTTTCATCGACAATTTGAAGGTACAAAGGTTACAGTGAAACTACTACTGTGCATCTGAATCTAACACTGGGCTCCCAGGAGAGGCCCAAACAGCAGACTCTTCTAAATGTTACTCCTGTGGACAGAAACCGCCATTGTGAATTTGGGATTGAATCCCGATGCAATTTCTTTGTTTCATCGACAATTTGAAGGTACAAGGGTTACAGTGAAACTACTACTGTGCATCTGAATCTAACACTGGGCTCCCAGGAGAGGCCCAAACAGCAGACTCTTCTAAATGTTACTCCTGTGGACAGAAACCGCCATTGTGAATTTGGGATTGAATCCCGATGCAATTTCTTTGTTTCATCGACAATTTGAAGGTACAAGGGTTACAGTGAAACTACTACTGTGCATCGGAATCTAACACTGGGCTGCCAGGAGAGGACCAAACAGCAGACTCTTCTAAATGTTACTCCTGTGGACAGAAACCGCCATTGTGAATTTGGGATTGAATCCCGATGCAATATCTTTGTTTCATCGACAATTTGAAGGTACAAGGGTTACAGTGAAACTACTACTGTGCATCGGAATCTAACACTGGGCTCCCAGGAGAGGCCCAAACAGCAGACTCTTCTAAATGTTACTCCTGTGGACAGAAACAGCCATTGTGAATTTGGGATTGAATCCCGATGCAATTTCTTTGTTTCATCGACAATTTGAAGGTACAAGGGTTACAGTGAAACTACTACTGTGCACTGAATCTAGCACTGGGCTCCCAGGAGAGGCCCAAACAGCAGACTCTTCTAAATGTTACTCCTGTGGACAGAAACCGAAATTGTGAATTTGGGATTGAATCCCGATGCAATTTCTTTGTTTCATCGACAATTTGAAGGTACAAGGGTTACAGTGAAACTACTACTGTGCATCTGAATCTAACACTGGGCTCCCAGGAGAGGCCCAAACAGCAGACTCTTCTAAATGTTACTCCTGTGGACAGAAACCGCCATTGTGAATTTGGGATTGAATCCCGATGCAATTTCTTTGTTTTATCGACAATTTGAAGGTACAAGGGTTACAGTGAAACTACTACTGTGCATCTGAATCTAACACTGGGCTCCCAGGAGAGGCCCAAACAGCAGACTCTTCTAAATGTTACTCCTGTGGACAGAAACCGCCATTGTGAATTTGGGATTGAATCCCGATGCAATTTCTTTGTTTCATCGACAATTTGAAGGTACAAGGGTTACAGTGAAACTACTGCTGTGCATCTGAATCTAACACTGGGCTCCCAGGAGAGGCCCAAACAGCAGACTCTTCTAAATGTTACTCCTGTGGACAGAAACCGCCATTGTGAATTTGGGATTGAATCCCGATGCAATTTCTTTGTTTCATCGACAATTTGAAGGTACAAGGGTTACAGTGAAACTACTACTGTGCATCGGAATCTAACACTGGGCTCCCAGGAGAGGCCCAAACAGCAGACTCTTCTAAATGTTACTCCTGTGGACAGAAACCGCCATTGTGAATTTGGGATTGAATCCCGATGCAATTTCTTTGTTTCATCGACAATTTGAAGGTACAAAGGTTACAGTGAAACTACTACTGTGCATCTGAATCTAACACTGGGCTCCCAGGAGAGGCCCAAACAGCAGACTCTTCTAAATGTTACTCCTGTGGACAGAAACCGCCATTGTGAATTTGGGATTGAATCCCGATGCAATGTCTTTGTTTCATCGACAGTTTGAAGGTACAAGGGTTACAGTGAAACTACTACTGTGCATCGGAATCTAACACTGGGCTCCCAGGAGAGGCCCAAACAGCAGACTCTTCTAAATGTTACTCCTGTGGACAGAAACCGAAATTGTGAATTTGGGATTGAATCCCGATGCAATTTCTTTGTTTCATCGACAATTTGAAGGTACAAGGGTTACGGTGAAACTACTACTGTGCATCTGAATCTAACACTGGGCTCCCAGGAGAGGCCCAAACAGCAGACTCTTCTAAATGTTACTCCTGTGGACAGAAACCGCCATTGTGAATTTGGGATTGAATCCCGATGCAATTTCTTTGTTTCATCGACAATTTGAAGGTACAAGGGTTACAGTGAAACTACTACTGTGCATCGGAATCTAACACTGGGCTCCCAGGAGAGGCCCAAACAGCAGACTCTTCTAAATGTTACTCCTGTGGACAGAAACCGCCATTGTGAATTTGGGATTGAATCCCCATGCAATTTCTTTGTTTCATCGACAATTTGAAGGTACAAAGGTTACAGTGAAACTACTACTGTGCATCGGAATCTAACACTGGGCTCCCAGGAGACGCCCAAACAGCAGACTCTTCTAAATGTTACTCCTGTGGACAGAAACCGCCATTGTGAATTTGGGATTGAATCCCGATGCAATTTCTTTGTTTCATCGACAGTTTGAAGGTACAAGGGTAACAGTGAAACTACTACTGTGCATGGGAATCTAACACTGGGCTCCCAGGAGAGGCCCAAACAGCAGACTCTTCTAAATGTTACTCCTGTGGACAGAAACCGCCATTGTGAATTTGGGATTGAATCCCGATGCAATTTCTTTGTTTCATCGACAATTTGAAGGTACAAGGGTTACAGTGAAACTACTACTGTGCATCGGAACCTAACACTGGGCTCCCAGGAGAGGCCCAAACAGCAGACTCTTCTAAATGTTACTCCTGTGGACAGAAACCGCCATTGTGAATTTGGGATTGAATCCCGATGCAATATCTTTGTTTCATCGACAATTTGAAGGTACAAGGGTTACAGTGAAACTACTACTGTGCATCTGAATCTAACACTGGGCTCCCAGGAGAGGCCCACACAGCGGACTCTTCTAAATGTTACTCCTGTGGACAGAAACCGCCATTGTGAAATTGGGATTGAATCCCGATTCAATTTCTTTGTTTCATCGACAATTTGAAGGTACAAGGGTTACAGTGAAACTACTACTGTGCATCTGAATCTAACACTGGGCTCCCAGGAGAGGCCCAAACAGCAGACTCTTCTAAATGTTACTCCTGTGGACAGAAACCGCCATTGTGAATTTGGGATTGAATCCCGATGCAATTTCTTTGTTTCATCGACAATTTGAAGGTACAAGGGTTACAGTGAAACTACTACTGTGCATCGGAATCTAACACCGGGCTCCCAGGAGAGGCCCAAACAGCAGACTCTTCTAAATGTTACTCCTGTGGACAGAAACCGCCATTGTGAATTTGGGATTGAATCCCGATGCAATTTCTTTGTTTCATCGACAATTTGAAGGTACAAGGGTTACAGTGAAACTACTACTGTGCATCGGAATCTAACACTGGGCTCCCAGGAGAGGCCCAAACAGCAGACTCTTCTAAATGTTACTCCTGTGGACAGAAACCGCCATTGTGAATTTGGGATTGAATCCCGATGCAATTTCTTTGTTTTATCGACAATTTGAAGGTACAAGGGTTACAGTGAAACTACTACTGTGCATCTGAATCTAACACTGGGCTCCCAGGAGAGGCCCAAACAGCAGACTCTTCTAAATGTTACTCTTGTGGACAGAAACCGCCATTGTGAATTTGGGATTGAATCCCGATGCAATTTCTTTGTTTCATCGACAATTTGAAGGTACAAGGGTTACAGTGAAACTACTACTGTGCATCTGAATCTAACACTGGGCTCCCAGGAGAGGCCCAAACAGCAGACTCTTCTAAATGTTACTCCTGTGGACAGAAACCGCCATTGTGAATTTGGGATTGAATCTCGATGCAATTTCTTTGTTTCATCGACAATTTGAAGGTACAAGGGTTACAGTGAAACTGCTACTGTGCATCGGAATCTAACACTGGGCTCCCAGGAGAGGCCCAAACAGCAGACTCTTCTAAATGTTACTCCTGTGGACAGAAACCGCCATTGTGAATTTGGGATTGAATCCCCATGCAATTTCTTTGTTTCATCGACAATTTGAAGGTACAAAGGTTACAGTGAAACTACTACTGTGCATCTGAATCTAACACTGGGCTCCCAGGAGACGCCCAAACAGCAGACTCTTCTAAATGTTACTCCTGTGGACAGAAACCGCCATTGTGAATTTGGGATTGAATCCCGATGCAATTTCTTTGTTTCATCGACAGTTTGAAGGTACAAGGGTTACAGTGAAACTACTACTGTGCATCGGAATCTAACACTGGTCTCCCAGGAGAGGCCCAAACAGCAGACTCTTCTAAATGTTACTCCTGTGGACAGAAACCGCCATTGTGAATTTGGGATTGAATCCCGATGCAATTTCTTTGTTTCATCGACAATTTGAAGGTACAAGGGTTACAGTGAAACTACTACTGTGCATCGGAACCTAACACTGGGCTCCCAGGAGAGGCCCAAACAGCAGACTCTTCTAAATGTTACTCCTGTGGACAGAAACCGCCATTGTGAATTTGGGATTGAATCCCGATGCAATATCTTTGTTTCATCGACAATTTGAAGGTACAAGGGTTACAGTGAAACTACTACTGTGCATCTGAATCTAACACTGGGCTCCCAGGAGAGGCCCACACAGCGGACTCTTCTAAATGTTACTCCTGTGGACAGAAACCGCCATTGTGAAATTGGGATTGAATCCCGATTCAATTTCTTTGTTTCATCGACAATTTGAAGGTACAAGGGTTACAGTGAAACTACTACTGTGCATCGGAATCTAACACTGGGCTCCCAGGAGAGGCCCAAACAGCAGACTCTTCTAAATGTTACTCCTGTGGACAGAAACCGCCATTGTGAATTTGGGATTGAATCCCGATGCAATTTCTTTGTTTCATCGACAATTTGAAGGTACAAGGGTTACAGTGAAACTACTACTGTGCATCTGAATCTAACACCGGGCTCCCAGGAGAGGCCCAAACAGCAGACTCTTCTAAATGTTACTCCTGTGGACAGAAACCGCCATTGTGAATTTGGGATTGAATCCCGATGCAATTTCTTTGTTTCATCGACAATTTGAAGCTACAAGGGTTACAGTGAAACTACTACTGTGCATCGGAATCTAGCACTGGGCTCCCAGGAGAGGCCCAAACAGCAGACTCTTCTAAATGTTACTCCTGTGGACAGAAACGGCCATTGTGAATTTGGGGTTGAATCCCGATGCAATTTCTTTGTTTCATCGACAATTTGAAGGTACAAGGGTTACAGTGAAACTACTACTGTGCATCTGAATCTAACATTGGGCTCCAAGGAGAGGCCCAAACAGCAGACTCTTCTAAATGTTACTCCTGTGGACAGAAACCGCCATTGTGAATTTGGGATTGAATCCCGATGCAATTTCTTTGTTTCATCGACAATTTGAAGGTACAAGGGTTACAGTGAAACTACTACTGTGCATCTGAATCTAACACTGGGCTCCCAGGAGAGGCCCAAACAGCAGACTCTTCTAAATGTTACTCCTGTGGACAGAAACCGCCATTGTGAATTTGGGATTGAATCCCGATGCAATTTCTTTGTTTCATCGACAATTTGAAGGTACAAGGGTTACAGTGAAACTACTACTGTGTATCTGAATCTAACACTGGGCTGCCAGGAGAGGACTAAACAGCAGACTCTTCTAAATGTTACTCCTGTGGACAGAAACCGCCATTGTGAATTTGGGATTGAATCCCGATGCAATATCTTTGTTTCATCGACAATTTGAAGGTACAAGGGTTACAGTGAAACTACTACTGTGTATCTGAATCTAACACTGGGCTCCCAGGAGAGGCCCAAACAGCAGACTCTTCTAAATGTTACTCCTGTGGACAGAAACCGCCATTGTGAATTTGGGATTGAATCCCGATGCAATTTCTTTGTTTCATCGACAATTTGAAGGTACAAGGGTTACAGTGAAACTACTACTGTGCATCGGAATCTAACACCGGGCTCCCAGGAGAGGCCCAAACAGCAGACTCTTCTAAATGTTACTCCTGTGGACAGAAACCGCCATTGTGAATTTGGGATTGAATCCCGATGCAATTTCTTTGTTTCATCGACAATTTGAAGCTACAAGGGTTACAGTGAAACTACTACTGTGCATCGGAATCTAGCACTGGGCTCCCAGGAGAGGCCCAAACAGCAGACTCTTCTAAATGTTACTCCTGTGGACAGAAACGGCCATTGTGAATTTGGGGTTGAATCCCGATGCAATTTCTTTGTTTCATCGACAATTTGAAGGTACAAGGGTTACAGTGAAACTACTACTGTGCATCTGAATCTAACATTGGGCTCCAAGGAGAGGCCCAAACAGCAGACTCTTCTAAATGTTACTCCTGTGGACAGAAACCGCCATTGTGAATTTGGGATTGAATCCCGATGCAATTTCTTTGTTTCATCGACAATTTGAAGGTACAAGGGTTACAGTGAAACTACTACTGTGCATCTGAATCTAACACTGGGCTCCCAGGAGAGGCCCAAACAGCAGACTCTTCTAAATGTTACTCCTGTGGACAGAAACCGCCATTGTGAATTTGGGATTGAATCCCGATGCAATTTCTTTGTTTCATCGACAATTTGAAGGTACAAGGGTTACAGTGAAACTACTACTGTGTATCTGAATCTAACACTGGGCTGCCAGGAGAGGACCAAACAGCAGACTCTTCTAAATGTTACTCCTGTGGACAGAAACCGCCATTGTGAATTTGGGATTGAATCCCGATGCAATATCTTTGTTTCATCGACAATTTGAAGGTACAAGGGTTACAGTGAAACTACTACTGTGCATCTGAATCCAACACTGGGCTCCTAGGATAGGACCAAACAGCAGACTCTTCTAAATGTTACTCCTGTGGACAGAAACGGCCATTGTGAATTTGGGATTGAATCCCGATGCAATTTCTTTGTTTCATCGACAATTTGAAGGTACAAGGGTTACAGTGAAACTACTACTGTGCATCGGAATCTAACACTCGGCTCCCAGGAGAGGCCCAAACAGCAGACTCTTCTAAATGTTACTCCTATGGACAGAAACAGCCATTGTGAATTTGGGATTGAATCCCGATGCAATTTCTTTGTTTCATCGACAATTTGAAGGTACAAGGGTTACAGTGAAACTACTACTGTGCACTGAATCTAGCACTGGGCTCCCAGGAGAGGCCCAAACAGCAGACTCTTCTAAATGTTACTCCTGTGGACAGAAACTGCCATTTTGAATTTGGGATTGAATCCCCATGCAATTTCTTTGTTTCATCGACAATTTGAAGGTACAAGGGTTACAGTGAAACTACTACTGTGCATCGGAATCTAACACTGGGCTCCCAGGAGAGGCCCAAACAGCAGACTCTTCTAAATGTTACTCCTGTGGACAGAAACCGCCATTGTGAATTTGGGATTGAATCCCGATGCAATTTCTTTGTTTCATCGACAATTTGAAGGTACAAGGGTTACAGTGAAACTACTACTGTGCATCGGAATCTAACACTGGGCTCCCAGGAGAGGCCCAAACAGAAGACTCTTCTAAATGTTACTCCTGTGGACAGAAACCGCCATTGTGAATTTGGGATCGAATCCCGATGCAATTTCTTTGTTTCGTCGACAATTTGAAGGTACAAGGGTTACAGTGAAACTACTACTGTGCATCGGAATCTAACACTGGGCTCCAAGGAGAGGCCCAAACAGCAGACTCTTCTAAATGTTACTCCTGTGGACAGAAACCGCCATTGTGAATTTGGGATTGAATCCCGATGCAATTTCTTTGTTTCATCGACAATTTGAAGGTACAAGGGTTACAGTGAAACTACTACTGTGCATCTGAATCTAACACTGGGCTCCCAGGAGAGGCCCAAACAGCAGACTCTTCTAAATGTTACTCCTGTGGACAGAAACCGAAATTGTGAATTTGGGATTGAATCCCGATGCAATTTCTTTGTTTCATCGACAATTTGAAGGTACAAGGGTTACAGTGAAACTACTACTGTGCATCTGAATCTAACACTGGGCTCCCAGGAGAGGCCCAAACAGCAGACTCTTCTAAATGTTACTCCTGTGGACAGAAACCGCCATTGTGAATTTGGGATTGAATCCCGATGCAATTTCTTTGTTTTATCGACAATTTGAAGGTACAAGGGTTACAGTGAAACTACTACTGTGCATCTGAATCTAACACTGGGCTCCCAGGAGAGGCCCAAACAGCAGACTCTTCTAAATGTTACTCCTGTGGACAGAAACCGCCATTGTGAATTTGGGATTGAATCCCGATGCAATTTCTTTGTTTCATCGACAATTTGAAGGTACAAGGGTTACAGTGAAACTACTGCTGTGCATCTGAATCTAACACTGGGCTCCCAGGAGAGGCCCAAACAGCAGACTCTTCTAAATGTTACTCCTGTGGACAGAAACCGCCATTGTGAATTTGGGATTGAATCCCGATGCAATTTCTTTGTTTCATCGACAATTTGAAGGTACAAGGGTTACAGTGAAACTACTACTGTGCATCGGAATCTAACACTGGGCTCCCAGGAGAGGCCCAAACAGCAGACTCTTCTAAATGTTACTCCTGTGGACAGAAACCGCCATTGTGAATTTGGGATTGAATCCCGATGCAATTTCTTTGTTTCATCGACAATTTGAAGGTACAAAGGTTACAGTGAAACTACTACTGTGCATCTGAATCTAACACTGGGCTCCCAGGAGAGGCCCAAACAGCAGACTCTTCTAAATGTTACTCCTGTGGACAGAAACCGCCATTGTGAATTTGGGATTGAATCCCGATGCAATGTCTTTGTTTCATCGACAGTTTGAAGGTACAAGGGTTACAGTGAAACTACTACTGTGCATCGGAATCTAACACTGGGCTCCCAGGAGAGGCCCAAACAGCAGACTCTTCTAAATGTTACTCCTGTGGACAGAAACCGAAATTGTGAATTTGGGATTGAATCCCGATGCAATTTCTTTGTTTCATCGACAATTTGAAGGTACAAGGGTTACAGTGAAACTACTACTGTGCATCGGAACCTAACACTGGGCTCCCAGGAGAGGCCCAAACAGAAGACTCTTCTAAATGTTACTCCTGTGGACAGAAACCGCCATTGTGAATTTGGGATTGAATCCCGATGCAATATCTTTGTTTCATCGACAATTTGAAGGTACAAGGGTTACAGTGAAACTACTACTGTGCATCTGAATCTAACACTGGGCTCCCAGGAGAGGCCCAAACAGCAGACTCTTCTAAATGTTACTCCTGTGGACAGAAACCGCCATTGTGAATTTGGGATTGAATCCCGATTCAATTTCTTTGTTTCATCGACAATTTGAAGGTACAAGGGTTACAGTGAAACTACTACTGTGCATCTGAATCTAACACTGGGCTCCCAGGAGAGGCCCAAACAGCAGACTCTTCTAAATGTTACTCCTGTGGACAGAAACCGCCATTGTGAATTTTTTGATTGAATCCCGATGCAATTTCTTTGTTTCATCGACAATTTGAAGGTACAAGGGTTACAGTGAAACCACTACTGTGCATCGGAATCTAACACTGGGCTCCCAGGAGAGGCCCAAACAGCAGACTCTTCTAAATGTTACTCCTGTGGACAGAAACGGCCATTGTGAATTTGGGATTGAATCCCGATGCAATTTCTTTGTTTCATCGACAATTTGAAGGTACAAGGGTTACAGTGAAACTACTACTGTGCATCTGAATCTAACACTGGGCTGCCAGGAGTGGACCAAACAGCAGACTCTTCTAAATGTTACTCCTGTGGACAGAAACCGCCATTGTGAATTTGGGATTGAATCCCGATGCAATATCTTTGTTTCATCGACAATTTGAAGGTACAAGGGTTACAGTGAAACTACTACTGTGCATCTGAATCCAACACTGGGCATCTAGGAGAGGACCAAACAGCAGACTCTTCTAAATGTTACTCCTGTGGACAGAAACCGCCATTGTGAATTTGGGATTGAATCCCGATGCAATTTCTTTGTTTCATCGACAATTTGAAGGTACAAGGGTTACAGTGAAACCACTACTGTGCATCGGAATCTAACACTCGGCTCCCAGGAGAGGCCCAAACAGCAGACTCTTCTAAATGTTACTCCTGTGGACAGAAACCGCCATTGTGAATTTGGGATTGAATCCCGATGCAATTTCTTTGTTTCATCGACAATTTGAAGGTACAAGGGTTACAGTGAAACTACTACTGTGCACTGAATCTAGCACTGGGCTCCCAGGAGAGGCCCAAACAGCAGACTCTTCTAAATGTTACTCCTGTGGACAGAAACTGCCATTTTGAATTTGGGATTGAATCCCGATGCAATTTCTTTGTTTCATCGACAATTTGAAGGTACAAGGGTTACAGTGAAACTACTACTGTGCATCGGAATCTAACACTGGGCTCCCAGGAGAGGCCCAAACAGCAGACTCTTCTAAATGTTACTCCTGTGGACAGAAACCGCCATTGTGAATTTGGGATTGAATCCCGATTCAATTTCTTTGTTTAATCGACAATTTGAAGGTACAAGGGTTACAGTGAAACTACTACTGTGCATCGGAATCTAACACTGGGCTCCCAGGAGAGGCCCAAACAGCAGACTCTTCTAAATGTTACTCCTGTGGACAGAAACCGCCATTGTGAATTTGGGATTGAATCCCGATGCAATTTCTTTGTTTCATCGACAATTTGAAGGTACAAGGGTTACAGTGAAACTACTACTGTGCATCGGAATCTAACACTGGGCTCCCAGGAGAGGCCCAAACAGCAGACTCTTCTAAATGTTACTCCTGTGGACAGAAACCGCCATTGTGAATTTGGGATTGAATCCCGATTCAATTTCTTTGTTTCATCGACAATTTGAAGGTACAAGGGTTACAGTGAAACTACTACTGTGCATCTGAATCTAACACTGGGCTCCCAGGAGAGGCCCAAACAGCAGACTCTTCTAAATGTTACTCCTGTGGACAGAAACCGCCATTGTGAATTTGGGATTGAATCCCGATGCAATTTCTTTGTTTCATCGACAATTTGAAGGTACAAGGGTTACAGTGAAACTACTACTGTGCATCGGAATCTAACACTGGGCTCCCAGGAGAGGCCAAACAGCAGACTCTTCTAAATGTTACTCCTGTGGACAGAAACCGCCATTGTGAATTTGGGATTGAATCCCGATGCAATTTCTTTGTTTCATCGACAATTTGAAGGTACAAGGGTTACAGTGAAACTACTACTGTGCATCTGAATCCAACACTGGGCTCCTAGGAGAGGACCAAACAGCAGACTCTTCTAAATGTTACTCCTGTGGACAGAAACGGCCATTGTGAATTTGGGATTGAATCCCGATGCAATTTCTTTGTTTCATCGACAATTTGAAGGTACAAGGGTTACAGTGAAACTACTACTGTGCATCGGAATCTAACACTCGGCTCCCAGGAGAGGCCCAAACAGCAGACTCTTCTAAATGTTACTCCTATGGACAGAAACAGCCATTGTGAATTTGGGATTGAATCCCGATGCAATTTCTTTGTTTCATCGACAATTTGAAGGTACAAGGGTTACAGTGAAACTACTACTGTGCACTGAATCTAGCACTGGGCTCCCAGGAGAGGCCCAAACAGCAGACTCTTCTAAATGTTACTCCTGTGGACAGAAACTGCCATTTTGAATTTGGGATTGAATCCCCATGCAATTTCTTTGTTTCATCGACAATTTGAAGGTACAAGGGTTACAGTGAAACTACTACTGTGCATCGGAATCTAACACTGGGCTCCCAGGAGAGGCCCAAACAGCAGACTCTTCTAAATGTTACTCCTGTGGACAGAAACCGCCATTGTGAATTTGGGATTGAATCCCGATGCAATTTCTTTGTTTCATCGACAATTTGAAGGTACAAGGGTTACAGTGAAACTACTACTGTGCATCGGAATCTAACACTGGGCTCCCAGGAGAGGCCCAAACAGAAGACTCTTCTAAATGTTACTCCTGTGGACAGAAACCGCCATTGTGAATTTGGGATCGAATCCCGATGCAATTTCTTTGTTTCGTCGACAATTTGAAGGTACAAGGGTTACAGTGAAACTACTACTGTGCATCGGAATCTAACACTGGGCTCCAAGGAGAGGCCCAAACAGCAGACTCTTCTAAATGTTACTCCTGTGGACAGAAACCGCCATTGTGAATTTGGGATTGAATCCCGATTCAATTTCTTTGTTTCATCGACAATTTGAAGGTACAAGGGTTACAGTGAAACTACTACTGTGCATCTGAATCTAACACTGGGCTCCCAGGAGAGGCCCAAACAGCAGACTCTTCTAAATGTTACTCCTGTGGACAGAAACCGAAATTGTGAATTTGGGATTGAATCCCGATGCAATTTCTTTGTTTCATCGACAATTTGAAGGTACAAGGGTTACAGTGAAACTACTACTGTGCATCTGAATCTAACACTGGGCTCCCAGGAGAGGCCCAAACAGCAGACTCTTCTAAATGTTACTCCTGTGGACAGAAACCGCCATTGTGAATTTGGGATTGAATCCCGATGCAATTTCTTTGTTTTATCGACAATTTGAAGGTACAAGGGTTACAGTGAAACTACTACTGTGCATCTGAATCTAACACTGGGCTCCCAGGAGAGGCCCAAACAGCAGACTCTTCTAAATGTTACTCCTGTGGACAGAAACCGCCATTGTGAATTTGGGATTGAATCCCGATGCAATTTCTTTGTTTCATCGACAATTTGAAGGTACAAGGGTTACAGTGAAACTACTGCTGTGCATCTGAATCTAACACTGGGCTCCCAGGAGAGGCCCAAACAGCAGACTCTTCTAAATGTTACTCCTGTGGACAGAAACCGCCATTGTGAATTTGGGATTGAATCCCGATGCAATTTCTTTGTTTCATCGACAATTTGAAGGTACAAGGGTTACAGTGAAACTACTACTGTGCATCGGAATCTAACACTGGGCTCCCAGGAGAGGCCCAAACAGCAGACTCTTCTAAATGTTACTCCTGTGGACAGAAACCGCCATTGTGAATTTGGGATTGAATCCCGATGCAATTTCTTTGTTTCATCGACAATTTGAAGGTACAAAGGTTACAGTGAAACTACTACTGTGCATCTGAATCTAACACTGGGCTCCCAGGAGAGGCCCAAACAGCAGACTCTTCTAAATGTTACTCCTGTGGACAGAAACCGCCATTGTGAATTTGGGATTGAATCCCGATGCAATTTCTTTGTTTCATCGACAGTTTGAAGGTACAAGGGTTACAGTGAAACTACTACTGTGCATCGGAATCTAACACTGGGCTCCCAGGAGAGGCCCAAACAGCAGACTCTTCTAAATGTTACTCCTGTGGACAGAAACCGAAATTGTGAATTTGGGATTGAATCCCGATGCAATTTCTTTGTTTCATCGACAATTTGAAGGTACAAGGGTTACAGTGAAACTACTACTGTGCATCGGAACCTAACACTGGGCTCCCAGGAGAGGCCCAAACAGAAGACTCTTCTAAATGTTACTCCTGTGGACAGAAACCGCCATTGTGAATTTGGGATTGAATCCCGATGCAATATCTTTGTTTCATCGACAATTTGAAGGTACAAGGGTTACAGTGAAACTACTACTGTGCATCTGAATCTAACACTGGGCTCCCAGGAGAGGCCCAAACAGCAGACTCTTCTAAATGTTACTCCTGTGGACAGAAACCGCCATTGTGAATTTGGGATTGAATCCCGATTCAATTTCTTTGTTTCATCGACAATTTGAAGGTACAAGGGTTACAGTGAAACTACTACTGTGCATCTGAATCTAACACTGGGCTCCCAGGAGAGGCCCAAACAGCAGACTCTTCTAAATGTTACTCCTGTGGACAGAAACCGCCATTGTGAATTTTTTGATTGAATCCCGATGCAATTTCTTTGTTTCATCGACAATTTGAAGGTACAAGGGTTACAGTGAAACCACTACTGTGCATCGGAATCTAACACTGGGCTCCCAGGAGAGGCCCAAACAGCAGACTCTTCTAAATGTTACTCCTGTGGACAGAAACGGCCATTGTGAATTTGGGATTGAATCCCGATGCAATTTCTTTGTTTCATCGACAATTTGAAGGTACAAGGGTTACAGTGAAACTACTACTGTGCATCTGAATCTAACACTGGGCTGCCAGGAGTGGACCAAACAGCAGACTCTTCTAAATGTTACTCCTGTGGACAGAAACCGCCATTGTGAATTTGGGATTGAATCCCGATGCAATATCTTTGTTTCATCGACAATTTGAAGGTACAAGGGTTACAGTGAAACTACTACTGTGCATCTGAATCCAACACTGGGCATCTAGGAGAGGACCAAACAGCAGACTCTTCTAAATGTTACTCCTGTGGACAGAAACCGCCATTGTGAATTTGGGATTGAATCCCGATGCAATTTCTTTGTTTCATCGACAATTTGAAGGTACAAGGGTTACAGTGAAACCACTACTGTGCATCGGAATCTAACACTCGGCTCCCAGGAGAGGCCCAAACAGCAGACTCTTCTAAATGTTACTCCTGTGGACAGAAACCGCCATTGTGAATTTGGGATTGAATCCCGATGCAATTTCTTTGTTTCATCGACAATTTGAAGGTACAAGGGTTACAGTGAAACTACTACTGTGCACTGAATCTAGCACTGGGCTCCCAGGAGAGGCCCAAACAGCAGACTCTTCTAAATGTTACTCCTGTGGACAGAAACTGCCATTTTGAATTTGGGATTGAATCCCGATGCAATTTCTTTGTTTCATCGACAATTTGAAGGTACAAGGGTTACAGTGAAACTACTACTGTGCATCGGAATCTAACACTGGGCTCCCAGGAGAGGCCCAAACAGCAGACTCTTCTAAATGTTACTCCTGTGGACAGAAACCGCCATTGTGAATTTGGGATTGAATCCCGATTCAATTTCTTTGTTTAATCGACAATTTGAAGGTACAAGGGTTACAGTGAAACTACTACTGTGCATCGGAATCTAACACTGGGCTCCCAGGAGAGGCCCAAACAGCAGACTCTTCTAAATGTTACTCCTGTGGACAGAAACCGCCATTGTGAATTTGGGATTGAATCCCGATGCAATTTCTTTGTTTCATCGACAATTTGAAGGTACAAGGGTTACAGTGAAACTACTACTGTGCATCGGAATCTAACACTGGGCTCCCAGGAGAGGCCCAAACAGCAGACTCTTCTAAATGTTACTCCTGTGGACAGAAACCGCCATTGTGAATTTGGGATTGAATCCCGATTCAATTTCTTTGTTTCATCGACAATTTGAAGGTACAAGGGTTACAGTGAAACTACTACTGTGCATCTGAATCTAACACTGGGCTCCCAGGAGAGGCCCAAACAGCAGACTCTTCTAAATGTTACTCCTGTGGACAGAAACCGCCATTGTGAATTTGGGATTGAATCCCGATGCAATTTCTTTGTTTCATCGACAATTTGAAGGTACAAGGGTTACAGTGAAACTACTACTGTGCATCGGAATCTAACACTGGGCTCCCAGGAGAGGCCAAACAGCAGACTCTTCTAAATGTTACTCCTGTGGACAGAAACCGCCATTGTGAATTTGGGATTGAATCCCGATGCAATTTCTTTGTTTCATCGACAATTTGAAGGTACAAGGGTTACAGTGAAACTACTACTGTGCATCTGAATCTAACACTGGGCTCCCAGGAGAGGCCCAAACAGCAGACTCTTCTAAATGTTACTCCTGTGGACAGAAACCGCCATTGTGAATTTGGGATTGAATCCCGATGCAATTTCTTTGTTTTATCGACAATTTGAAGGTACAAGGGTTACAGTGAAACTACTACTGTGCATCTGAATCTAACACTGGGCTCCCAGGAGAGGCCCAAACAGCAGACTCTTCTAAATGTTACTCCTGTGGACAGAAACCGCCATTGTGAATTTGGGATTGAATCCCGATGCAATTTCTTTGTTTCATCGACAATTTGAAGGTACAAGGGTTACAGTGAAACTACTACTGTGCATCTGAATCTAACACTGGGCTCCCAGGAGAGGCCCAAACAGCAGACTCTTCTAAATGTTACTCCTGTGGACAGAAACCGCCATTGTGAATTTGGGATTGAATCCCGATGCAATTTCTTTGTTTCATCGACAATTTGAAGGTACAAGGGTTACAGTGAAACTACTACTGTGCATCTGAATCTAACACTGGGCTCCCAGGAGAGGCCCAAACAGCAGACTCTTCTAAATGTTACTCCTGTGGACAGAAACCGCCATTGTGAATTTGGGATTGAATCCCGATGCAATTTCTTTGTTTCATCGACAATTTGAAGGTACAAGGGTTACAGTGAAACTACTACTGTGCATCGGAATCTAACACTGGGCTCCCAGGAGAGGCCCAAACAGCAGACTCTTCTAAATGTTACTCCTGTGGACAGAAACCGCCATTGTGAATTTGGGATTGAATCCCGATGCAATTTCTTTGTTTCATCGACAATTTGAAGGTACAAGGGTTACAGTGAAACTACTACTGTGCATCTGAATCTAACACTGGGCTCCCAGGAGAGGCCCAAACAGCAGACTCTTCTAAATGTTACTCCTGTGGACAGAAACCGCCATTGTGAATTTGGGATTGAATCCCGATGCAATTTCTTTGTTTCATCGACAATTTGAAGGTACAAGGGTTACAGTGAAACTACTACTGTGCATCTGAATCTAACACTGGGCTCCCAGGAGAGGCCCAAACAGCAGACTCTTCTAAATGTTACTCCTGTGGACAGAAACCGCCATTGTGAATTTGGGATTGAATCCCGATGCAATTTCTTTGTTTCATCGACAATTTGAAGGTACAAGGGTTACAGTGAAACTACTACTGTGCATCTGAATCTAACACTGGGCTCCCAGGAGAGGCCCAAACAGCAGACTCTTCTAAATGTTACTCCTGTGGACAGAAAACGCCATTGTGAATTTCGGATTGAATCCCGATGCAATTTCTTTGTTTCATCGACAATTTGAAGGTACAAGGGTTACAGTGAAACTACTACTGTGCATCTGAATCTAACACTGGGCTGCCAGGAGAGGACCAAACAGCAGACTCTTCTAAATGTTACTCCTGTGGACAGAAACCACCATTGTGAATTTGGGATTGAATCCCGATGCAATATCTTTGTTTCATCGACAATTTGAAGGTACAAGGGTTACAGTGAAACTACTACTGTGCATCTGAATCTAACACTGGGCTCCCAGGAGAGGCCCAAACAGCAGACTCTTCTAAATGTTACTCCTGTGGACAGAAACCGCCATTGTGAATTTGGGATTGAATCCCGATGCAATTTCTTTGTTTCATCGACAATTTGAAGGTACAAGGGTTACAGTGAAACTACTACTGTGCATCTGAATCTAACACTGGGCTCCCAGGAGAGGCCCAAACAGCAGACTCTTCTAAATGTTACTCCTGTGGACAGAAACCGCCATTGTGAATTTGGGATTGAATCCCGATGCAATTTCTTTGTTTTATCGACAATTTGAAGGTACAAGGGTTACAGTGAAACTACTACTGTGCATCTGAATCTAACACTGGGCTCCCAGGAGAGGCCCAAACAGCAGACTCTTCTAAATGTTACTCCTGTGGACAGAAACCGCCATTGTGAATTTGGGATTGAATCCCGATGCAATTTCTTTGTTTCATCGACAATTTGAAGGTACAAGGGTTACAGTGAAACTACTGCTGTGCATCTGAATCTAACACTGGGCTCCCAGGAGAGGCCCAAACAGCAGACTCTTCTAAATGTTACTCCTGTGGACAGAAACCGCCATTGTGAATTTGGGATTGAATCCCGATGCAATTTCTTTGTTTCATCGACAATTTGAAGGTACAAGGGTTACAGTGAAACTACTACTGTGCATCGGAATCTAACACTGGGCTCCCAGGAGAGGCCCAAACAGCAGACTCTTCTAAATGTTACTCCTGTGGACAGAAACCGCCATTGTGAATTTGGGATTGAATCCCGATGCAATTTCTTTGTTTCATCGACAATTTGAAGGTACAAAGGTTACAGTGAAACTACTACTGTGCATCTGAATCTAACACTGGGCTCCCAGGAGAGGCCCAAACAGCAGACTCTTCTAAATGTTACTCCTGTGGACAGAAACCGCCATTGTGAATTTGGGATTGAATCCCGATGCAATTTCTTTGTTTCATCGACAGTTTGAAGGTACAAGGGTTACAGTGAAACTACTACTGTGCATCGGAATCTAACACTGGGCTCCCAGGAGAGGCCCAAACAGCAGACTCTTCTAAATGTTACTCCTGTGGACAGAAACCGAAATTGTGAATTTGGGATTGAATCCCGATGCAATTTCTTTGTTTCATCGACAATTTGAAGGTACAAGGGTTACAGTGAAACTACTACTGTGCATCGGAACCTAACACTGGGCTCCCAGGAGAGGCCCAAACAGAAGACTCTTCTAAATGTTACTCCTGTGGACAGAAACCGCCATTGTGAATTTGGGATTGAATCCCGATGCAATATCTTTGTTTCATCGACAATTTGAAGGTACAAGGGTTACAGTGAAACTACTACTGTGCATCTGAATCTAACACTGGGCTCCCAGGAGAGGCCCAAACAGCAGACTCTTCTAAATGTTACTCCTGTGGACAGAAACCGCCATTGTGAATTTGGGATTGAATCCCGATTCAATTTCTTTGTTTCATCGACAATTTGAAGGTACAAGGGTTACAGTGAAACTACTACTGTGCATCTGAATCTAACACTGGGCTCCCAGGAGAGGCCCAAACAGCAGACTCTTCTAAATGTTACTCCTGTGGACAGAAACCGCCATTGTGAATTTTTTGATTGAATCCCGATGCAATTTCTTTGTTTCATCGACAATTTGAAGGTACAAGGGTTACAGTGAAACCACTACTGTGCATCGGAATCTAACACTGGGCTCCCAGGAGAGGCCCAAACAGCAGACTCTTCTAAATGTTACTCCTGTGGACAGAAACGGCCATTGTGAATTTGGGATTGAATCCCGATGCAATTTCTTTGTTTCATCGACAATTTGAAGGTACAAGGGTTACAGTGAAACTACTACTGTGCATCTGAATCTAACACTGGGCTGCCAGGAGTGGACCAAACAGCAGACTCTTCTAAATGTTACTCCTGTGGACAGAAACCGCCATTGTGAATTTGGGATTGAATCCCGATGCAATATCTTTGTTTCATCGACAATTTGAAGGAACAAGGGTTACAGTGAAACTACTACTGTGCATCTGAATCCAACACTGGGCATCTAGGAGAGGACCAAACAGCAGACTCTTCTAAATGTTACTCCTGTGGACAGAAACCGCCATTGTGAATTTGGGATTGAATCCCGATGCAATTTCTTTGTTTCATCGACAATTTGAAGGTACAAGGGTTACAGTGAAACCACTACTGTGCATCGGAATCTAACACTCGGCTCCCAGGAGAGGCCCAAACAGCAGACTCTTCTAAATGTTACTCCTGTGGACAGAAACCGCCATTGTGAATTTGGGATTGAATCCCGATGCAATTTCTTTGTTTCATCGACAATTTGAAGGTACAAGGGTTACAGTGAAACTACTACTGTGCACTGAATCTAGCACTGGGCTCCCAGGAGAGGCCCAAACAGCAGACTCTTCTAAATGTTACTCCTGTGGACAGAAACTGCCATTTTGAATTTGGGATTGAATCCCGATGCAATTTCTTTGTTTCATCGACAATTTGAAGGTACAAGGGTTACAGTGAAACTACTACTGTGCATCGGAATCTAACACTGGGCTCCCAGGAGAGGCCCAAACAGCAGACTCTTCTAAATGTTACTCCTGTGGACAGAAACCGCCATTGTGAATTTGGGATTGAATCCCGATTTAATTTCTTTGTTTAATCGACAATTTGAAGGTACAAGGGTTACAGTGAAACTACTACTGTGCATCGGAATCTAACACTGGGCTCCCAGGAGAGGCCCAAACAGCAGACTCTTCTAAATGTTACTCCTGTGGACAGAAACCGCCATTGTGAATTTGGGATTGAATCCCGATGCAATTTCTTTGTTTCATCGACAATTTGAAGGTACAAGGGTTACAGTGAAACTACTACTGTGCATCGGAATCTAACACTGGGCTCCCAGGAGAGGCCCAAACAGCAGACTCTTCTAAATGTTACTCCTGTGGACAGAAACCGCCATTGTGAATTTGGGATTGAATCCCGATTCAATTTCTTTGTTTCATCGACAATTTGAAGGTACAAGGGTTACAGTGAAACTACTACTGTGCATCTGAATCTAACACTGGGCTCCCAGGAGAGGCCCAAACAGCAGACTCTTCTAAATGTTACTCCTGTGGACAGAAACCGCCATTGTGAATTTGGGATTGAATCCCGATGCAATTTCTTTGTTTCATCGACAATTTGAAGGTACAAGGGTTACAGTGAAACTACTACTGTGCATCGGAATCTAACACTGGGCTCCCAGGAGAGGCCAAACAGCAGACTCTTCTAAATGTTACTCCTGTGGACAGAAACCGCCATTGTGAATTTGGGATTGAATCCCGATGCAATTTCTTTGTTTCATCGACAATTTGAAGGTACAAGGGTTACAGTGAAACTACTACTGTGCATCTGAATCTAACACTGGGCTCCCAGGAGAGGCCCAAACAGCAGACTCTTCTAAATGTTACTCCTGTGGCAGTAACCGCCATTGTGAATTTGGGATTGAATCCCGATGCAATTTCTTTGTTTTATCGACAATTTGAAGGTACAAGGGTTACAGTGAAACTACTACTGTGCATCTGAATCTAACACTGGGCTCCCAGGAGAGGCCCAAACAGCAGACTCTTCTAAATGTTACTCCTGTGGACAGAAACCGCCATTGTGAATTTGGGATTGAATCCCGATGCAATTTCTTTGTTTCATCGACAATTTGAAGGTACAAGGGTTACAGTGAAACTACTACTGTGCATCTGAATCTAACACTGGGCTCCCAGGAGAGGCCCAAACAGCAGACTCTTCTAAATGTTACTCCTGTGGACAGAAACCGCCATTGTGAATTTGGGATTGAATCCCGATGCAATTTCTTTGTTTCATCGACAATTTGAAGGTACAAGGGTTACAGTGAAACTACTACTGTGCATCTGAATCTAACACTGGGCTCCCAGGAGAGGCCCAAACAGCAGACTCTTCTAAATGTTACTCCTGTGGACAGAAACCGCCATTGTGAATTTGGGATTGAATCCCGATGCAATTTCTTTGTTTCATCGACAATTTGAAGGTACAAGGGTTACAGTGAAACTACTACTGTGCATCGGAATCTAACACTGGGCTCCCAGGAGAGGCCCAAACAGCAGACTCTTCTAAATGTTACTCCTGTGGACAGAAACCGCCATTGTGAATTTGGGATTGAATCCCGATGCAATTTCTTTGTTTCATCGACAATTTGAAGGTACAAGGGTTACAGTGAAACTACTACTGTGCATCTGAATCTAACACTGGGCTCCCAGGAGAGGCCCAAACAGCAGACTCTTCTAAATGTTACTCCTGTGGACAGAAACCGCCATTGTGAATTTGGGATTGAATCCCGATGCAATTTCTTTGTTTCATCGACAATTTGAAGGTACAAGGGTTACAGTGAAACTACTACTGTGCATCTGAATCTAACACTGGGCTCCCAGGAGAGGCCCAAACAGCAGACTCTTCTAAATGTTACTCCTGTGGACAGAAACCGCCATTGTGAATTTGGGATTGAATCCCGATGCAATTTCTTTGTTTCATCGACAATTTGAAGGTACAAGGGTTACAGTGAAACTACTACTGTGCATCTGAATCTAACACTGGGCTCCCAGGAGAGGCCCAAACAGCAGACTCTTCTAAATGTTACTCCTGTGGACAGAAAACGCCATTGTGAATTTCGGATTGAATCCCGATGCAATTTCTTTGTTTCATCGACAATTTGAAGGTACAAGGGTTACAGTGAAACTACTACTGTGCATCTGAATCTAACACTGGGCTGCCAGGAGAGGACCAAACAGCAGACTCTTCTAAATGTTACTCCTGTGGACAGAAACCACCATTGTGAATTTGGGATTGAATCCCGATGCAATATCTTTGTTTCATCGACAATTTGAAGGTACAAGGGTTACAGTGAAACTACTACTGTGCATCTGAATCTAACACTGGGCTCCCAGGAGAGGCCCAAACAGCAGACTCTTCTAAATGTTACTCCTGTGGACAGAAACCGCCATTGTGAATTTGGGATTGAATCCCGATGCAATTTCTTTGTTTCATCGACAATTTGAAGGTACAAGGGTTACAGTGAAACTACTACTGTGCATCTGAATCTAACACTGGGCTCCCAGGAGAGGCCCAAACAGCAGACTCTTCTAAATGTTACTCCTGTGGACAGAAACCGCCATTGTGAATTTGGGATTGAATCCCGATGCAATTTCTTTGTTTCATCGACAATTTGAAGGTACAAGGGTTACAGTGAAACTACTACTGTGCATCTGAATCTAACACTGGGCTCCCAGGAGAGGCCCAAACAGCAGACTCTTCTAAATGTTACTCCTGTAGACAGAAACCGCCATTGTGAATTTGGGATTGAATCCCGATGCAATTTCTTTGTTTCATCGACAATTTGAAGGTACAAGGGTTACAGTGAAACTACTACTGTGCATCTGAATCTAACACTGGGCTCCCAGGAGAGGCCCAAACAGCAGTTTCTTCTAAATGTTACTCCTGTGGACAGAAACCGCCATTGTGAATTTGGGATTGAATCCCGATGCAATTTCTTTGTTTCATCGACAATTTGAAGGTACAAGGGTTACAGTGAAACTTCTACTGTGCATCGGAATCTAACACTGGGCTCCCAGGAGAGGCCCAAACAGCAGACTCTTCTAAATGTTACTCCTGTGGACAGAAACCGCCATTGTGAATTTGGGATTGAATCCCGATGCAATTTCTTTGTTTCATCGACAATTTGAAGGTACAAAGGTTACAGTGAAACTTCTACTGTGCATCTGAATCTAACACTGGGCTCCCAGGAGAGGCCCAAACAGCAGACTCTTCTGAATGTTACTCCTGTGGACAGAAACCGCCATTGTGAATTTGGGATTGAATCCCGATGCAATTTCTTTGTTTCATCGACAATTTGAAGGTACAAGGGTTACAGTGAAACTACTACTGTGCATCTGAATCTAACACTGGGCTCCCAGGAGAGGCCCAAACAGCAGACTCTTCTAAATGTTACTCCTGTGGACAGAAACGGCCATTGTGAATTTGGGATTGAATCCCGATGCAATTTCTTTGTTTCATCGACAATTTGAAGGTACAAGGGTTACAGTGAAACTACTACTGTGCATCTGAATCTAACACTGGGCCGCCAGGAGAGGACCAAACAGCAGACTCTTCTAAATGTTACTCCTGTGGACAGAAACCGCCATTGTGAATTTGGGATTGAATCCCGATGCAATATCTTTGTTTCATCGACAATTTGAAGGTACAAGGGTTACAGTGAAACTACTACTGTGCATCTGAATCTAACACTGGGCTCCCAGGAGAGGCCCAAACAGCAGACTCTTCTAAATGTTACTCCTGTGGACAGAAACCGCCATTGTGAATTTGGGATTGAATCCCGATTCAATTTCTTTGTTTCATCGACAATTTGAAGGTACAAGGGTTACAGTGAAACTACTACTGTGCATCTGAATCTAACACTGGGCTCCCAGGAGAGGCCCAAACAGCAGACTCTTCTAAATGTTACTCCTGTGGACAGAAACCGCCATTGTGAATTTGGGATTGAATCCCGATGCAATTTCTTTGTTTCATCGACAATTTGAAGGTACAAGGGTTACAGTGAAACTACTACTGTGCATCTGAATCTAACACTGGGCTCCCAGGAGAGGCCCAAACAGCAGACTCTTCTAAATGTTACTCCTGTGGACAGAAACCGCCATTGTGAAATTGGGATTGAATCCCGATGCAATTTCTTTGTTTCATCGACAATTTGAAGGTACAAGGGTTACAGTGAAACTACTACTGTGCATCTGAATCTAACAATGGGCTCCCAGGAGAGGCCCAAACAGCAGACTCTTCTAAATGTTACTCCTGTGGACAGAAACCGCCACTGTGAATTTGGGATTGAATCCCGATGCAATTTCTTTGTTTCATCGACAATTTGAAGGTACAAAGGTTACAGTGAAACTACTACTGTGCATCTGAATCTAACACTGGGCTCCCAGGAGAGGCCCAAACAGCAGACTCTTCTAAATGTTACTCCTGTGGACAGAAACGGCCATTGTGAATTTGGGATTGAATCCCGATGCAATTTCTTTGTTTCATCGACAATTTGAAGGTACAAGGGTTACAGTGAAACTACTACTGTGCATCTGAATCTAACACTGGGCTGCCAGGAAAGGACCAAACAGCAGACTCTTCTAAATGTTACTCCTGTGGACAGAAACCGCCATTGTGAATTTGGGATTGAATCCCGATGCAATATCTTTGTTTCATCGACAATTTGAAGGTACAAGGGTTACAGTGAAACTACTACTGTGCATCTGAATCTAACACTGGGCTCCCAGGAGAGGCCCAAACAGCAGAGTCTTCTAAATGTTACTCCTGTGGACAGAAACCGCCATTGTGAATTTGGGATTGAATCCCGATGCAATTTCTTTGTTTCATCGACAATTTGAAGGTACAAGGGTTACAGTGAAACTACTACTGTGCATCGGAATCTAACACTGGGCTCCCAGGAGAGGCCCAAACAGCAGACTCTTCTAAATGTTACTCCTGTGGACAGAAACGGCCATTGTGAATTTGGGATTGAATCCCGATGCAATTTCTTTGTTTCATCGACAATTTGAAGGTACAAGGGTTACAGTGAAACTACTACTGTGCATCGGAATCTAACACTCGGCTCCCAGGAGAGGCCCAAACAGCAGACTCTTCTAAATGTTACTCCTATGGACAGAAACAGCCATTGTGAATTTGGGATTGAATCCCGATGCAATTTCTTTGTTTCATCGACAATTTGAAGGTACAAGGGTTACAGTGAAACTACTACTGTGCACTGAATCTAGCACTGGGCTCCCAGGAGAGGCCCAAACAGCAGACTCTTCTAAATGTTACTCCTGTGGACAGAAACTGCCATTTTGAATTTGGGATTGAATCCCCATGCAATTTCTTTGTTTCATCGACAATTTGAAGGTACAAGGGTTACAGTGAAACTACTACTGTGCATCGGAATCTAACACTGGGCTCCCAGGAGAGGCCCAAACAGCAGACTCTTCTAAATGTTACTCCTGTGGACAGAAACCGCCATTGTGAATTTGGGATTGAATCCCGATGCAATTTCTTTGTTTCATCGACAATTTGAAGGTACAAGGGTTACAGTGAAACTACTACTGTGCATCGGAATCTAACACTGGGCTCCCAGGAGAGGCCCAAACAGAAGACTCTTCTAAATGTTACTCCTGTGGACAGAAACCGCCATTGTGAATTTGGGATCGAATCCCGATGCAATTTCTTTGTTTCGTCGACAATTTGAAGGTACAAGGGTTACAGTGAAACTACTACTGTGCATCGGAATCTAACACTGGGCTCCCAGGAGAGGCCCAAACAGCAGACTCTTCTAAATGTTACTCCTGTGGACAGAAACCGCCATTGTGAATTTGGGATTGAATCCCGATTCAATTTCTTTGTTTCATCGACAATTTGAAGGTACAAGGGTTACAGTGAAACTACTACTGTGCATCTGAATCTAACACTGGGCTCCCAGGAGAGGCCCAAACAGCAGACTCTTCTAAATGTTACTCCTGTGGACAGAAACCGAAATTGTGAATTTGGGATTGAATCCCGATGCAATTTCTTTGTTTCATCGACAATTTGAAGGTACAAGGGTTACAGTGAAACTACTACTGTGCATCTGAATCTAACACTGGGCTCCCAGGAGAGGCCCAAACAGCAGACTCTTCTAAATGTTACTCCTGTGGACAGAAACCGCCATTGTGAATTTGGGATTGAATCCCGATGCAATTTCTTTGTTTTATCGACAATTTGAAGGTACAAGGGTTACAGTGAAACTACTACTGTGCATCTGAATCTAACACTGGGCTCCCAGGAGAGGCCCAAACAGCAGACTCTTCTAAATGTTACTCCTGTGGACAGAAACCGCCATTGTGAATTTGGGATTGAATCCCGATGCAATTTCTTTGTTTCATCGACAATTTGAAGGTACAAGGGTTACAGTGAAACTACTGCTGTGCATCTGAATCTAACACTGGGCTCCCAGGAGAGGCCCAAACAGCAGACTCTTCTAAATGTTACTCCTGTGGACAGAAACCGCCATTGTGAATTTGGGATTGAATCCCGATGCAATTTCTTTGTTTCATCGACAATTTGAAGGTACAAGGGTTACAGTGAAACTACTACTGTGCATCGGAATCTAACACTGGGCTCCCAGGAGAGGCCCAAACAGCAGACTCTTCTAAATGTTACTCCTGTGGACAGAAACCGCCATTGTGAATTTGGGATTGAATCCCGATGCAATTTCTTTGTTTCATCGACAATTTGAAGGTACAAAGGTTACAGTGAAACTACTACTGTGCATCTGAATCTAACACTGGGCTCCCAGGAGAGGCCCAAACAGCAGACTCTTCTAAATGTTACTCCTGTGGACAGAAACCGCCATTGTGAATTTGGGATTG